>NC_044005.1:41899498-42202528 GCF_900496995.4 Aquila chrysaetos chrysaetos | reverse complement strand
CAATATCATCAGGAGTAAGTTACTTTTTAAATATTTAAACCAAGCAGCATCTTCATAATAGCAGTATTTTAAAAACCAAAAGGTGAGCGCTATGAAATAAAACAATTAAAATAGCCCCCAGAAGAGCCAATTTCAAAGTTTCAGAAACAAAACAGTGACTTGGCAAATGGCACTATGGTCATGGGTCTGAATTTTGCTGAACTTCAATTAACTTTCTGAATTAACAGGGCACTGTATGGTAATCGGTTTGCCAGCCTCACTGAGAAAATTTAAATAAAGGACAGGACAAGCCATGGGAGTAAGTTCTCATTTAGAACAAGAGACCGAGAAGAGAAAGTCTAACTCCTTATAAACAAGTGTGAGATTAATTAGAATAGCTCCTTTCCAAAGCACTGATGAAGTTGCCTTTGCTGAAATCACAACCAAATCAAACATGAAGTTACAATCTACTCAAAACACTCAAGAAGGCAGAAGGAGAAGAGGAACTCATCAAGTAACTACCAAAGCTTATAGATCAGAATATTAAAAGGCCAACATTGCATCACACCACAAAACAAAACAACTGGCTTCCTCAGCGCGTAACAGTCAGCTGCATGGGGATTTACACTGAAGGCCACAGGCAAGTATGTTTTGTGTTGCTAGAATTAAAGCAGAAACTGAATTTCTAAACTCTCAGCAACAAATCCCTAATTTAAATATGAGCTTTAATAGAAACAAGTTCTGCATAACACTATTTTAACAGATAAAGAATGGTGTAACACAGAAAACTAGCTACCACCCAATCAAATATGTAATTCTCCTGTGCCTACCTCTGCACAGATAAAGTATATTTTTGATGGACATGGCCGAATCACAGAATTAACAATATTTGCTTTGATGCAGTAAACAATAAGTGGTTACTCTGTTGACACATGGCAAGTATCAAATCCAAATCAGTAATACATACTTGATAACTTAAAAGACCACAGCTACAAGCCTGGAGGAAATTTTCTCTAATTACCTGAGAACTATTTAAGAACATTTCATTAAATGCCCAAAAAACCTATAGACAAGAGACGACTAAAGAAGAGTTTCTACTTCACTCAGAAGGTAAGTGAAAGCAACTAAAAATACATCCCATATAATTAAAATTTAAAAAGATAATTTAAAAAAACAACCCAATTATTACTTATATTAGAAGCTCCTAACTACAGAAGCCTCACAAAAGTAGGGGCAGAGGGAAAAATCCGTAGAAACCCCACAGTCTGAAGTGCTTTTATCATCCTATTTAAGGGACTCCCAGAAATGACACTTATCAATTAATCAAGGCAGAATGGGCAGTGCAGTTAACCCCCACCCAGTGTTACATTTCTGCTATCTGCTGGGGGGGGGGCGGGGAGAACGGCAAGTGACACTAGTGTAAAACATTCCATTTATTATCAATAGTTAACGTTCCGTTCTAGGTTGCTCCCACTGTATTTCATTACTCTGAAGTGAACAGACCCAAACATCCTTTATCAGTTTTAAAGAGCTCAGCAAGAAGCATACAAGAAAACTGATTTTCAGGAGGTCCTGAAACAGAGAAGCTCCAGAAGTCTAAGAGAAATTTAGCAAGCTGCCAAAATTTTAGAAAAGTATGCCAGACAACTTGGATAATTATAGGTCTCAAACATCATCAATCTCAAGTAAAACAAATAAACAGCTGACATAGGTCAATCGAGATTAATTTATAAAGGTGACGAATTATTTTTTAAATAAGATTAAAAGTTTGTTTTACAAAGCTGCATGCGGAATATAACATACCTACACTTCCCTAAGATGAGTGACATTACCAAATGACACCAATGAATAAGAAGTGTAAGAGACAGACATGGCACATATGGGAAAGGTCTCAATGTCATTCTAAGTAATGTATTATCATTGAATAAACATGTTGCTAACAGAAGCCAGCAATTCTTAAAAGAAATTATTATAGAAAAAAAATAACAAACTTTGCCAACAGTAGAAGTCTAATGAACAAAGGTATTTCCCCTCAAACTACTCACTCCCAAACTAGCAGTGTGATACTTTTTAAACAGTTGTACATTTAGAAACAAATAATATTGGATGGGAGGGCACTGTTCTCAAAAGCAGCAAAAACAAAAAAAGAACTTGGGAGTTCACAATAAATAGTCAACCAAGCAAGCTCCTACCATGATGCTGTGACCAGCAACTATAACCATCAGGTCATGATCTAGACCTACCTAAACACAGAAAACAAAAACTTCATATAGGATTCTTCATCTCAGGAATTACTACAAGCCCCAGCAACTTGAAGTTAGACTTTCAGCTGGAAAGCCTAACCCAGAAGTTAGACTTCCCTTTTGTCAGTGGTGGCAAATTATCACTGGAAGAAAATACAAAATACTACAGCACATTTTCTACCAATGGAAATTTTTATCAGAAATAAGGAATGTTTTCCAGTAAGATACTCAAGATTCAACAAGATGCTCATGAACTAATCCTTGAAGTTTGCATTATGCAAGAAACCAGACAAGATGACAAGGATACCCTTTAGCTTTACAGTCTCTAGAAAGTTGCTGAACAGTAGAATAACCACTAAGCCCAACAAGAGTAACACCTTCACAAAAACAATGCTCTCCTTCATACTCACCCAAATGCTGCAGATATTGCACTGTCCTCTCATGACCCTTCAAAGGTGAGTTGGCTTTCTTTGACTGATCCACCAGTACCTGTAATGCTTTCAGAACAACAAAAACGTTCATTGCTTTGTACCACAAGTATCACTCCAACTTGAACCACAAAAAAGTGAATTTTTCCTGTTCTGCTACCAGAGACAAAGCAAAGTTTTGTTTTCAACACACAGACCAAATGGGTAACAGACCAATTTAATCACAAGACAGACCCAGAAACGAAGTCTTTTCAGAATATTGCCTGCTCACTGAAGACAAGTTAACTCAATACTAGAATACATGCTCCTATCCCTTCTCCTCTCCCCACCCCAACCTCATACCTACCTTTCTCATGCAGACCTTTCTTCTCATACAGTATTATCAGCTCACTATATTTGTGTGCCTTCTTTAGTACATGCTCACTCTCCTCAATATGGCAGTGATTGTTCTCCAGACGTAGCAATGGTGCCACCAGTGCTACATTTGTCTGCAAGAAAAAAGGGAGCACTTAAACATACTTCTAGTGTGCACCTCCAAAGCTTACAGTACAAAACATGAGTTGCAGGAGAGCAGAAAAAAAGAAGCCTTATAGCATAAGAAACAACACTAACATCTTAGAGCAAGGCCCATTTTCATTTCCATAATTTGTTGGGACAGAAAGAAAACAATGTATCAGAGCTATTCCCCTTCAAGAATAGAGGTCAGCTTTGAAAAACATTGTTGACAGCAAAGATCGTACTCTCCTGCATTTAGCAGTACAAGGCAACGCAGGAGGCACTCATTATAACTTCAAAATAGGCATGGCCACGTTCTTTTGACAGAGGCAGCAACCGGAAATGGACACACCTGTTTTATTCCGTGAAACTACTTCCTGACCAGTGAGCAAACTAGCTAACACCAAAGTTTCACAGATTGTTTTTAGACCAAAGACAGACAGTTGCGTGAGAATTTCTGAAGTAGCTCCTTATCCTCCTTCTCAAACATTTCAGCCTGAGATTCCAACAGAGCTTGTATGGTAAAGGAAAGGCCTCTAGGTCAGGCAGGAACTCACATGGAGGTAACACTTTAAAAGGGTGGTATCAATGATTTGTAGCAGCTTCTTTTTGGATTTGATCGTGGGTGTTCCTTCCATGAGGGGTGACGTACTGGACTGATGATCAGAATCATTTAGCTTCTTCACCAGCTGACTTCTTTTCTGCAGGACATCAAATGAAATTTTAACAGAGAAAGACCATGGATTTCTCCATCCCACCTCAGCAAACATAACCCACCAAGTAAAAAGACTAAATTAAACCAATTTAATAGATTGTTTTAATCAATTGTTTCTTAAAGAATTTTTATTGTTACTAACTATTCAACACATCGCCTTTCCAACCACATTCAGGTGTACACATTTGTTTTGCAAATTTATGGTTTTGCAAGATGTCCAGAGTCTTGAGAAAATAGTCAGAAGGAAACTCTGTCAAGCTGAATAGAGACACTTTAGAGAAGTCAGAAGATATTTAAAACATTTGGAAAACAATTTCAGTTTTGAACCACTAGGCACAAAAACTATCCTCCTTCAGACACAAGCTTCCTTTTAGTCTAGTAAGAGTGGTGATAGAACAATTCAGATTCCCGTTAACAAAATAAAGAGGACAGGAAGTTACAGTACCCACTACCTCCTGTTCCACCTTTTCATGCACGCTTTTGACCTGTATCCTGGATAGAGTGCCCTGCACAATAGTCACCAAACAAAAACAAAAGATCAAGAGCTTAAGACCTCTTCAGAAGGCTACTAGAAATAAAATACTGGACTCATGTTCAGATCTGGTCCATAAGTAAATTTTGTCCAGTCCTCACAAAAGTCACATGCGATGTCTCCCACATATCTGCGGGGCACCTCACATCTTCCAGTTCCCCTGCTTTCTCAGGAGCTGCTGCCATAGTTTCCAACCATGAAGACAGCCCATTAAGGCTAGCATGACAGAGCTGGAGTAGGTGTACTGCTTCCTGCACATCAAAGCTAACCAACAAAGTATGCTAAAACTGAATAACCCTGCTCTAAAAGCAGATATAGGAGCACTCACTTGAGTTAAGTAGTCTATCAGAGCTAAATGTGCCTTCTCCAGCTCTGCCCCAGAGAGCCCTGGCAGGGGGTTGGGATACTGTAGCTGTTTCCTGTAATCTGTGGGCAGGAGGTCAGGATACAGACCCATCACGTGAGTGGGATCTAAGCAAAAAACAACTAGTATTAGTAACCATTCATAACATTATTTTTGCAAACTCTCAAATGTATGTAACCTTTGAGCAAGCTTAGCTTTCCAATGGAGTTGTTTGTAGTCAACTTGTATGTCCACAAGGTTCCAGATAACAAAATTTGCTTATTACAGAAAAGAAGCTAAAACAAGGCAAAAGCAGCAAAAGACAAGACTGTTTCAAAGTCCAGGCACAACAAGTTCCAACCTGTGCACTTAGCACACCTGGAGAACAAGCCATTATTATAATCCTCTTACTGCTCTTCTTGCAGAATCCCAGCATTAACAACTCTTGACAGCAGAACAGGATTTCTAGGAACAAGCAATGTTTTAAGAGATGATCTACTGGGCTTTTGAAACAAGAACTGAATAGCACCATCTGCAACTAGTGAGCACCTGTTTTCATGGAGTTTAAGCAAATTCAAAACTACTGCCCTCTAATTTAATTTCAAAGTATTTTGAGTTCTCAGTCCTTTCTTTTTATTGTAGCTTTCCAAAGTAAATATGATGTTAAGTCTCATCAAAACAAGTAAAAGTTCTAGGTTTAAATGCACAAGGGATATGCTGTCACCAATAAAAGAATCTCAGTCTTAAGCACTATCCTATGGTACAGTCCAGCCTTCAGGTGTTCTTCCAATAATCCTAGTACAAACCAGAGGAATAGCATCAGAGACTATTTTGACTTCCAAAACCACAGAAAAGTTTCCTGGCTTCAGCAGCTTGCTCCATTAAACAGGAAACAGGGTTAAGGGTCCTCAGTTTGGTCTGCGTCCAAGAATTTAGCAAATCTACAGATGTTCCTTATTTTTCATTCCAAGCTACAAGTAGGCTTTTGGCAGCTGCTGAATCCCTCAACTTCAAGGGTCTGTGTACATGCTATGCACACTATAAAATAGCCTACAATACAAATATATTCTGCACAAAGGGCAAATTCATTATTTGATTTAACTCATTGACTGAAGTTAATCAAATACTATAACCAGTTTCACAAAAAAAAGCTAAATAGCTGCCTAGGCTATTTGCCATTCACAGGGGACTGGTCCACACAAGACACCACTGTTCTAAAACAAAAACAAAGCAGAAAACAAACAAACAAACATACACACACCCCTGCAATAGTCTGTGAGCTTCATTTAATTCCTCCTAACCTAGGTATCTCAATGCCAACCCAACCATTTACCTGTACCAAGCTTGGCAAAAACTTGCATGGATTCATCAAAGCGCTTCTGGCAGAAGAGGTTGAAGGCAAAGAGGTTCTTTATGTGGTGAATTTGTTGTCGCTTCTCACTATCTGAATCATCTTTCATTTCCTACACACATACAAATTAACAAACATTAAAAACTGTTGGACCTTGTAAATGGGAAGGAAACACTCTACAGAAATAACAGGAGTATTATCATTTGGAGACAATAAGAAGAAAAAAGATAATCTTCCAAAGTGACACCTCTGAAGGTGATTCTCAGATGCTATGCTTATTGTGTCACTGAGATAACCTGGAAGGTTTGGAAGCTACCTCTGGTTATCTATATACTCGCTCTATCACAGGAACTATCTCTTCACTCATTCGCCTTTTCAAAATTTTTTTTCAAGTTAGCGATACAAAATGCAATTAATTAATTTTAATGTAGTTCCAGGGAAGTTTCCGGAAACAAGAAAATGCTAAAACAGTAAGAGCAATATAATCAAAAGTACTGTTTCAGCATCTCTAAGAAATTATTATGTTTCAGGAGTAATATGGAGGCCCATTACAAAAAACCCTGGTCATTTGACAAAACAAAACACGCAACTCCAAGCAAAACCGTTTACAAGCAGTCTGAAGACTTGGAAGTCCAACTGACTTCAAAGTCTAAAAGAAGGTATCCGATTAAACAGCTAAGAGACATAATCTTTCACATACAAGATGGTATCCCAAAATCTAAACCACAATAGATCAATATGGAGAAAAAGCAGCACAAAACTAAAACTTAAGTCAAAAAAGGCTACAGTTTACCAGTTTGTGCAAAACGGACAGTAGGGAGGTTAAACTCTCCAGAGTAGCTCCAGTCAAGCAGAAGGCAAACATCCTTTTGTGTACTTTTGCACAAGTGCATCCACCGCAAACCCAAAAGGTTTTTGAGTACTTACTGCCAACTGCAAAGCCAACTCAAACTGCTTGTCCTGCAGAAGCTGCTGGATCTGTGTGGCTATTGACACTGGAATGAGCCGCCAAACAAAGTGATTACTTGCCACATATATAATATTTGTGCTGTAAACAAGACAAAAAGGTCAGTTCCTAAGTTCCAGCACTGAGAAAGAATCAATACCCTATCTGAAAAAACAATCCTGGTTAACACACACATGGCTCAATCAGATACAGGGGCAACTTGAGCAATATTGCAAAGCAGAAAGGAGAATTTATCTCCAGCAATCAGAAATTCCCAAAGACGCTGAACCCTATCATCTCCTCCTCAAGGTATGGCCTCCACCCATCTGCTCATAAAAAACAACAGACTGCTTCAATGCTGCTTCTTAAGCCGAGGGAGTTAGAAAAGCACCTCCTCTCCCAGTTTTTCCAGAGTGCTGCCATACACCCAGACAGCCCAACAAAAGTAATGACCAGTTATACTCAATACCCTCCAGAGGTGATGAAGCGTGGTCTCTGCAGCTCAATACTCTGTACCAGCAGCCGGGGCTCAAAAGTACGAATCTCCACATACCTCGGCAGAACAGCAATGATGTAGGGAGGCTGGTGTTCTATTAGTGAAACAAGTGAAAAATATAAGTTGGTTATTCTCAAGTATTCCTTGAAACAAGCCATGACTTAATGTAAGGCTTGTCTTCAATTTATTTTTTTTTTTCCCCTTGAAATGTGTCCCTTTTTTGCTTATTAAACTCAATGCCCAACACTGACAGCAATTTGCTGATAGACTACTACCAGGCTTTTTGTTCATCTTTCAACATAAGGAATTTCTGTGGCACTCAGGTACCCAAAAGAACTACAGTGCTTTAATACACTACCTTCCATCTCAAATCTTGTCCCTTTATAAAAGATATGCAATATGCCTATTTCCTGAGGACAAGATAGGCATACAGACTACAAGCAAAGAGGGGGAAGAAACGAGAATAAACACATGAAACCTTCCACAGAGTACAACTTGAAACACTTTAAAAGCTGTCATACTCCCAATCCAGCTAGTTTCTAAATACTGGGAACATAATGATTTTGTCATATACAAAGGAGTAAAGAAGCAAATTTAAAAAAAATTTACTGCTAATTCTCACCCATGGCTATAGGAATATCTGTCCAATTCAAGGCACATTTCTGAGTACAGACCCCTTCTTCGTTTAGCACAACTGTTAGATCATCTTGGCCAACCGCAACTTTCCCATCTGCTACAGGAGCTACCAATGGTTCCAGCTGCTTCCCTGTGGGAAACAGTTCTTTGATGGATCCTTTTCCATCCACCTAGGATAAAAAAAGAAAATAAACCACCCATTTTTCAAAATAACCTGTATTTTGAAGCTGCATAAGACCAAAGCCAAAAACCCCCTAGAGGGATTTACAACCCAGACTAATCACTAACAGGACAAGCGCAATTTTAAAGAGTAGCAATAAAATTTTCTGCATATCATCATTTATCTTGCTTATACATCATGTGGAAATAAAGAATACTTTTGTGTCTGAGATGATGTATTCCTGTTACTTTAACAGTACCTAAGCACATAGCCCATACAGGTTTATAAAATGCAGAGCCAGTAGCAACATCACTTGAAGTGTCCAAACTTGGTTACTTGGTGTAACCAGAGGATTTCATTGAGGCCAAAACTTTAACATGGTTTTATTCCTGCATGAGTGAGCATTGCCCATAAAAAACAAACCTAAAAGCCTAGCAGCCTGCCTAGCTTTTTTCCCTTGCCCTAGCTACTCATTCTTGTGACCACATGCTGTCCAGGGAATTGACCCTCCCCCCCCCCCACCCCCCCCCCCCAAAAAAAAAAAAAAAAAAAAAAAAAAAAAAAATCCAAAGAGCTGTTTCATGAGCTGATCTAACAACTCACTGCCACCAAAATGGTGAATTCTTCTCCTTCAAACTCCAGCTACATGTTCCTGCTGCTTCCCCTGCATTACAGCTCAAGCATTCTTATAGATCAACAACAGCTAGCCAGCAGAAAATACCACAGAAATGTGTATATTTTTTCTGGCTATTTAGTGAAATGAAGCCATTCAAGGATGGGTCAGTCAAGCACCTGAGCCAACCTAAAGTAGACACTTGGAGAACAAGTCTCCGCTGTGGTTGCTTGAGCAGCTGTACAACTACTCATATCACTAGAATGGTGGGAATCAACATCTAGGAGAGGGCTGCAGAAGGGCATCACTTCTTTTGTGAGCAGTGTCAGTTTGAAGTGACTGTAAAAATTACTGTGCTGTTTTCCTGTCAACTACAGATCAGTGTTGCCACCCATGTATACACGCACATACGTGTGGTGCACCTCATCTTCATCTCATTTTCCTATAGTATCAGCAGAAGCCAATTGTAAAGACAGAAAAGAGAATCAAATATAGCTGTAAAATGAAGCATAAGTGGAAACTGTAATACTAAATTAACAACAGTAAGTTTAGACTTTCAAACTAAAATGACTACAGTTCAGCAAGGCAATCAAAAAAAGAGAAAATGGTTAAGCTCCACTGTCTGCCAGATAAGAAGATATTCTTGGTCTTTTTTCCCTTTTCAGAGCCATCTCCTTTCTTAATATGTTAAATAAAATGCAAACTGAGCTTACACAGACCGGTGCCAAAACAAAATATATCTTTTCCAGTGACCTTTTTTCTGCAAGAGCTTCAAATACTGGTTTCAACAGCAATAAACAGAAGATAACTTCCTGACAAAACATCAGTTTAAAAGGACAGACTTAGACTGCCCTTCCCAAAACCAAATATAGCAAGAGTACCAGATGCTGTTTTTCATAAATGTCTGTTAGCTAAATCCCTGAGCACAGGAGCAGCCTCCATAGTGTCTACTACTACCGAAGTCTTCTTAAACACTGTATTCCAAACCCCATTCTTACCCGTATCAGGTAATAGTCCCTCTTGAAGCCTACACAGATGGAGTTTTCACACCAGGCCATAGACTTTGGTACATCAGGTACACTGAAGTCCCCCTGAGGAAAACAGGGAAAACAGGTTAAAATGGCTGTTACAAGAGAAAAGCAAAAGTAAAATCTGGCAACACAGAGTGTAACAGGCAGCACTGTTGTTGACACTGTATTCCCCAAGACACACGCCCGACTTCTGCTGGTCAAGGAACAGTAGCATTCAACTAAAAGGCTAGATTCATGCACAGTAAAAAGGTGTGCTCTGAGTTAGCTGGTAACTTCCTAGAAGAGCAGCGTAGCTGAAAAATTCTCTACCCATTTCCATTGGTTACTCTTATCATTCTGGAATCCACAAGTGCAGTTCTCTATGCTTGTTGTCAGTAACTACCTTTTCACCTAATGACATACCTGGAAAACTTTGAGTAGAAGTGGACCCACTTCCATAGTGTTATTGTTAGGTATACATATATAGAGGCTGCATGCTAATACATTTCAATGACTTACAAGTGTACTACAACCAGAATGTTAAAATATAGAACACAGCCTTTGATTTAATTTATGAAATTGTATTAATGCCATTAATTCTGATTTCAACCATTTATTTTCACTTTTATTTGCTGCTTCATTGTTAAATCACTGCAGAACCAACTGCAGTCAATGCTCTGAAAGGCAGCAGTGCCTCTGAGTAACAGGGACTGCACAGCAAACAGTAAAGAGCAAGTACACTCCCTGTTGAAGCATGCTAGACTACAGAAACAATGGAACTCACCTGTAGTTCATGGAACTCTCTGTCCTTCCAAAAATAAAGTTGTAGCTTCTTCCGCACTGCCACGCACATTCTCAGCACCTCTTCCCCTGTATCTGACTGCTGTGAAAACAGACAGGCCTAACTCATAGGCACTCATAAACTAAGAGGCAAGTAAGATAATACAAGGCCAAAAGAATCCTCAGCCTGAAGCAAAGCTGTCAGCTGAAGAGCAGCTTTGTTCATCCATGCCATAAGGGCCCTAAACAAGGAAGCACAGAGAGAAAAGGGGTGGGATACTTAAAATGAACTTTGGCAGGGATTGTGACACCAAGGAAATAAAAAAAAAAAAACAAAACTGAAAGAGCACCAAAGATATACACACACACAAACAGAAGATAAGCAGAGAGCTATGAGCCCAGCCCTGAAGACTAGGATAAATAGCTTGAACCCTATGCAGTATAGGAGAGGCGAGGAAATGGAACAATGCAAAGAACGGGTTAAACTGACAGACAAAAACATTAACAGCTGTTTAATATTCTAGCCTATTGGAAAAGTTTCCTGACAAGAAATACTAGCAAAGCTAAGTGCCTGTACGCGCAAACAACAAGGCACTTTGGAATGACCAGATTTAAAGATGCTTTGAAAGACATCACTAGTTTTAACATCTAGAAGACCCCAAGTACTTATTAGAAAATATTTAACACTAAGCTCCCTTGAGGCAAAGAGATAAAAAGTGGTGAAAAGCACTAAGCCATCTCTTCTGGTTATGAATAAGGCTTCTGAATGACATAGGTAGGCTGAGAAACTCACTTGGATAGAAACGAGTCACTTAATAAACCACAGCATATGAACAGAGAATTGCTGTACCTTATGGAACCATTTTATGGCCTGAATCTACCACACTGCCCTGGGACTCCTTGGGCCAATACATTTTAACAGAAACAAAAATGTAACAAAAACAGTGATGGAGATGCTTGGTGCTACTACACTGGCAATTTAAGGGAAGGGAATGGCTTTTACATTGAAGAGGACCTTTCAAAAAAGACAACAGTCAAAGTTACTACAGGATAAAAATGCCTTTAAGTTTTGTGTCAGGAGGTTAAAGGCTACAATCACAACAGGCACTGGAAGGTATCTTATTAAGCACAGGAAGAAAATTAAGGTGACTACATTAAAAATTGTTGCCTTAAGCAAAGCTTCAACATCCAGTAGGTACTAATTTTAAAAAGCACCAGTACCCAACCAACTTGCATGTAACACAAAATTAGGAAACCTAATCTATACAGCAACATAAAAAAGTTATCCTTATTACAAACAGTAAAGACATCTGTGCTGTTGTGTTCCTCCTCTTACCTGAAGATCACAAGTGAAGAGAGATGCACCTTTTGCCTTGGAAACTGTGGTGATTTGTTGAAATGTCAATAGGTCATGGACATAAATGTTATTTTCTGTTTTAAACAAAATTCCAATTATTATTCCATATTTCATACATGTAGAGCTCATTGCTAATTCAAATAAGTTACGACATTTTATGTTTACGTAAAAAGAAGAACTTGCGAAACTAAGAGCTGCAAGAAAGGGAAAGGAGTGTTCTCCCAAAAGCTGAAACGTGCTAAGACACATATAAATACAAGACAATAAATGCAGAAAAGAAGACTAGCACCAGCATTCGTAAAATTACATGAAGGAACTGAGAGCAGGTGCTAACCAAGCAGAGGAAGCAGGAGTGGAAGGGACAGCAAGCAGGCCAGAGCAGAGCAAGTTCATGAAGGAAGATTGTATGAACAAAGACCATTTTGAACTGGCTCCTGAAATTAGTGGAAAGTGAACGGTTGCAAATGGAGGGTACTGTGGTCAAGTTTTTGTACGCACGAGGACGCAGGCAGCAGAAATCTACGCATGCTGGAGCTGGAAGAGCCGGGACTTGGAGATCATAAAAAAGGGAGTAGCAACATAAGCAAAAAAAGACACAGGAAGTTCGTAAGGTTAAACAAAAAATAGACAGAGACAAGCACACTTAGATCTTCCACAAGATGGTAAAAGATCGCCATCTGCATATAAACTGAATTTGGTGTAACACATCAACAGTAAAGTTTCATACATCAAACAAGTTTGGACAGAAGTTTTAGACCCTATCATACAGTGCATACACATATGCATGCACATATCCATATATGCATGCATATATGTACATATACATGCCAATACAGACAAACTATATCTATACATATGTACATATACACCCACACACTTTAGTGCACGTATGTATTTTTTCATTTTTCAGTCACAAAACTTAGCCTTAATACGTTGTTCTCCAAGCTGGCTTACAACACGCAAAGCTGCTTCTCAATCTATGCTGCATAATGCTTCCTCCGCAAAGTGAAAAAGCCTAAATCCTACACAATGACTTTTCAACAACTAGACTACTATGCAAGTGTGTGGAAAGGGTGCCACATACAGCCAAATAACTGCACCGAGAAGAGTTCATTAAATATTAACACATTTTCTTCACTTACCTAATAGACTGACCAGAATTTTAAACTGAGAAACAACATGAATCTGAAAGAAAGAATTCTATTAGTGACTCCATTCATAAACTAAACCTCTGAACAAGGCTTGACTATAGATAGTCTATGAAAATGCATCTTGGATACTCTCAAACCAGCAAGGCAGTGATCTATGCACAACCTTCCTCGAGCTACTGCAGTCTGTTTCACTTACACTCAGTTTTTACAAGCTAGCACATAGAGCTTGCAACCTAAGCTGCTAAAAAATGCTATAATAAGTGGTATGTTACTAGTACAGAAGTACTTCTAAAGGATATGCGGAGTGTTGCTGAAAGAGGCTGCATAATCTTTGAGGTAAGTGCTTTCCTGAGTATCAATATAATCAATGAGCGAAAGTTCTCCAAAAAAATGAAGCAGTAGCAAGACTGACAGTAGATAAATCAGTTACTTTAGTACTAAATTCCAAATAAGAGGAATTACATTCACATTCCTATAGCATTTTACCCGAGAGTCGTGTTATATATTACAGTCTGTCAGGGTATTACCATCATTTTTACAAATATTCTCAGTCAGAGCAGCTGAAGATTTACTGCAAACAACAGGACTTCCATAAAAGCCAAAAATAAACCTTTAAGTTCCAATTCTTTGCTTTCTGCTTTAGCAGCCAAACCAAGCTTATTCCTGTTATGGGAAGAGTGGGCAAAAACACCAAGCTGTGCCGCCTCTAGAAGAATCTATAGTTTGGGGGAAATTTTTTGTTAAGCTTAGCAGAGATTCCAGAAGTACATTTGATATTTTGTTTCTTCGCTGAAAACACTGGAAAAATATCCCCACGTCAAGAAAATGGTATTTCCTACCTGCTGAATCTTTTTTGAGAAGTTCTTGTTGGATTTCTCTAGTGTCACTTCAAACCTATTGCAACCTACCAGAAAGATTTGAAAGAGTATGTAAACTGAAGTTGCCCTTAAATTTATGACTGAATATATCTTACACTAAATAGATTACAAAGAATTAGGAAAGCAAACGTGGCCACTTAACACTAGAAGAATGACTCTTCTAACATATCTGTGCTATCTTTTACTTAATAGCTAAATGCATCAGAAGGTCTTCTACATAGTCAGGTGAAAATGTAAATTACACTTCTTGTACCCATCTGAGGGCCTCATCAACAGTTACATTTTTGCCTTGCTGGAATTTTAGATTACAAAAATTATATTTAAGTATTTTGAAATCCAGAGATACAAAGATACCCATACAGACTTTATCAACACCAATCAAATATCAGCAATTTAAATTGCTAGGGAGCACACCACTGCAAAGTAGACAAGGAATAAACACTACACCACAAGGGTTTAAAAGGAGTTTTAGGGATAAAGACTTACAGACACTTTCTGATGACATAACCTCTCCTGGCATTGATGCAAAAAAGGGGGAGAAATTTACCACGTGAGATAAGACACTAGCAACTCAAGACTAGCATGTTCTGATTGGAACAGACGCCCTACAAGTTTCAGAAAAAGCAAGCTGAATTCAGTCTCTAGGATCCAAGTAGCTACAAATGAACATCCTTCCAAAAGCTAATGATCTTGGAAACAGATGTTTGTTTTTTCCTTTCCTGTCCCACATTACACGACATTACTGTATTCAATAACATCGGTTTCTACATAATAGCAGATAATGCAAAATACAAATCTGTTCAGTGAAAATCGATTTTAACTAAACCGAAAATAGAATAGTTCTATTTCTGGCATCTCTAGAATAGACTATAAGCACTTATGACTGTAAAAGAGGCAGGGAGAAGAGTAAATACATGACAGAACTACTTAGGAGGGATCCCTCCTCCCCATCCCTTGATGCTCATGGACCTACTGAATAAAACTGCTCTTTCACTAATCCAGTCCTTCATTACCAGAAGACATACATCAAACCTCTGGCAACTAGCACACGGCACTGCTTCTGCACGGCTTTGTGCACTGTATTCACAAAAATTGCACGAACCTACTATAAATTCAAACATACAGAGAGCTGATATAAAACATACTTTAAAACAGAAAAAAGGCTGACACTACTTGGTCTTTCTTGCACACCTGATAAATGGCATGTACACTTTCACCAAAGATCCCACACAAATATTCATTAAATTCTACGTAGGAAAAAAACAGCGATTAAACATACCTGAGTAACAACACTACAACCTCTTAAAGTGCAGGAAATAAAAATAACGTAATCAACTTTTTTGTCCCCTTCTTAAAATCAACTTACCTATGTCTTTCTTGATCCTGTAAAGCAAAAGATGCCCTTGTTTGGTACCAACAAGGAGCCATTCCTCTACAGAGACAGGAGAGAAAAAGAGTTTAATTAGTTTCAACAAAGACTGCCCTTCCCGGCCAAGTTACATTTACCAGAACACTTCAAAACTCGTTTCAAATGCCAAAGAGGACTTTCTGTGGTGACTACATGCATGTCTCCTATCATATCTCTGGTGGAAGTGCTCAGAAGCAGCTTTCATCCTCAGGAGATGATGGCCAAAGATCAAGTAGTTAAACAGAGAGTACAGCCTAGATATCACATCCTACTTGTTTATACAAAAGTATAAAAGCAAAGCACTGCAACTTTTGTGCAATCAAAATCGGCAATATACTATTCTTCAGACATTACTACCTCCGAGAGAGGAACTGTGCTACACAATGGGAAGAACTGTCAGGAAGAAAAACAAGGAGTTCTATGTGGGTTGGTTTGTGGGTTTTTTTTTTAAATCGTCAAGTTTTTATAAGAACTCTCTGAAATAGTCAGCTATGCCTGAAAGAACAGTGGCAGCTTTGCTTAAGTAGCATTTGAATTGCTTGGACGACCAACAGTCATTCAAGATTTATAAAAGAGAACCTTTTTATATACAAACTCTGTGGCAGAGTTTCAGACTCTTCCTATTTACAGCATTTATAGCCTACAAGAGGCATAGAATCTTTATTGGATCATGACATATGACAGAAATTCATCCTCCTATGAAAATCATATAGGAAAGAAGCATACAAAAATATTTTTCTACATGTAGGAGTACTACCTCATTACCAAAGATACTTGTGTTTTAATAAAGTCTTGTTTCCTGTAAGACCTTTCTTCTACTGTTTGATAGGAAAGCTGTAGAAAGGGAATTACACCTCTTTTTCCACAATCATACTGTCATAGGCCTGCACGTTTAGGCTTTTTGCTACTTCAGCAAAATAAATGCTTTCAAAGAGATAGAAGATAAAAGCCTCAACACAGGAATAAACTATCTTCACATCTTCTCTACTACATAACTCTAGCATAGACAACCCATGTTTAAACGTGGCACTACTATTCAGGTTGTAATTTTGTTCTTAGGACAGATTAAAAGGGTCGCCATTCCACAGTGTCTGGAGGTTTTTTTTATTACCAATTTAGTACATCTGATGGGAACTGCTCAAGCAGTTCAAAAAGCCTTACAAGCCTTATCATTATGACAGCCGGTGCTATCACCTGACCAAAATCTTGACTGTCAAGTATGCCCAAAAATATAACCTACATTTATATACCACCCATACGCGCAAACAGATTCTAAACCTAAGACGCGAACGCACCACTGGCTTTCCAAGATAAACTTTAGTCAAAACACAGGGAACGCTTTTTTTAGGAAGAAACTAGCCGATCCACGGTTACAGCGCTGGAAACGATGGCAGCCTCCTCCTCAGCAGGGCTGCCGCCGGGCGGGCAGGACTGCGGGCGGCAGGCGACCGCCGGCCCCCCCGCCACCGGAGCTCGGCCCCGGCAGCCCCCCTCCCGCTGCAGGCACCCAAACCAACGCTACGAGCCAAAAAAAACGGCGAAACGCTGCCGCGCTACCCGCACGCCCGGCCCTGCCAGGCGCCGGGGGTCCCGCAGCCGCCCCGAGCCACCCCCGGCCCGCCGCAGGGCAGGCCCCAAGAACGGCTGAGGCGGCGTCCCGGCCGGCCGGGATCGGAGAGAGGAGCGGCTCGGGCTGCGGCGCGGGGCGGCAGCGCCGCGGCCCCCCCCCGCCCCGGCTCACCCCAGGCCGCCAGGCAGTCGATCTGCAGCGGCAGTTTCTCCAAGATCGGCACGTGCTCGAAGGCGTCGTGCATGATGGCGGCGGCTCCTCCGGGCCCGGCTGCCCCCAGCGCCCGCCGACCGGGGAGAGGCAGGGGCCGCGGGAGGCTCCCCTCAACCCTGCGCGGCGGCGCTGGGGGAACGGCCCCGACGGAAGCGGCACCGCCGCCGGCCCACAGCTCCCCGCCCTTCCCGGCAGCCCCCGCGCCCGGCCCGCCGCCGCTTCCGCGCCCGGGCACCGCCCCGTTCCCGCCCTCGCCTCGTCCCTCAGGCCGTGCCGGCCGCTGCCCCCGCGGGGGCCCTGTCAGGGACCGGGACGGCTCCGCCAGGCACGGAGCGCCCGCGGCCCAGCGCAGTCCCCACAAGCAGCGCTCGCCCCGCCGACGGCGAGCAGGCCGCCCAGGCTCCTGGGGGCTCGGGCGCGGACGGCGAACGCGGGTCGGCGCGGCCAGCACCAGCGGCCGTGGCGGGCGCGCTCCCTGTCCCTGAGGGGACACGCCTCGCCCTGAGGTGACCCTTGTGCATCTTCCTACAGCCCGAAAAGGAGATAAGACTGCAAGACACTCATTTTGTTTCCCCACAACGTTAGTATCGGAGGCATCTGGTTGCCCTTTGCTAACCTAAACCAGAGCAGTTAGGGAAGTCGCCCTGTATACAAAGACAAAAATTGACCTTCGTTACCTAAGGAAACCAGATGAGAACAGCAAAACATCTCTTGCACGTAAATGTTTATTTTACTTCAGTAAAATAAATTTTACTTTAATGAACTTGGCCAGTGATGTTCAGTCTCCAGGAGGAAATCTTTACTTGTTACCTTGTCCCTTCCAGAATAGGCTACGGTTGCATTTACTTTGGCTGTGAAGAGGTACAACATTCACCACCACTGACCTAGGAGCTAAACTAACTAAACCGAACTAAAAAAGCACATGGTGTTAAGTTCTCTGAGCACTTTCACCAACAGAGATGGCTGGTTTAGAAAACGGGGACTGAGGACGCTCTGTGCTGGGAGAGCAAAGCACAGGAATGGCAGAACAAGCACAATACTCTCACATCCAACTTCTTTCCTGCTCAGGAATGAAACCTTGCTAAAGCATGAAACCATGCCAAGTCGCATCCCCTTCGCAGATACCAAAACTGCAAATTGCCAAAGGAGTTATGGCTCAGGCACGTATCTGGTCTCGACCTAGGATTCCTACGAACGGAAGAGGGTCATAGCACCAATTTAGTGAAAGGAAATGTTAAGTTTCAGTAACACCGGGTAATAAGGACTTCACATGCAAATAGCTGTAATCCATTTTTACCAGAATGCAAATTATGTGTGAGGCATTAGCCTCATCAAGTTTTAAAAAGCAGCATACTTTGCCTTTAGCATACAACATAAAATCCTATATTAAGTGAACAGGAGGATAAAAAAAAGCCCACAAACCCCTACATCTACAGAATAAGACAAACATACCCATCCCTACCCCTGGTCTTATGACCCTGACTCACTCAGTGCCTATCAAGCCTGTTGCATTTCTTTACCATCCCATGTGATCTCTTTACTCAGTCCCTCCTTCAGAGTTCCCAGCACGAACATCTTGCCACCCTAATGAAAAGCTGATCAATATCATCTTCTTCACTATTACTTTGTTTTCAGCTTTCTGCATGGCATGCACATGCTACAACAATTGCATTGGTAACATCACAGCTACCTCTCACAAATAAACAAATCCACACACACAGAACTAATGAGGCACAAGAACTCTAAAAAAACCTCCCTCTGAATTCCTGGCAGACATAATTTTTTCTGCAAGTAGAGCGTTATCTCAATTAGAAACAGCCTGTTGAAGATATTTGAAGTCAATAGCCAAATTTCCTAAAGAAAATTCAATTTCTACCCACCATTCTAGTCACTAAAAACTTCCACAGATCTTAGACCTAAGCATAGATGCGTTTCCTCCCTCCTGCTCGCCAAGTCTTCAGAGTAGTCTGTATGGTGCTTTAAAATTACAATACCTGTTTTGAAAGAAGGAATATAAATTTGAATTAAGTGTTCCCTGTCTATATAATTAAAGGTAACAATCCTGCAGGTTTTCTGGTTTCATGCATTCTACCAAGCTAGCTTGCTGACAAAGCTTTCCTGACAAGTCGTGGGGCCCACACACCTTAAGGAACAAAACGAGGAATCAGGAGAAGCAAAGATCTCCTTAGTAGAACAAACACATCTGACCAAACGTGCTGTCAGGGGAGAAGCCACGTTGCTGCAACTCCCTTGCACACATACCCTTCACTCCTCACCCACATCTCATCTACTGCTTTTAGTCACCTCTTCTGCAATCGTAATTGCAGCAGTAGCAGTGTGTGTGCCATAGCTTGCATGATACTGTGGGAACTGGGCTCTGATACAAGTTCTCCCTACGTGCAAACAAGGAAGTCACAGCACGTGCCTGCTGCACGCTAGGAAGCAGATACCAGCTTCCAAGGGTACAGAAACTCTGCCTAACAAATGGAAAAACAAGAACCGCTAACTAAGGGAGCAACAAGCTCCCCGTGGAATTCAGGACAACTTCAAATACTAACGGAAGTTACTAAGGGATGGAAGGGTAGAAGGCAGAGAGGACTGCCCAACACCCCTGTAGTTGTAGGCTGAAAGCACCACACTGCTACTACATTTATTTTAGTCTTTAAAGTATTAAACTATGAATGCAATTAAGGAAACTCTTTAGATCTTTCACTTTTGTTCAGAAATTTATGATTCGCCCTATCTATATTAGCTTTTCAAATGACAGACCTCCCCTCTGTTGTCAAGCTTAAGGAAAAAAATAGCTATTGGGAATAACTGCATTATAAATACCACATAATAAAGAGTTAAAGAAAAGCAAGGGAGCTTTGTGAAGATGTTGACACTTTCTCATGTGAGAGAACAGGTAGTAAGAAAGTGGAAGGACACAATGTAAGCCTTTCTACTCTTCGCCTAGCTTTTATTAAATAGTACATACAAACTTCTTTTGTGCTTCCAGTAGAGAACATTTTACCCTATTTGTCTCAAAAAAAATGCCAACCCCCCCAAAACAACAGGACCTAAAAAAAACCCAAACAAAACAAAACCCCCATTAAATAGCGAGTTTCATATAGCTTTATTTCACAAAATTTCCTCTCCCCAAAAGGACATGGAGGTAACATTTTTTTCATCTCTATCAATTAAGCATAGCAAATTAGAAGTGTTTCCTAATTAAAGATTCTATGTGTGGCCTAAAGGGGATGGCAGAAGAGCTCCAGCAACTCTTGCAGAAGCAGACTGAGGTGTCATAGCCACAGCTTTTTTCTCTACCCATCCACTGAGGGTTTGCTGCTCCCACGGCACAGCTAGCAGAAGATACTATGCACTTGTGCCTCAGCTACTCTACTGTAAAGTGCCGTGTTTCAGCATAAATTGCTGATACAGATGAACTAGAGCTAAGCTACCAGACCTTACAGTGGAATGAATGAAGTACAGGCACATGCTCACTTCTGCTGACATAGCTATGAGTGAAGAACCAGAAAAACTGACTCCCTATGCCATTCCAGCAGCAGCCACCACATCAGCTCCCTAGAAGTCCAGCTGTGCTGCTGCTTGCCTGGTAGTTATCAGTTGTAAAGGTTATAAACCCAAATTAGAGCTTTTGTCATACAGTCCACAATGGGTTTCCATGTGTAAGTTATTGCAAGTGAAGCCTCTACAGCCAAGCATAGAATAAAAACAGAACACTGTTCCAAAAGCTCTTTTTCATTTGAAAAGGAGAAACAAAAAGCAATTATATAGACAGAAATCTTCAACTTTGAAACACAGTGATCTCTGAGTACCTCTTGGCCACAGGGACCAATTGGGACAGGAAAGCCCATCATCAAATCACTCACATGGGAGGCAGTTCTAAACAGACACTGGGAACAGAACTATCCCAGCACCGTGGACTCCCATTAAAGCCTCTTTCAAGTAAGGTAAGCAGTGCTTGCACCCTCTGAAAAGCAATGCCATCTTCTCATAGAAGAGTGCCGACTTCTTGGTGGGAGATGTTACATGTGCAGGGAGAAGAGTTCTGCTGAAATGTCTAGTTAATATCTGCTTAACATGAGTAGTCAAGCACTTGTGGAGCACTGCAGGAGTGGGTTTAGTGACATTTGGTTTGTTTTTTGGTTTTTTGTTTTTGTTTTTAAATTAAATCATGCAACACATGGAAGGTAGGGGCAAATCATTTTTCCAGGCATCCACCACATTGCCGGCAATGAGATGTGCCACAACAGCAAGTGTTAGCTCTATGCAGCTGTTACCTATAGGTCAATGGCATTTAAAATAGAAAATCTTTCTTACACAGTGTTATGAATAAAATTGCACTTGATTTTGTTAAAAACTCATATCACTGTAACTTTTCCAAATATTTCCTTTCTGGCATCTTCATTTTCTTCATTAACAGGAGCTTCTCTCTAAAAACCTTTCATTCACATTGGACACATGACATAAAACAGCAGTAAGCCATTATCTAACAGAAAATGGGTCTGTTGTTTCTTCAGTGCTTATTTCTATCTGTCCCCACCCTCCCCCCAAAAAGGTACAGGCAGTTCACCTCTAAGTGTCAATTGTAACATTGAAATATAAACTCCTCAAGCAGACATTAGGAATTTTAGTTTCACAGATTAAATATTTGAAAAGTTACAGAAGGTGCTGGAATAGTACACATTTAAATTGCTTAAAAATCCAAACTTGCAGCAACTTTGTAAATTCAAATTTCCAAAAGGTTTATAATGTCCTTGTGAACTTCCACAGCAAGACGCCCTCGTGACAATAAAGCATCAAACTTCCAAGGCTGAGATCAAGAAACAAATCAGCAGGATGCACTTGCTCCACCAAGCAACTTTAAGAGGCGTCTCCACTTCCAAGAGCAAAAAAGCTACTCCTTCATTCCATTTTGGACCTTTCAAAGTGTGTAATCATTCTTTCCTGCAAAACAGAATACCCAGTGTTGTCATTTCCCCCAATAGGTTTACATTACTCAGAAATAAGGTGGTACGCTTTGCACATTCGCAATAAATGCACACTCGTATGCATTTTAAGTCAGGAGTCCAACTTACACAGCAGATATGCTGCTTCTTTTAGAATACACATTTAGAATACACATTTGTATTCTAAGAAGTTGTACCATGGTTGTCCCCACTATCCTTCCCCGCCTTGTATTATTTTACTGCTGCACCGGCAAGATCAGAGACTCCAGTTCTAATAAGCCAAGTCCTTAACAGCTGAGTCATGACTCCTTTGGCATGTCAGAAGACTAATTTGAACTGAAGATTTGTTTACTGACCTCATCTGAATCCAGAAGAGCTGGAAGAGCACTACAGTGGGGGGAAAAAAAAAAAAAAAAAAAATAGTTAAGAGAATTAGAGCACCTACTGAGAGCAGCATATTGACAACCACTTTCAGCCTTATGTTGCACCTTAAGCTTTTTAGGGCTCAGGAGAGCAATATGAAGACAGACCTTTCAATTAAACAGTCAGAAATTAGAGAAAGACATACAAAAGAGGAAGAGCCCAAGGAGTATCCTCAATGACCTTCAGTTTTAAAATTCTTTTTTTTTTTCTAGACTTCTCATTACGAACTGAACAATTTCCAAGTTGCCATGAAATAAGCCGCATCATTCATACAGGAACGCTGCTGAACTACACCGAAGACATTTACAATAAGGGACCACATTGTAAAAACACATCCCAGAAGTCAAACAAGTACACTGACACCATACCTTTCAGCTACAATAGACCTCCCATCATTGGGATCTCATCTTTTCACATCCCTGATCATACTTTCAAGAACAGAAAACCCTGCAGCAGACTACCTCAAAGTGCCCCTTCCTAACTTCTACCAGTCTAGTCCTTGTTTTCTTAAGGAATCTCTACCATTCTTCAAAAAGTAAGTAGTAGAACTGGGAAAAACAAATTCAATTGAGAAAATGCACTTTTTCATCCCCTTGAAGCTTCACTTGATTTCTTGTCTTTAACTTCAAGCAGAGTTTTGTACTTAAATCCAGAGCCTCTGCCAAAATTACCTGTTCAGATTTGTGAACATAATTAATCTGTGAAATTCTGTTTTGCTATGAAAAATTTAGACACGGGCACTGACATTTTTAGGATGTAACAGTTATTAACAGCGGAATAGATATGGACTGCCTACATAGCTGACTATATTGCCAGAAGCATAGAAATGACTCAGAAGACATTCCAAATAAAGTTGAGAACTAAATGACATTATTCAGTGGTTTACATTCAGCAAGATACTCAAAGGACTTTTCAGAGCACTAAACAGAAAGAAAGCATTTGTTTGTTCTTTGTTTTCTGGATTTAGTTAGTTAGTTTTAACTTTCGTGAAGTGGAAACAAATCAGTCTGTGTTTTCACAGTTCACGATGGTGTTCCTTAAGTCAGCATGTGTTCAAGTGGCCTGAACTCAGTCTGACAGACTGCATAAAGCCAAGTGGAAGCATTCTAAGAAGTCGGAGGCCAACTCCAGGCTGAACTCAGTATCTGCTCATGTAAGCGCAGCATGCAAGTTATAATGCATTCTAATGTATTTGTGTTCCTGTGTCCAAGGAACCTGCTTTTATTGTGACTATAAAAATACTCACACATCTGTCACCGATGAAGGAACATTCTCCTCTACCCACTTCAGGTCATCCTCCTGCTACAAGTACAGAAATTAAATGGAAGACAAAAGTCAGTTTTCCCAAAATGCTGTCACATGCAAGCCTTTTCCTTTTAAGCCTATTTGACAAAAAACAATGTATTTATAATGTCAGTTGAAAAAAACAAAAAAACACAAAAAAAAACCCAAACAAAAAACCCACCTTCAACTTGATACTTGGATTACAGGAAACATATTCCAAGAAAAAAAGAAAAAACCCTACCTATAACTTACTGTCAACTCTGTGATAGTCTAATGGTGACTAGGAAAAGCAGGCCCTCGGGACACTTTGGTTATTTACACAATCTAGTTTAGTCTCCCACAAAAGATCATCATCTTTAGAAGATGTTATAGATGAAAAATTATTACAAAAAGCACAAGCTAGATTTTGCAAAGGTGAGTTAAACTGCATTGTCAGGATTTCTCATTTCTATCTGATGAACACTCTCTAATTCACAACACAAGAACACTTGTTCTAAAGTTGTAGAACTGACCCTTTCTGATCTCCCACATCCCCAAAATAGAAAAGCTTGAGTTTCACATTATCCTCAGATAAGTAGCATATAGTTGCAAGCAACCTTTGAGAAAAACAATGTTAACGACAAAAAAAATTACTGCTATTACAATTAATTCCTACAGGTTCTTTCCTTTTAAATTTATTCATGAATTCCATTAAAAGATTCTGAGACATATTTTCTACCTCCTGGCTCAATGTGAAACTACCTCTGCTTATAAGTCACGTGGAAAAAACGCAGATATGTTAAAAATGTTCCAACCAACTTATTTTAGGTAGGTACATACACAGCACCCCATTCGAATAATGAATCACAAATCTCAAAATTAGAAGGCAATTGATTTATTTAAAATATGGCTCAACCTCCCTCTCAGCCTGACAAACTTGTTAAAATAATGTATTACTCACTGTCAGAATATAGTATTATACAGTTCTATCTATACTGGATTGTGCAGACATTCCTGAAGAACAGACTGAATTCTAAAGCTTCCATTGCACTTACAGGAAATTAGATGAAAACACTGTATTTACTTCTTTTCATAAGTACTGTGAACATATACTTTGACTCACTCCCACTCTGAAGCAAAGCAGGAAACTCACATTTATAGGCTGAACACTTTGCCTATTTGTGACCTACTACTGGGGGGCAACCAAACAAGAGTAGATGGATCTATATCCTTCAAAGTAGGGAGGGCATACTTACAGCTTTGTTTGCTTTCACGTTCCCATTTGGTTCTTGCTTTGTACTTCTCATTTTCATTCCCTCTGAAAACAAAAGGAGGAAAAAAGATTGGGATAACAGAACTCTAATTGTTCATAGACTGTAAGTGAAAGTGTTGGCTATTAATTCAGAATATTTCATCAAATCCAAAGAGACAGAATAAGAGAGACAAGTTAATCATTAAGACAATGCTCTCCCTTTGAAAGACTTGTAGTATTTTTCCTGACAGGTGGAATACTTTGTTTTTCTTCAATTTTGCAATTTTACCTAGGAAATATCAATTTATCATCTTTTTATTTAAGCCAGACATAAGCAGCATAGAACTCAAAGACATAGTTGCCCAGGGAGGCGGTGGAATCTCCATCCTTGGAGATACTCAAAAGCCATCTGGACACAGTCCTGGGCAACCTGTTCTAGTGATCCTGCTTCAGCAGGGGATTTGGACAGGATGACCTCCAGAAGTCCCTTCCAACCTCAACCATTTTGAGACATATGCAACTCCCAAAATTTATTTTACCTACTGACTGCTGACAAGCTGCTTGATTGACTTAAAAGCCGAGAGGCAACATGCATCTCCTAGCCTGGCAGACAGCCAGATATAGCTGATTTGGAAAATGCACCTAGGGGATTACACACTCCTCCTCAGCTCCTGGTCAAACAGCACTGATATATCCCAGCAGAACTGATTTGTGGACAGACAGCAGCAGTGGGTATGTCACCCTACCTTTTACACAATTTACGAACAGTAGTATTACAATAGACATAGTAGGGAGATGGAAGGCAGAAAAAGAGAGGGTTTTATAGTAGGAGGGGGGTGAGTGGAGAGAAAGATGCACCCTAGTGTCATAGAGCAGGACTCTTTCATTTGTATGTAATTTCTTGAATATGTAAAAATATTCATCCATGTCTTTACACCTGACATTCCTGTACTAGGCCCTAATATGGAAAATGAAGACGACTGCAGAGTTCAAAGACCAGATAATAAATTAAAATCCTTAAACTGGATTTTAAAAAAGAGAACTGCAAACTAAACCAATGCCTAGCAACAATATCCAAGAGATCCTTGTCATCATGACTAGATCCAAACCTATCACTTGACATATTTATTAAAACAAAGTCCAGTGGACATGGTAAAGCAACCACAACAGTAGCAGTGTGTTCAGTGCCATCTGAAAACCCCAGAATTAAACAGGCAATGTAAACACTAAACATAAAGCCAATGTTTCCTCTACAACTGCACAAATCAATGGCAACAGGGAGGCACTGACTCTGCTTTTACAGCAGCAATGAACTTTTTGCCAGAAAACAAGAGACCTCCCTCCACAGAAGTGCCTATTCAACACTGAAATTAGGTGGAAAAAAAAAAAACCACTTTTCTCTTACCAAAGCTTTCCTTCAACATTGGCTCTTTCTGCTCATCATCCTCCTCCTCTTCAGACAGTGGTGAGAAAGCAAACCTTTAGGAGGGAAAGAATGAAAGCTATCTTAGATTATTATCTCTTGCCACCCAACAGATTCATTACCCCAACATTCACATGAGTTGATTATTCTGTGTAGTTCACTGTTTTTAAGACCTATGCTAAACTACCTAATCAAAAGTTTAAGTCACTTCTTTTTAAATAAGTTCATCACCAGGAACAGACTGAATTTTTTCTATGTGACTTTCTACACTTAACTTTTCCTCAAGCCCCTACAGACACTGCTTAGTATCCTTATGGATCAGTATACAGCAACTAAAATCACCCACCAGTACTTCTTTGGATAAACAAGCATTCCCAAAACCCAGTATTTTTGGAAAGTGGTAAGAAAAGCTGAACCTTTGGTTGTTAGCAGATGGTCTCCACAGAATCATGATGACAAAAAGGATCATTGAAAACAATAAACGCCAGATGGCATCATCCACCCATAGCTCCTGCCAGTCCTGTCAAGGAAAACAGCAGCACAAATAGAAAAAGTTGCGAAGAAAGAGACTCCATGTCCTCAGCTCTTTCCAAGGGTGAACTATAGGTATCTGACAAAGAGGCTCATTACCCACAACAGTGAGAATTTTAGCATGTGGTATATTACTCTAGACATAACCCACAGAAAAATCTGTTCAGAATGCCCAATCTCACCTCTTACACTGCCAAATGCAAACTTACCAAGAGGCAGCAATTGCAGAAAGCATTCAATACAAACTTACCGACTGACAGTCCACCAGCCTGAACTTCATGGTGGTCCAGATGATAAATACAATAGATGCTGCAATATTAAAACAAACAAGCTGCTTATTACTACAAAATATGCTAATCCAAATGTACTACTAACAGGACTGTGTTTCCTAAACAAAGGACAAAGACCTAAATAGTGAATTTTTGGAATGCAATTTATTAGTTTTGGAAAACAAGAGAATGATTTACTCCACTGACCTTATACAGTAATTTAGGCACAGACCAGTATTTTTTGCTCTTCGTTCTTCAGAGACACAAGGCATAAATCAAGTATGAAGTATTTAGCCAACTCCTCATCCCTATTCACTATTCTTATATTATTTTCATCTAGTCTCCAAACCATGGTTTCATTACCAGTTGACAAATAAACCCTACCTTGAAATAAATGAACCATCTGATCTCCCTGAATGCCTAAGCATTCAGACCTTGACCCACAAGAGTTCCAATGCTCAAACTATGCTCTCACCACAGTTTTACAAGATCAGACTTCCCTCCACTAAGGTGTTCTATGATGACTAAGAACCAGATGCTGAAATGAATTTAATCAGACCTGTTGATTAAAAAGGAATGCACTTGTTTGTTTGTTTAACTAAAAAAAGCACAGTCCTTAGAAGTTTTCTGCTCATTGTATGGATAGCATTTCCAAACAGATGAGGAGCTGAGCACCTGGAAGTACCAACAGATTTATTCTTGAAGTTCCGTTCACCACTACTACAAATGGGAAGAGAATCTGAATCTGTATTCTTCCAGAATACACAGGGCAATATGTCACAATACTACGAATACTGTTTTTCCAAGAATCACTCTGGTCTTCAGCTATCAGGCCTTCAGACATTTTAAAAATCCCATAGTGCACAGTGATACTGTGATTTTGGCAAAAACTATCTCTGTGAAGTTAACAGCGTAGGATAATAATCTTTTGCCCCAGCAGCTTTAAGAGGGATGAAAGTGCTCTGTTAGAGGAGCTGCATAGAACTACTGATCTTATTAACATCAGGACTAATAATCCACTGCCTCTGAAGTATCAACATAATACTTGGTACAGACCCACTATGAGAAATGGTTCAAGTGTAAGAAATACCAATTACTTTGACTGTATATACAGAAAGGCCACCAAACCCAAAAATCTCCTTTAGTGATCAAATCAAGCCATATATGGAAATGGCAAGTGCTCTTATTTGATTAACATAGTTTTCTGCTTACCTGCTACTGCCAAGATGAGTGTGTTGGTGAAGTGCCGATACAAAGAGAGTTTCACAACATTCCTTCGAAGCTTCAGCAGTTTCATTGTTTGAGTTAAGCTGATGAATATGTATGGCAAGTCAAGGAAAGCCTCTGAAGGGACAAGCTGAACACAGATCTTATGATCAACAGCTCTCCCACCCAGACACTTAGCCCTCCAAAAAGTTAGACCAGAACTCTTGTCACACAAAGATGGTATCCAAGCATCTATTTTGGACTATGACCCATTCCTCCAGAAAAGTGGCAGATGTACTTCTGATAAATGGAAAACCAAGCCTGAACCAGAAGGGAGTTAAAAAACAATTAGGGCATACAAATATCTTTACCCTTTTGTCTGCAATTTTATTTCCATAGTGACAAAACAAGTGCTTAGGAGAGACATCACAGTAGGAGAGAATTGGGGTTGTCATGGCTGGGCAGCAAGGTATTCACATAGAGTTTTGTGATTGACTTTCACTAAAACCACTTTTTAGGGATTTTGCTATACATGGCTTTGAGTTCAGCATTTGACAGCAGTTGCTAAAGTCACACAAGATTACGGTTGTTTGGATGTAATATGTCAAGACACCAAAAAGTCAACACTGCCCCATTTTGTCACCTACTTCAAGACGAGTCCAAATTTTACAGAAAGAATTTTAGGTTTGATGTTGCGAAGCAACCTTCTCCCCAAAACATAAACTAAGTCTGTTCTCCAAAGGCTACTACTACAGTACCATTACAGTGCTACACTAGAACAAGTTAATTTCATTCTTCAACAATCAGAGACTGGTAAGACAGACTTAACTAGTCTATGTTCAGGAGCTGCTCTAACACAGGTATCTACTGGTTACCTAGTTTTCCTTGCATTGGCTGTAGCAGAAGCTTACCTGAACACTCAATTACAGAGGTTCTATTAACTTTACCAGGAGTAGAAAGAACATATACTGGAAGCTGATTAAAAAAAAACAAAAACAAAAAACCAAAACCAACCAAACAAACAAAAAAAAAACCAACAAAAAAACCACCACGGTTCAGCCAAAAAGACTCCCAAAAAAAACAAATTTGAAGAACAACACACCCCACCAAGTAAAATAGTGAAGGATATCCACCAGCACAGGGCAGTATCTAGGAAAGCCAGGGGAATAAAAGCCAAGGAGGCAAGATCATTCTGGGCCTGGAGACAAAGAGAGAGCCAGTAAGAACAAACTGAAAAGGAAACAAGGTACAGAAGAAGTGAGGAGGGTCAGGCTATTTTATGAAAAACCACAAATAGTCCACCACAATGCTTCTGAGTTTTACTACAGAAGCAGAGGGTTTGAATCAAGAGTTTAGCCCAATGCACAGAGGGGAACTGACAATACCACATTGTCAGTTCTCAGTTCTTCACCAGCAAGGTGAGAAATAAGTTTTCCAAATTAAGTCAATCTAGCACTGTTAAAAGGAGCCTCTCCTGAGGCGATTACTACAACAACATGCTCTGGCCACCTCCATTACAGAAAACTAGCAATCAGCTTGTTAGAGATGTAGTAATTAAATCTTTTGCACTTTCCATGGACAAACTGAATGCTCTACTGGCAACCATGTGTTTGAACAAAAGTGGCAAAAATTGCCTTTGCGCGTACATCAAAAACTATCAAAGTCCCAACTGAAACCACCAAATCACCTTTTACTCCTTTTAAGTGTAAGTCAGAAACAGTAAGCTATGAATAACTTCGTAACATCCTGCAGTTTATAAAAGGATATCCACAAAATAATACAGGCATCAATCATGGACAGGGCCAAGTTTGCTATCAGAGCCACAGTGTCATAGAAAAACTGAAAAAGTACCAAATATATGTCACGTTAAATACCTTATCCCAAAATACCAAAAACAGAACAAGAGAAATCTATATCCCGAGATGTACTTCTTAATAAAGCAAGTAGCAGCACCACTCACATGCACTTCCCCAGGTACAGCCTCCAAAATTGGGTTTTGGGTTTTTTTGTTTTGGTTAGGTTTTCTGGGGCAGGGGTGGGGGGGGGTAGGTTGACTCATGGCCAGGTGACCCAAGCTGTATATTTCTGTCTACAACTAGCCCTGCCTAATCTGAAGTACTAGACAAAAGGGTCCAGGCAGAATATAGTGTCTGAAACCTGATGTGCTGGTTTTGGCTGGGATAGAATCAATTTTCTTCATAGCAGCTAGTATGGGGCTATGTTTTGGATTTGTTCTGAAAACAGTGTTGATAATGCCAAGATGTTTTTGTTACTGCTGAGCAGTGCTTACACAGAGTCAAGGACTTTTCTGCTTCTCACACCACTCCACCAGTAAGTAGGCTGGGAAGACACAAGAAGCTGGGAGGGGACACAGACGGGACAGCTGACCCCAGCTGACCAAAGGGATATTCCAGACCATATGGTGTCATGCTCAGCATATAAAGCTGGGGGAGGAAGGAGGAAGGGGGGGACCTTCAGAGTGATGGCATTTGTCTTCCCAAGTAACTGCTAACATGTGATGGAGCCCAGCTTTCCTGGAGATGGCTGAACACCTGCCTACTGATGGGAAGTGGTAAATTAACTCCTTGTCTTGCTTTGCTTATGTGCACAGCTTTTGCTTTACCTATTAAACTGTCTTTATCTCAGCCCACGAGTTTTCTCACTTTTACCCTTCTGATTCTATCCCCCATCCCACTGTAAGGGAGGTGAATGAGCAGCTGCGTGATGCTTAGCTGCCAGCTGGGGTTAAACCACAACACCTGACTAATCAGAAAACTACTAGAATTATTTCAAAATACACAGAATTACATCCTGATAGAGAAGACATCAAGCTTAAAATACTTGTCAATAACACATATCGAGTCTTAGAGCTTAACCACTTCATTGTCTCTGTTCCCTTCTTTCAGCATAGCCCTGGGATTCTCCCTTAGCATGTAAGTAAATAAAGCCAGTAGCATCTGTAGCATATGGGAAAATTCAAGTAGTTATTACTGACCCCTGTGACTCTAAGAACACCTTCCATGCCAGAAAATAATAGATAAAGGGCTCCAGCCATAACTACTTTGTGAAGAGTAACTCCAAGGCGAGGCCTGTAGGAAAAAGTGAAATTTAGATTAAGTGGGGGGGGGGGGGGAAGGGAAATCATGTCAACTTGAGTCTAACGTAAGGCATGAAGCATGTGAATAAAAGGTCCTTGTGACAAGCCACTTCTAGATCCAGAAAGAATTTTATTATGGTGCTCAAAGCTTACTATTCATTTGGTCTTACGGTATGATATGACTAAGGAAGAGATTGGTAACAGTCCTGTTTCCTAGTTAACCTGTTCAGCTTTTTACGACCATTTCAAGTCTCAGCCCACCTCTTCTTCACTAGTTCCCCCAGCACACCCACACTCGCTAGAAGCTTCCACTACCACACAGCATGTTTTACCACTGAATACAGCTGGAGAAAGATAGGTGAGCAGCAAAAGCCTCCTAAAGCTCCCCTCTCCTGTCAGTGATTCTTGACCTTCCCCATTTCTAGAAGCTCCTCCTTGCCCAGAAGGCAGGCATATAAAGCTCCCATTCCAGTCTGTGGAGTATCTCAACAGTGACTCAGAAACTTACCCAACAGTGGTACACGGAAAGGGGTGGGAGAAGAGTAATCACCGTACAGAACTGTATGTCTCTGTTGACTAGTGAAGTCTAGACCTTTACAGCACTTAACTAAAGCTCCTACCTTTTAAGTAGCAAAGTACAGGGAGATGAATACTGCCCTAAGTTATTAGAAACCCACAGTGAAAAGCCTTTTAATAGAACACCACAAACCTGTAACAGAATTACTCACTTGACTATCCCATATCCCAGGCTGACTATGATGACCAGAGTTCGAGCCAATGAGCGCTTCACAGCAGAAAGCAGTTCTGCCAGTATTACTGCTCCTTGAACTACCAAAAGCAAAGAGGAGGAAGCTGGGTTATTAAAATAAAATTTGTTTTATTAACTACTGCATGCAATTGTAGTATGAGAGCAGACATAACTATTTTCAGAACGTAGGCTATTAAAGTGTATCATCTTTTTATTACCTACATCTGGAGTAAGCTTTCAAAATTATAGGTCACTAAGCATAAAAAAAGCTACTGAAAAATTGTGCATTCATAGGCAGTGGAAAGTAAATGATCCATAAAATGTTTATCCATAAGATCAGCCTGGATGATCTTCCAAACAAGTCAACCAATAAAACCTTCTGTACAATGGATGTGGCCAATTAACAGAGTCATAATGATGTTTTACTTGCAGTTTTATTTGTGTGCATCCATCCTAAAAACTCAAAACCAGTCTCCCAAAGTTTTATGTGGAGAGAATCCCTTAAGACGGATTATCAGGCTATGGGCTGAATACCAAAAGTCATCTGCAATGCTGCCATGTTAAACAAGGAGTTTCAAAGTCTCTTTCCAAGGCCAATACCAATTGTCAGAAATTAATTACAAGATACACTTAGAAGTCTTATTTTAAACTTCAAGGCAGCACTACAGTAAATACTCTCCAGAATCTACCATTTTACATCCCTAAGACACTACACTGAGGAGTCAGAGAAAGCAACAGCATTTTAGCTTTAGAAAAACACAGATCATATTTACAATATATTGAAAAAATGCAGAAACTCGGGTTCCCTGTTCTTTGTTTTAAAACAATCCTCAAGTAATCATATACTTAATGTGCATCTGTCACCCCAATTTAGCATAAGCCATCAGTGCTATGCCCCATCAATTAAACTGCAAGCTGCAATTGCTACCTACCAGATTCCCCTGTGTAGCGGATATTCTGGAACTCTGCATAGAAAACTGCTTTCTCGAGCATTCCCAGGAAGATAACAGCACCAATCCAGAACTGGATCCTCAGGAGATCCCGCCAGTAACAGGCTGACCACGCAAGCCATAGAACTCCGAAGAATACGTACACAATACACATCACCATGAAAAACTATTACACAAAAAGAAGCAAGAAATAGGAACCTTAGACTCAGAAAAACAATTTCTTGTTTCCATTCCATTCTATCTTCTCCCTGCATATAGAAACTTTTGAAGTTTTTATATACAAAAGTGACTAGAAACAAGCATTTCTTCATTTGTCTTCTCTGGATTCTTTTACAGTAACAGTCTAATTTCTCACTGCCAATAAAGGGAATCAGAGTAATTGAATTTCTGAGCAATTACTCTCTTGAAGAGCAATCCGCCAATTTATTCACAGGCAATTTTTTTAAGGAATATACCAAGTGCTACTAGCTTTCAAAAACTCAAGAGCTCAGGCAAATCATCAAGTACTAGAAACCCTGCCCCTTCTCACATATTCTTCTATTACTAACTTCATCATATATTTACAGTACTCTGCAAATAAACTTACAAGTCACCTTTACACACCATTCCACAGAACAGAGGTAAGCAACCGATGGTTGTAATCCCTCTGTTCAAATAATTTGACAACTTCTCTCAAAAGTTAATTTCCAGAAACCTCAGGTTTTGACCAAGCTTTAGGTCAGCCAAAAATCTGGAATTGAAAAAGAAACCCAGATTCTCATTTAAACATTATCATTCTGTGATATTTCCCCCCCCCCCCCAGTCCAGTGTTACTTGCTTCAGAACTTTCAGGGTACATGTCTCCTACGGTAAACAATAAGCTTGACAGTGCTACTCAGTGCTGAATTTTCTAAATGAAAGCACCATACCAGAGCACGTTAAGTTTTCAAAAACGACACTGAGATTAAGAGGCATAAGAAGGAGAGAGTAAGATATTAAATGAATAGCAGGAAGTACTTGGCCAAAGTATAGAACAGTAATAATCAAGCAGTCTCCTCGTACAGAAGGTAGGTTTTTATAAACCAAGCACGCATTGAAGTTAGCTGCACAATCCATTGAAGCCTTCACAAACTGAAAATACCTTGCTTAGTAGAACAGCCTACTGATCCTTACAGATTTTCACATCTGACTAATCCATGCAGTTCAAATGGTAAGAACCTAGGCATGCTAGCTCACATTCAGATGCTCCATTACAGAAACATTTAGACAGAGACCTTTTTCTGGACCTGCCACATGAGGACATTCACACTAGTGAATTACATGTCAATAGAGCTGCTGGAGGCTTTTTACTTCTGCAGGAAGTAAAACATATGTTTCAGAAACACCATGAGACTTGCCTATTTACAGGCTACTCTTGCCAATACAGTCAGGCTAGAGACCTTACTTGTTATTGATCCCCAGCTAAAGTCAGTCTATACTACATAAATATTTAAGTTCTTTTACTTTCTTAGCCTCCTCCACAGAGGCAACTAGCAACCAAGTCAACAATTCCTTTGAATAAAAAGGGGATTAGCTCTTTGTAGTTCAATTATGCTTTCACTGTTAGGCAGTATTAAAGACCTCCTCATGGGGTGGAAGACAGCTGGTGGAGGAAGGAAGATTAAGCTGTAAAAGAACAAAGAAAGCAGTGACAAATGAAAGGGTAGATGTAAACAAAAGCATAGAATAGCAAATTTTCTAAGACATGAGCTAAGGAGAAAAACTGTCAGCAGAACTGCTCAGTTTAGAGCTAACGATACCAATAACTTCCGGAACTACAAATTGACAGGCATCAAGTCAAACAATCCAGAGACGGACAAGATTAGCAGCATATGCAAATACCTGAAATCTATGTCTGTTTTCTTTACCCTGTATTTAGTACCAAAAAAACCCCCCAAACTAAAAAACACCCTCTGCTAAATTATTTTTACTGAGACACTGGCTTTGTGTTTCCTAAAGTATGGAAGGAGAATATTTGAGATTCAAGTCAACTGACTACTTTATACATCAAAGAAAAGCTGTTTTACTTACAATCATCAGAGGATAGTCTGCAAGTGAGAGATACTCATATGGCCCCTTCAGTTCTACTGTCACTGTCAAAAGACAATCCAATAACCAAATTGAACAAGAACCAAAAGGAGGAAGCCAGGATAAAACTTAACTGATTTTTACTCAAGCATAAAGGAATTCTAAATCTTCACATAGCTTTTAAATCTAACTTGCACTTTAATCAAAGAAAGTTAAGACTCATAACACACTCAGCTAAAAGCATGCAATTAAAATTACATGCTCCATTACCAAGTAACTCATGGCAGTATTTAAAGTAATTTGTGCTGGAGATTCATGTGTAACAGGAAAGTTCAGGAACACACATAAGTTAACTTTTTAACGGGATTTTCAAACTTCTCTGAGGTTTGGATAGGTTATCAATGCACTGTTAGCTATACTATATATAATTTCAAGGTGACAGTTATGATCTTTGTATTCTATATGACTTGAGCTTATTAATAGAAATAAATCACTGTGTCAGTCTGGACATTTTTGAAACACAGCACCAAGCCTCAAAATTGAACTGCTTGGGATTCTTCACTTCCATCATTAAACTGACAGACCAACAGCCTTAGGATCTTGAAGACACTAACAACCACCTATTTTCTTATGATAAGAAAGAGTTGTAGTAGGTAATACTTACATCTATGTGAAGTGAAAGATAGGGTCTTATGAAATTGAACCATACAGTATATATTAAAAGTACCTCAGGATATACTCAAGAGTGGTATACATAAAAAATGGCACTGTATTTTTAGCTTACTGTATAAACAGCTGTCTTACTTGTAAAGGGCTTGTTTTGATCAGGGGAAGGTGGTGTTTTCTCCGTTCTTTTAACTTTGGTAGTAGAATCCTTTGCAGTTGTAATTCCAATTTGCACAATAAATATATATGGCCCATCTCGCCAAGTTTTGATAACAGCATTCATTGCCTGAAAATAAAATGTCTACATGTAGACAGTGCATAGTCAAGAAGACACGAAAAAGACAGAAGTAGACTCACCATGCATGGGTAGTATCTTCCATATGAAAACAAAGTTTATCTCTTCCCAGGCCTAAACTTGTTAATAAATATTTGATATGTAAATTTGAATGCTATTTATTAGACATAATACTTAAAATTTAGTTGTTTGAATACAGAAGAATCCTCAAAGACCTGGGAGGTGATCAGGGCTTATTTGCAAATTTAATACTGGCTTACTGCAAAAGCCATCTCAAAGGTACGGCAAAAACTACAAACAATTCAGTAAAGCCTCCTATTCCTTGTTTTCAGTCTCAAACAGTTAGGACCATCACTGAGATACTACTTTCCTCCCGAAATCAATTGTTTGGCGACAGCACGGCTACATATAACTCAGCTCCCTGGTGAAGGCTGAATTTTACAGTGCAAGGCAGAAAAGGTAGCTGAGAAGTAAAAAATTTCCATAGTAGTCATTTCCTGTGGAAACTACTACTGCCCCTGGAACAGCTCTCATACCTATAAGACTCAAATCCTGCCGATGAACTAACAGAGGAAGCTTGCCCAGATAAATATTTGCACCATAAAACAAATCAGAGATTTCTTTTGAGTTCCAGCATACAAAACTGTTAATTCGACGACTGAAGAAGTCTAGCCATCTCAGAAACTGCAACATTTAGCAAGAGTTTTAAGGCTAAAACTAAGACTATCTACACATATGCCACTCACATGACCACCGCAGAACTACCAAAAAGACTTTTTTTTATAACTGTCTCTCCAAGAGAATTTCAGTGTTAAGAACATGCATTTCTTTTAAGAAACCTTCTGACTACAAGATCTAAAGCCAACAGAATTTTATGTATCAAAAAAAAATTACAAATTGACTGAAATTAAAAGACTTAGTTAAAAACACAGTAAACTTAAAAGAACATGGATATATATTTTTATACATCAATTTTGCCTTTAAAATATCTCCATCTCTTGCTGCATTGATTCCTTATTTCACAATTGCACACACACCTTTAGCTTTAAGGTAGATGGCCCTGTAAGTACAGAGGCAGTTAAATGGATTTTCTTTGTTGGCATCCAGGACATTTAATTTGAAGTTATTTTGACAATCGCTCCTGGTTAGGGCTTGAACTTAATATATAATAAAAATACTAACAGATTTGAAAATCAAAAATTAGTCACTCTACATGTTAGGTACAACTTCTTAAAAGACTGACTAGTTAAAGATGAAACCAAATGTAATCTCTAAGTATTAGCCACCACTTAAAACAGATCATATCAATGATTACTTTAAAGTATTATGAAAAAATAAATTTATTTTTTAATTTATACCATCAGTTTGAATGGTATGAGTTCTATATTTCACATACAGAAGCAGCGGTTACTCTGTTACTGTGTTTTCTGGTTTTCCACACAGTGCTACCTAGTTTCAAGCTAAAAAAAAATTCCAGGTGTCAAAAAAACAGAGAATTGCACCATTCCTGTAAATGCTACCAGTAATTTCTTATACAAAGAAATATAAATTAAAAAAAAAAAAAAAAAACAAATTAAGACTGCTGAATTCCAAGCCATGTTTAAATTCAATATACATACAGTTTTATCAGCCACCATTGTATGATTTCCTCCACTCTCCTTCTTATCTTTTGAGCCCTTAAAGAAAAACAGAAAAATGGATAAATCAATATGCCATAACTATCTTTCCCACACCTACACTCACTCATTAGAAGGAAAAAAATTACCTCTTGTTTCTCAGGTGATAGAGGCTCAGGATGAACAAATTCTTTATAGAAAATCTGCAAGATATAAGGAAGTTACAGCATTTATAGGCACTTTTTATTAACATAACATTACCAGAACAGCTTACAGTAAACTTGATTATAAGGAAGGATTCTCTGAACAGCTGTACTAAAGAGCTTTCATTTTTCTAAATCAAACAACTGTCCATTTGTAGAGGGAGTCTTGAATACTTAGATTAATACAAGTGGGTACATATTAGAGATGCAGATTTTGCCAACTGTTCCAAACTATGGTGACTTGAAGTCTACTGAAACTGCCACACCACAAGAAAAGAAAAAGCTGAACAATCAAAAGGAGAAATTTCAGTTAAACTTCAGAAATTAGTATCTGAAAGGAATATCTTTTGTTAAAATTTCAGCAGACTTTTCAAAGGAATTGTAGGAAAAGTCACTTAAAGTCTTTTAAAACCCCGGTTTTACCAACCTGAACGTTCAGTTAAGATGCCCAAGTTCACATTACACAGCTAAACCCATAAGATCTCTTCTATAAAACCAAGCAGAAGTAGAACTGACACTTGTCATACTATTAAACATGAAAATCAGGCAGCATACAGATTATTTTTTTAAAAAAAACCTTTCAAGCCATCTTTGCATATCAAAGGAATTAGAGGCATGCAAACAGATTATTAAAAACCCTTTTCAAGTCACCTTTAGGCATGTCTTTTTTCTTAAAAAAACAAACAAACAACAAAAAAAAAAAAACCCAAACAAACAACAACCCCCACTCCCCACACCCATGCCCCCCCCCCCCCCCCCCCGCCACCAACACTAGGTTCGATAGTTACAAGACATTTCTCTATCCACAACCCTTTGTCTAAATCAGGAATGGCTGCATACAGATGCAACACTGCACAATTTGTCTTGACTTGTTAAGTAAGTATTCCATTAAAGAAAGACAGCATGTTATATTGATATTGTCATTAGTATGATTGCACAATTTCACCTGGTGATATACAGCTACTATAGAGCCTATGTTCGCACTTTACTTCCATATGCTGTTTTGCATTGTCTTCTCTCTTCCTAATTTAATTTGCTTCAAACACATTTTAGCACTACTTATTTTTCATTTTTAACCTGCTATCAGTGCTTACGTAACCCATTTCTCAACACTCCTTCATTTCCATTATTATAAATGAACATTATCTGAGCAGAAAGTGCCAGTCCTTTATTGACCCAAATTTAGTGGGAGCTTCACTCTGCTGACAGAGATTCACACTTCTACAGAACACAACTAGCAGTAGCCTTCTGTAAGTGAAACAAATTCAGAATACAGAACCACAAACAAAAAGAAGCACTGCATTTTACAGTCGTTTGGGTTTTTCCCCCCCATGGTGGGCCAGATGTTGAATAGCAAGCCAGAAGTAAAGCTAAGTCAAGAAATCACGATTGCAGTTGACTTGTCATAAACAGATAAAAACAAGCACCTTCCAACCTACAGCGATACTGACATAGGATGCTAGCACATCTAACAGGAACTACCACCTTTTCTGTATATTGTATGAGAGAACAGAGCAAACTGTGAAGTTTCTACCCATACCTGAGGCCTGAAGAGCTCAGAGCAATTTGGAAAGAGAAGAGAAGCCGTGGCATAGTATCCTGACCAACCCGGATGCTCTTCAGACGTAGCCCCAAAATAGTACTCTGCCTGTTCATCCTGCCAAACATAGAATAGAACTTTGGTTAGCAACCAATATATCAAATGGTTTATCTCAGTAGGCAGCTGCAAGACCTGGAGAGCACCATAACTTCCCCCTGCACACACTCTTGAACAGACTTTAATAGGATAAAGGCCATCAAGACCACAAAAGACTATAAAAATGAGGGCCAAAAAAAAAAACCCAAAAAACATACAGACTTTGAGTTAGAATCAACACCTAATAAATAAATAAATCCTAGTATTCCAGAAGTGGAGGTGCAGCAGCCAGCATAAACTTTAGTCTGCACAAACGAACTCTACATCATTATATGAAAAATTAAAGACCTCAGTACTGTGTTAGGTTAGTAGTTATAACTGTCATAACTCATATTTTAAGTAAACATGGAAAAGTTGTTACAGTATAAACCACAGTTGTGTTCTACCACATTTGATAGAAACACTATGCATTTTGTATAAATTGCTAATACCTGCAATGTGCATCCATAAAGAACACAATTTAGACTAAACATGAAAATATTAATTTTCTTCTATTTTCTGTCATTAAGTGTTGTTGTAAATAATATTTTCATCTACCAGAAACTCACACACTTCAGTTTAGATTCAATGCACTTATTTAAGCTTCTGGGTTTAGAAGAATTCTGACAAACACTTCTACCTTACCCAAAACCCAGAGAAGTCAGTAATTTCAGCAAGCTGTGGATCAACTCCTTTCCATTCCATTCCCAATGATCCAGAAATTTGTTATCTTCCATTGGAGGAGTGCGTCTTTTAGGCCCAAAGAGCAAGAAGGATACACGCGAGATCTCCAATGCCCTCACTCACATATCTGCTTATCCCTAAAAATCACAACCCATGCTTTTCCACACAGTTCTTACCCCAAAGTTGAAGACTTCATTGTAGCAGTCAGAATATCTTAAGTACCAAGTAACATTGTAACTCTGGGAGGGCTCACAAGCTTTTTCATCCCCTTCAACTGAAAAAAACAGATAAGAGCGTGTAAGACACCTTCTATCTGACATGTTTTTCCTCCCATTCTGTGCCAAACTATCATAATTAAATTTATTTCAAACATGAAGCTGAAAGCAAAGCAATAGAAAAACATTTTCCTCAAGTAATTCATTACTGTTCAGTGAAAGAAAGAAGCATGTGGAAAACGGAATTCCACTATAACATTACACAATTCTATTAAAGAACTGAAGATCATTTGGAAACTTCTTGTTCTCAAGACAATCAGGGACGTTTCAGCCACTGCAAATACCAAACAAGAGAACAGCAGTGACTCCCGGTGATTACAATACACAAAAGGAGTTCCCTTTCCAAGATACACGGGGGACATAGCCGGTAGAGAGAGCTAGGAACGGGTTAATACGAAGGGCAATTTGCACAGATAATGTAAATATACCAATACCATCACTAAGAAAATAAATTAAAAGGTAAGATTTTTGCAAGTCAACACCTACCGCTCCACTCCGAAAAGACAAACAAGCCATCTATACGTTAGCTCACTCTGTCAAAGCTGTAATGCTACCTAAAACAGCAATAACACAACTTTCCACTTTGATTTATTAGAGAACAACATGCACGAAAAATGAAACACAAGACTTCCCCTTCCTCCCAACTCAGGAAAGATTGTGTGATTTTTGTGTTTCAAATCTCATTCTGAAACTAAAGCCTGATGAAGAGAATTTGACATTAAGAAGGTAAGCTTCACCGATAAACAAAATGAGCAGTAATTATTCAGAGTCTTGGAAGAGCCATTTATGGCTCTTTATGGTTATATAAACAAGACTATGTTTGGGTTTTGCCAGTCAACAGACAGCAAAACTCTTTCGAGTTGACAGCATGTTTCTAGAGGCTAAGAAGTCCCCACACCTTTACAGACACCCACATTCATCTCAGACTAGACACCCACAAATTTGTTACACATACAAAGCTTTTAATGAATGTTTCCGTATTGACCACTGCAGGTAAAAAATGCAATTAGAAAAAAAGACTCTGCCATGGAGTCTTAACTGACTAATCCCAGTTTAAACCACGTGACTACTAAAGCAAGTACATGTAGAGCTAAAAACTCAACAACTGAGTCTCTAATACCAAAGATTTAAAAAAACCACAAAAGATTGGAATGCAGTCACTGAAAAATAAAAGTTTCCTTATGACACCTTCCGGTAAGCATGAAAACAAAGCATACATTCTCCACGTAGCCCTAGATGTTACAGAGGGCACAACAAAGAAATTAAGATGCAAAAGAAGCACTGCAGTGACATGGGTAGATGGCAAATTCTTAGAAGATAAAGAGTCTTCTGATAAAATTGATCAAACGAGGAACATCTCAAAAGAGTGCTACCAAAAAATAGGAGGGATTCAAAAAAACCTTTTAAATACCTTTTTTACCTATTAAAAAAATAACTAAAATTATTGAAATGCTATGTTCAGCCGTAACACCAACTAAAGGTAAAACAGGTCATCGCTAGAACAATCCGCCAATATCTGCAACCATCAGAGCTACGGAAACCTTGAAGAGGAAGTACTCTAAAAGACAGAAAAGGCACCCATGGCATTTATTGAATTCAGCAACATAGAAATCTAAGTTCCTTAGCCTTCAAACAATACCAGCAACATTCAACTCAAATGCAGTCTTTGTACTCATTTACAGAGAGCAGGCTTTCTAGCATGATCCTAGACAGGAAACCAGATGCCTTCTAGAATAGCACTTAAGAAAAGCCGTGGATAAAAATAAATTCATTATTGACAATAGCAAACACCAGTGGCAGTCTTCCCAGTCAGAAGCAGAAAGCATCAGACACGAATACACCACACACACACACACAAAAAAAAAAAAACCCAAAAACCAAGAAGGGGAAAGAAAAAGGAAGAGGAGGTAGAGGAGGAGATGCAGGTGCTCACCAAAAACATGAACAACCCATGAGCAATCATGTTTGGCAAGAAGGGACATATTGTCCACACAAACATCACAGAACAGATGGAAGAGGCAACAGACAGCAAACAAAAGAAGAGAGGCCAGTTTCCACATGGACACTGGCAGATAAGAAACAGTATGTAAAGTTGAAGCTTCCCAGTATCAGATGTGATTTAAGTATCACCTAGACTGAGAAACTGAAATTAAGTTCCTGGCCTTTGCTCCTTCCTCTTTCAGTGATTCATTATCTGAATTCATGTAAATCTTTTAATCACACTGGTATGTAAAACAGGTATCTTCACTAAAGAATTTTAAGGCTTGACACCTGTTTTAAGGCTGACAGCACAGTGTAGTTGAAGTCCACATCACAAGCTAGGGAATTGAATTCTTACTGCCAGATCTGCCACAAACCTGTCTTGTAAAAAACATGCTTTATTTTCTCCATGCCTTAGTTCCTTCCTTCTCTTGGTTATTTCAGCTGTACATCTCACGATTAGACTTACGACACACTTCACTGCGGGGACCCACATCTTAGATGCCACGTTAGTACGAGCACACTATTTCTATTGAACTTTAGACAAGAAAGTCTAACACCTACCAAAGCTCCAAATGCCCTTTCAGACCCCTCCTCCTTTTCCACAAGCATCAGATTTCTACATTTTGATCCTGCAGCTGCACACTTGCAATTGTCTTGCTGCAAGACACAAAACTCAGCATTTGAGCTACATCTGACAAGTGGAAAAACCTTAACCCTGACACAATGGACTTTCACTAATAAACACTCTAACACTAGCCTCCTACTTCAGATTCATGTGGAATTAATGGAGGCACTTTAACTAACTCCCTTTCAAAAAACTGTCCCAAGAAGGGCAGGTACCCAAAATTAAACCTGTAAATCAATAAGGTAAGTACTAAACATAATAGAGCACAGCAATATGCAATTTCATCAAGAAGCATCAGCCAATCCTCATGATAGCTTAATTTTCTCAGTTAAAAAAAGAGCACAATCACTGCAGAAACTAAGTCTTGATGTGACAAAGGTACAGATCCCACTAATTGTCTCTAAAGGGACTTTTATTTCCTCATTTGACACAAGTGCACAAGGCCATTCACAGGCACTGTACCTGGATAACCACCCAATTAGCAGCTGGAGGTCAAAGAGCTTCCCCCTTAGAGGGTAAGAACTGGTGCAAACAACCCCTTAAAGTGCTCAAAATGCACGGAAAAGATTTCAAGCCTTTCTAAATCAGCTGGTCACTTCCACAAGTCACCTACGTCACCCCATTGCTATCTAAATGCTGTCCCCATGTTCACAGATAAGAGGATATTTTACAGAAATTCTCATTTGAGCAGTAACCTACATAACCGATAGCCCTGGCCAGATCAGCAAAGAGTGATAAACAGAAAGAACAAACAGGAAGGCTGCAAACATGTTTGCTCTGTAGCACACTCACACAGTGATCAGGAAGAGAAAACAGGTCTCAGGAGAGCTCTGCCACAGTGTGCAATGACGTCCCCTTACCACTCCCAGAAGCACCCAGCTAACAGGAACAGGGCCTCAAAAAGCACTGCCGCTTGCACACTGGCATCAGTCACCCTGCAATACAAATAGCCACTGTCCCACTCAGCACCAAATCTCCCAGCTGGAGGAATTTAGCATATCTTAAATAGGGAAAGCACACCTCACAGTAGGGCTCAGCACATCCCACACCTGATTACCTGCTATCTGAAATGAAGTGGTGCTCACATTGCTCATCTTGCCCTCTCCACAGACGGCCTGAACAGAACAATTCATTTCTGCTACAGCCTAAACAGATCACAATTGGGAAGCTGCAAGCCTGTTAACACACCCAACAACATCAGAGCTATGGCTTTCATCCAGTACTAGATTAGCTGTCACTGCAACCAGTGAAGTTAAACACTTGATGGTGTTTTGAGTCCCAAATGTTAAAGTAGGGGGGATGTCAAACAGCAGAGAGAACAGGTTACTCTCTCGTAACCACTTACATCTCAGGAAAATGGTGGTGTTGCTGAAAAGAATCTTCCCAAAGTTAAACTTCTTCCCCTGCAAAGGCACAAAAAAAAGGAAAAGATATTAGTGGACTTAAGGTCACCAAGCTTAAGTAAACACCATCTTCCTCTCTGAGTTTTAAGTCTACACAGCAATGAAAGTGACTGCCAAATCAAGAGCCAGCCTTACTGGATTTTCCAGTCACGCTTCACCACCCCTTCAACCTACTCTTAAAGATGGCTTGAGACGCTTGGGGCTTTTTGTTCTGCAAAACTGAATCAACTTCATCGACATTTGTTGAAATGATTGGCATTTTCTTGCTGATGAGAACATCTGAACTATCCAACAAAAACAAAAAAAATTGTTCTAAGAATCAACAGGAGTGTTCACCGTGATCCTTTAATTTTGTTCCTGCAGCTCAAGAGGAAGTGTGCATTACCCCCTTCCACAGCCTGGCAAAGGCAGGTTTAACGTGAAGCAAAACAGCTTTCCTCCACGCAACTTCAAACACGCGCGGTATAACAGAAGCGCTGGAAATCCCCTCGCCTTCCCAGGGCCCCCCATCTCTCTCGGTTCGCTGTTTCAGGGGCCCAGCTTTCCCGACGCCGGGCCACAGGGCAGCCCGACGGCGGGCGCCGCCAGCCCAGCCGCAGCGGGCGAGGGGGCCCGCGGGGCGCCCTCTCCCCGCACAGGCCCCACCGAGGCCGGGCCCCAGCCGGGGAAGCCGTCCTCCCTCCCCACGGACCTCACAGGGGCCGCGCTCCCTCCGCCGCCCATCGAGACCTTTTCCCGCAAAAGCCTTCTCTCCTCTGTCGCCACCGCCGACCTGCCGAAAGGGGCTCAAGCCTGGCAGAGGCCCCCGGCAGCGGGGCGGGAGGCGGGCCGCGGCCCCGCGCCCTCCTACCGGCCCCGGGTGCGGTCAGGCTCCACACAGGCGCGGCCCGAGCCCGGACGACCCCGGCCGGTCGGCAGAACAGCCGACGGGACGGGCCGCAGCCCTCCGGCGGCGTTCTCTCCCCTCTCCTTCCGCCGGCAAGGAGGACGAGCAGAGCGGCAGCGGCCTCCCACCCCCGCCACGCACACGTACGCCCCGACCGCCGGCCCGCCGGCCGCCCTCCCTCCCTCCCCGCACTCACCATGAGCACTGGGAGCCGCCATTTGGAACGCTGCCCGGCGCCCGCCGCGCCCGCCAGCAGCAGCACCGCCAGCAGCCGCAGCAGGACGGCCTCGGGCCGCCGCCGCCACCCCCCGGAACGCGGCACCGCCGCCGCCATCCCACCGCACGGAGGCCGCCGCCGTCTTGGCCGCGCCTCTTCCGCTCCCCGCGGGGAGGAACGCGGCCGCCGTGGGCTGGCGGGAGCGGCGCGGGGGGCGGAGCCGCTCCCCGGCCGGGCCCGGGCTGTCACCGCCCCCGGGTGCCAATCGCCGGCCCGGCCGCGGTCGGAGCCCGCCGGCAGCCGCTGACTGGAGCGCCGCGCCGGGGCCTCCGCACCTGCCCGCGAGCGAGGCGAGGCCGTTACCGGAGAAGCGTCCCCGGCTGCCGCCCCTCCCTCTGGGGAGCCCCCCGGGCGGTCACCCCTTCTCCCCGCCGGCGGCCGCTCGGGGCAGCTCCGCCATGGAGGCGCTCACGCCGGGGGAAGTCAGGTAACGGCTGCCCGGCGGCGGCTCCTCGGCGGCCGGCCCTCTCTTCGCTCCCGGGGTTGCCGGGGTGGCCCCGCAGCTTTCCGCGGGGAGCGGCGGGGTGGGGGCCGGGCCCCAGCAAGGGCCCGGAGCCGGCCGGGGGCGAGGGGCGGTTTTCACGACGGACGGGCTGGTTCGGGCGCAGGCTGCGCCGCTGGGAGGTGGTCGGGTTGGCGGGTGTTAAACACGGCGACGGGGTCCCACAGACCGGGTGCAAAAACCCGAAGGCGCATGTGTATCGTTCAGGCAAAAATGGGAAGGGTTAAACTGCCTAAATATAGGGTTACTCTGAGGTCTCTAATAATAATCCAGGTCTATTAATATTCAGTTCACGGTGGTGGTGACCGAGTCTTCGTGGCTGCCGTCTGCATTTTATATGTTGCATGTATATAATTATAAGCATCAGCTCTTCGTCTACTAGTGCCAATACCTTATTCTCTTCCATGTGTGTCTGAAGTCAGCATGTTCTGGGAAGTATTTTGATGATAGACATTACTGGCAGTCCATTTTTTTCAGGCAAGCCAAAAATTTGCTGTTGTCTAATAGATCTAAAAGTTACTTCCAGCCTAGAGGTGACATAGAGCTGCCAGCAGGGCCATTAGAAGCCTTCCGCCCTCGTCAGTCCCGCTGCAGGTAAAAGGGAAGGGTGCAGGATTTCTCCTTTTCTGCCAGTCCTGCCTCTTTCTCCATTGTTATTACTGGAACATAATATTTAACTGTAAGGACTGCAGAGAGAGATCTGGCTTCGAAATGCAAAGCCCCAAGAATTCACTCGTGCTGAAATTCGGCTCTGTTAGTCACAGATTCAATTGTTTGCCAGAATTACCCAAGTTTAAAAGGAAATGGTTTAGCATGGAACTAAATGTGTAAAATTCTTCCCATATCCAAACACAGTAGTTAAAAGTCCAACACATTTTATGTCACTACAGTTGTTTGCACTCTCTTTAATTCTCAGCCCTCTTGAGGAGGACCCCCATCATCTGATCATCCAGCAGGTGTTAGGTGAACACATTTAAACATTTTCTTTATCTGTTCTTTCTAGTGTCCAAGATGAGGCTGTGGACAAAAGCACCTTTAAGGAATGCAACCAGATTGCTTTTTACAGGTAAAGAGAAGAACTGTAGTGTAGGGTTTTTCTAAAAAAAACTAGTAATATTAAAAGATGCAGGAAGGAGTTACATATTGATTTTTAATCACAGCAAGTCTGCTACTTTCAGGATTTATCTTCCAAAGTGAGCGTTCCACTCACCTGTCAGCAAGCAATAATCAGCATATTTTAAAAGGTGGAATCTTACATCCAAAACCTCTTTTGTTAAAATTCAAGAGTCAGTCCTCTCATCTGACAAAGCCCCAGCAATATTTTAACTATAGGTACACTCAGACGCAGGTTGTCTTCTTGATGTAGACATTTCTTGAATATCCATAGTTCAAAACAACAGAACTCTCAATAGAAACGATTAGTCTCTGACAGTAGCATGCATGATTACAGTCCTGTTGAGCAAGTACCTTGGCCAGAATTCAGCATCAAATCTAAATTCTAGCTCATTAGTCTCTTAAAGCTAACCTTAAGCTAAGGGATCCTTCTCATCCCATTTCTGAGATAGCTCTCCTCCACCTTTTTTTCCTCCCATCCTCCATTTTCTTCTATCCCATGCTGCCTGAGTGAAAGGAATGATTGCCCAGTGTTATACCAATTAGTCACTGACGTACTGGGTTACAGTTTCAGATACTCAGTTCTGTTCTGCAGGAAATTATGTTCCAAAAACCCCAAATAACGTTTCTCCTGTGGGAGCAGGCCTCGTCCTCCTTTCACACCAGCCCTTTCTAGCCTGTCACTGGTTTAACTTCACACATCTAATTTCTCAGCAGGAGGTTGCCACACATTGGCAAGCATCGGATCCTGTCTTTGCTCTGCTTTTAAAAGAAATCCTTTATCTGATTGCTCGCATTTGTGCAATATCTGTTTGCGAGGAAACAAAGTCAGTTTACTAACGGAGAAGCTTCCCTTTAACGTAGCCTCCAGGATACTTATCTTCCAATAGTTCGTAAAACCTGGGCTCAGCAAGGAGCATTCTACAAACAGTTGAAAGAGCCTCTGTTTCAAGGTCTCTGTCCTAAAAATATAATCGGGGCCAAAAGCTGTAGTCAAAACTCTGTAGTCGGCAGGCTTGTTGAAAAACAATTTCCTCATTGCCTATGCAGGAGATTACAAATTACAGACATATATTGCTTCATCACCACAGAACGTAGAAGCTGTTCACTGAGGGGTTGCCAACCAAGCAGGAGTATATGACAGAAAATGAAAACCAGATTATTCAGCTGAAAATTTTTGGGTCATGGAAAGAAGAAGAATGTAACTGGACAACAGAGAATTCAGTTGGACACTTGAATTAAGACTATTATTGTTTAAAAAAAACCCTATAGAGTAGTGATGGGTGACCAAACCCCTCTAGCATCTCATTCGTAGACACATATGTGTGCTCAGAATTATAGTCCTTCTTTTTCCCTGTGACTTGAAGCACTGATAACAACTGTATTTGAAAAAATTCAAGACAAAATTATTAAGTAAACATTTCTAACAACATTATGTCCCTCTGTGGGATATAAGCCACAACAATTAGGGAGACCAAAAATAATTTTCTGTCTTGACAGGCGTCAGAAACTTCTACGTCCTGGAAAATCCTTGTATCGAGCATTGTTGGATTCAGTCACATCAAGTGATGAGAATGTCAAATTCCAAATTATTCATGAAGAGCATAAGGTGAGATCCCACCTCGCATAAGAGGGTGCTTACAAAAAGAACAGTGAATATTATCAACAAGTCTGATAATATTTGCACATTTTGAGATTCTTCAGTGATAGATATTTAAGACATGATGCAAAGTATCCGCCTAAAGATGTCCTTACTGGTCAGTATTTATTTGACAGCTTGAGACTGTGCAAGGAGAACACGTATTTTAAGGAACTTAAAAAAAAACTTCAATGACTTTATGAAAACTCTGAATAGAACTTTTTTTATCTGAAAAAAAATATTTTTAATTCAGAGTTTTCTCCACTATTCCAAAAGAATAAATTCTTTTTCTGTAGTGGAATAAGAAGACTGTGATGGGTTGACCCTGGCTGGTTGCCAGGTGCCCACCAAAGCCGTTCTATCACTCCCCCTCCTCAGCTGGACAGGGGAGAGAAAATATAACAAAGAGCTTGTGGGTCGAGATAAGGACAGGAGAGATATCACTCATCACTTACCGTCACGGGCAAAACAGACTCAACTTGGGGAAATTAACTCACTTTATTACAAATCAACCAGAGTAGGGTAATGAGAAATAAAACCGAATCTCAGAACACCTTCCCTCCACCCCTCCCTTCTTCCCGGGCACAACTTCACTCCCGGCTTCTCTACCAACCCCCCCCAGCGGCACAGGGGGACGGGGATGGGGTTTACGGTCAGTTCATCACACGTTGTTTTCTGCCGCTTCATCCTCCTCAGGGGGAGGACTCATCACACTCTTCCCTGCTCCAACGTGGGGTCCCACCCACGGGAGACAGTCCTCCACGAACTTCTCCAACGTGGGCCCTTCCCACGGGCTGCAGTTCTTCACGAACTGCTCCAGCATGGGTCCTTTCCATGGTGTGCAGTCCTTCAGGAGCACACTGCTCCAGCGTGGGTCCCCCACGGGGTCACAAGTCCTGCCAGAAAACCTGCTCCGTGGGCTCCTCTCTCCACAGATCCGCAGGTCCTGCCAGGAACCTGCTCCAGCGCAGGGTTCCCACGGGGTCACAGCCTCCTTCGGGAAACCCACCTGCTCCGGCGTGGGGTCCTCCACGGGCTACAGGTGGATATCTGCTCCACCGTGGACCTCCATGGACTGCAGGGGGACAGCCTGCCTCACCATGGTCTTCACCACGGGCCGCAGGGGAATCTCTGCTCCGGCGCCTGGAGCATCTCCTCCCCCTCCTTCTTCACTGACCTTGGTGTCCGCAGAGTTGTTTCTCTTACATGTTCTCACTCCTCTCTCCGGCTGCCGAATCTGCCTGTCCCAACTTTTTTTTCCTTCTTAAAAATGTTATCACAGAGGCGTTACCGCTATCGCTGATTGGCTCAGCCTTGGCCGGCGGCGGGTCCGTCTCAGAGCTGGTATTGGCTCTCTCTTGAACACAGGGGAAGCTTCTAGCAGCTTCTTACAGAAGCCACCCCTGTAACCCCCCCCGCTACCAAAACCTTGCCAACAAAACCAATACATGTTCCAGCACCTCCTAACCATATATTTGTATTCCTGTGTTTGTTCAAAGGCAATTTGGGGGGAAAAAGAAGCCTTCTTTGGATTTAAGAAGACAGCCAGGAAGAGGAGTGTCTTCTATTTCTCTAATTTAATAGCATAGCAGCTAGCAGACTTACTCAGGCAACCTAACCCGTCCTCAGATTATGGGAGTTTGGAACTACAGCTCTCTTCCATGCTCTAAGCATCACACTATGTAGATAGTCTGCATAAAGGTATTTTCTGCCTCTCTTGTTAATCCTGACCTTCTTTGCAGTCAGCACAGAAAAAGGAGCCTATTTTTTGTCTAGATTTTAAGGTGGATGAAAGACTGAAGGCTCTGTGGCTTCCTAGACTATTCAGGGGTTTATACAAAAATGGCATCATGTAAAGTATTTCCTAGGAAGCAGGATCTGGAACTCCAAATGAATATTTTCTCTCTTGCCTACTGTCCCTCTGGTATTATGGCTCTTTCATTCTTTCATGCCTTTGAAGAGAGCAGGGCTGATCGGCTTCCAGGTAGAGGGAAAAGATACCAGGCCAAAATTCTTCAGCCAGTGTTGTGTCTCACAAGAGGAGAGATTAAGAAAGGAAAAAAAAGAAAAAAATTGGACTTCTTTTGTAGGGATCCTCCACGGAAGAAAAAGAAGTCATTTTGTATGAGCTAGAACAGAGTGACTTCTCAGTTCCCTGAACAATAAAATAGCAAGTTACAGTGGGTACGGCAGTATTATGCATTTTCTTCAGGTGTCTTTCTGACACAGTTCATCAGTGTTAGCACCACTGTGAATACTAGTGAACACAGAGCACTGACGTTTTTGCAAAAAGCCCACATCTCAGTAGTACCCCACTCTTACATTGACAGCACAGTAGTGAAATTGTCCAAACTTCAAGCTTAGTGTATACTACCCCTGTTTTCCATGCTGCTTGTGAGGAGAGCTGCAAAATGCTAGACATGAGAGACTTAAGATAGAGTCTCCACTTAAAAAGAGTTGCTTCTTCAAAGGGGAGAAGTAGAGTTAGCTGGCGTAAATTCATATGGATGATGATTGTTGCCTAGCAATGCTAAAGAACATTAAATCAGAAAGCAGGCGTGTTTTTTCTCCAGACATTAATTGTTTGGTGATGTTGAGTTGAAAAGTAAGTTGGTATTTTTTATCACCACCAGTTTAACTGTTTGTTTGCTCCCAGGTTCTTCTACAAGTAGAAATTTGTGAGATTGAGGGCAATATTTTCAGGCTTAAAATTGATGAGGCATCTCCTCTCAGAGCAAGATACAAAGTTCCTGATGTTCTTATAAAGGAACCTACCACCCAGAGGTAAGTGACGGGAAGATGATTTGTCACCTTAGTAACTTACACAGCTTCATTTGCAAGAATGTTTTCCCTTCTCCCTCCTTTGTCCTACACTACAGTTGTCTCTCTACAATACAAAGTTGTTACAGGAATAGAAAATAAAAATGCATGTGGTTGATTTACTTTCAAAAATTCATGTTAAATACATAGGAGAAAGTTCTGTCATATACATAAGAAATTTGAGGCTATCTGACCCAATCAGAAAATAGCGTACTTGTTATGATGCATCATTTTTACCTAAGGCATTACCTGTTAATGTGAGAGGAGTGCAAACTCTGGATAGTTTTCGCAGCAGTTCTGTAGCCACCTGTTGCACTGTGCAGTGAACCCTGAACACAGCAAGTATTTCTGGCATTCTTTGCCTCAACATTAGCCTTGAGGTTTTTATAATGTATGCAGATGTTCTCAGCCTATCTTTTGTTTCAAATAGTTATTTAGTTACAGTGGATTTCCTGTGCTGCTGATTGATGTCGTTGCTTTTCATTTGCCAGACTCTTCATATCCCAGAAGGAGCCAGGTATTTTGGTGCTGTCAAGTGTTAATGAGGACTACAAACTTCAAGTCACAGCCTACCCCTTCCAGGTTGAGCTACAGTCCAAGGGTGAGACTGTTCTGAGCATGAATTCCAATGGGTTGTTATATTTTGAGCACTTACGACCACCTCCCAGTGACAGGTACAGTATCTGTCTATCGCATCGTAGTATGTACTGATTGTGCTGTAGCTGAAGAGAAACAATTCTATGGAATTGCAATTTCTGTGATAGAAGCTCTTATGCATTGAAATCTGTCTTCTTTTTTACTTCATACCAGTAAGTACAATGGTGAAGTTTTAACAAAGAAATTCTAGATCAATTAACTGCAGACTGTTTAAATCCCTTGCAGCAGCCATGTGCAAAATGCTAACCTCATTTAACAGCCAGTTTTTTAAAACACTGAAGTATCCTGGTACCCCTTGTCTTGCTTGGGAATGAGTGATGGAAGTATGATGAGGTTATTAGTTTTGTCTCCTTTTATGACTAAATTTACTCTTTAGGTAAGTTTTATTCACCATATAAGCTCTTGAAGTAAGTTTTGTTCAACTTACAGCATGCTGTATAGCTGCAAGATTTTACAGGTCAATCCCACTGCAAAGTGCTGGAAGGGTGAGAAACCACAATGCAGGACATGTCATGACTAGGAAAAGAGCATAGCAAGCATCTCTCCTAGAGAGCATTATTTAAAAAATTGTAATTAACAGAGAGGCCTTAACAGAGAATGACAAAGAAGTGAGGATCTTCTGGGCAGGTAAAACACTGATGCGGATAGAAATAAATATGAAAGGCCAAGAAGTCAACCTAACTCAAATATGGAGTGAACGTTATTTTAAGACATTGAATATTAAAATGATTTGCCAGTTAGAGCTCTCAACTATGACATCAATTTTCAGAATAGTCAAGCACAAAAACTCTTATATAATGTGTAAGGCAGTGCAGAATGCTATATGAATTTTCTGTTTGAAATCCTTCCTTACGTTAACAATAAACTGATTATTTCTATGTATTTGTTTTCACTAGAAAACCTACAGCAGAAAACAAGGAGGCAGCAAGTGATTCCTCTAAGGTAACTCATGCTTACTACAATTCCAGCATCAATATTTTGTAGAAAAGAGAATTAGAATCACATGTTCGTTTCTTCTGGTACTATGTTTACAAAGATAGTCTAACCACTTAGCAGTGAAATTCAAAAAGGACCTGGTATTTCATATTGAGATACTTTGCAAATTCATAGTTGAATAAAGGTTCATGTGTTTTACCAGGGCTGTAGAAGGCATCAGTCAGGTAGATCTAACTCAAAAATGCTTTTTCTGTGGCCTTTTTATTTAGAATTTCTTTCTCTTTTGTTCTCTCCTTTGATTTGGAGTAGATGTGTAAAAAGGAGGTTTGTGGTGATATTTGGTCATTTTCAAATTCCCTGTTCATTGCAAAGAGAATTTCAAAAGAACAAGACCTGTTTTATAACAGTCCAAAACTATGCCTCCGCATACATTCATGCTTAATACAGAAGTAAGATTCTCTCTGAAAAAAGACCAGGTCCTGGCACTGCGTAAAGGCACATACCAGGAGGCTGAGTTATGTCCATGATACAATTTTAGCCTCCTGTAGAGCAGATGGCTGCTTACTCCACCATCCTGTTATAAATGGCAGGAGCTATGCTGCCTTCAGCATACTTGTGTCTGAACTCTGAGTTCTGCCAGGGAGTGTGCTTGCTTTGGGGGAGTCACACAGCTGCAAGAGGCCATGTCCACTTATTCTGGGATGAATGTAGAAAAGAAAACCAGGAAAGACGCTGCAAAAAGTGGGGATTCTAGGACAATGAATGGTAGGGCACAAGGCTCAAAGTTTGAAGGAGGCTTAAAGTGTCAGTTACACACACAGGACTCTAGAGAGTTTTTTTGTTTTCTGACCCTTACTGTTTAGGGTAGTGGGTTGGTTTCTGTTTCTGTAGGTTTTCCTGTTTGTTTCCATCTGTGCACTCTTTGCATTTCATAATCATTTCAACACCCAGAAGAAAGACAATTTTTACAGTGAGAACAATCATTCACTGGAACAACCTCCCCAGGGATGTGGTAGAGTCCCCATCACTGGAGGTTTTCAGGATGCAGTTGGACAGGGTGCTAAATAACCTCATCTAGGCTCCCTTTCCCACGAAAGGTCGGACCAGATGGTCTTCTGAGGTCCCTTCCAACCTTGGCTATTCTATCATTCTATGATGCTATCCAAGACCTCAGGTATTACTTTTATGCTGCAACAGAGTGCATGTGGGCTCCACTAGCACGTCAGTTCTTCAGTGTAAATTCCTGCAGCAGGATCTGAATTGTGTTTTGGATTTATTTATATTAAACATATTTGGAAAAAAAAGCAGTTAACAATGTACAAATCTAATGTGAATAAACATACTTTTCTTAGAAATACATGGTGTGAGCAGTTGCATTTGCTAGGCTTAGCTATTTCTGTTTATGCAGGAGAAACAAGAGGATCTAGGTCTCTGGCAAGAGAAATTTGGCAGTTTCTTAGACATCAAAGCTCATGGTAAGTCTCGGTCTAGTTCTGAAAACAGCTTTACAGCTTTATGTATACCTATGTTCATTCATATTTCTGTCTGCTTTCTGTTTAGCTGCTTAATGTTCATCCATGTCTCGCTTGCTCCTTCTTTTAACTTGCCTGTCAGATATCAGTGATGGGTAACAAATTTGACAAAAGTACTGGAAATACTCATAGATTTCTGTTCAGGAGGGAATGTATTAAATGTGACTCAGTTCATCAGCTCACCATGTGCCGTTTCTGACACAGTATAACACTATTGCGTTGGCTGACTGGTATATAATGCATTATTTCCTTTTTATTTTCTTTTTTTAATATCAGTGCATAATATTCTCACAACATACCAGAAATGATGATATGTAAGCATTAATAATTGTCACAAAGAAACTCTTTTTAAGTGGGGAACTACAAAAGGAAATACTGAACAGTCTTAAGGGATAAGAAGGCTGTAGAAACGTGTAGGTCAGTAGCTCAAATACAATTGAAATTATTAATTACCAAAATTTATGATCATGTCCTGTCTGTCCAGTTGTATTCTATATTAATTGAGTTGGCTAGCTTTGTCCTTTACCACTATAATGCAGACTTTCGTAGCAACCAACACTACCCAGCAGCTGCAGTAGGAAGAGGGAAGTCTGAAAGACCTTCCTTTTATTTTAGGCCAACATCATGTTTTTCTGTTTCTCTGTGCTGGAGGAATAAAGTCCATATGGTCAGGTTCTGATCCTGAAGCCACTGCTTGTCAGTCTGCAGGATCTCTGGTCACCTGCCAAAAGTTGCTCTGGATTCAGTAATGTGCCAAGGTGATATCACTGGCAGAGGCTCTTGTGCATGCCACTCCCCTGGCTAAGGCTGAAGAGAAGAGCAGTAGAAAACAGGCAGCTCTGACTCTAAAGCCCACCTTGCTGTACCACTGTGCTGCAAAGCTTGGCTTATAGGTACTGGGATAGAAACAGGTGATAATTTTAAGCAGTTGCACTACAGAATAAAGAAGTGACCCACTATTACATGTATTTTTTTCTATTAAAGTGATTCATTTTATCTTCTTATGTGGATCAAAATCAGAATAAATACAATAAAATCTGTTTAAAACATTACCTCTGTAGTACAGAAGTAATAATGAAAGTGAAGTTGAAAGCAAGTATGAAATAGCTAATTATTAAAACCTGCTTTTTAATTTTTTTTTTCAGTTAGGTTGCTCTGCTCTGTTGCTTTCAGCTAAGCCTGAGAGTGGAACTCTGTGGTCTTCTCTTTTAATGTTATTCCCACAGGTCCTAGTTCTGTAGGCATGGACTTCTCTTTACATGGATTTGACCATGTTTATGGAATACCACAACACACAGAAGCACTTCTTCTCAAAAACACCAGGTAAAGGTGGAGGATTGCTAGTGAAAGCAGTATAATTTTTGTAAAGGAGAGCTATAACATTGTCTTAATAATTTAATGCAGACAACAGCTTGAGATATGTATATTATATAGTGTATATTTTAGTTTAATGGTACAGCAAACTGAATCATAGCCCCTGTCCACGTGGAGTAAGTTGTTCTGCTTTCCCTTTCCACTCTGCAATTTCATGAATGACCCCTTCTGTTCTCTCTCAATTTTCTGTGCAGTTTTTTTTCCTGAATTGCAGGATTGGTCAAGTTTGAGCAGAACTCTTAAAAGAGCAACTCCATGGGAAGATGGGAGAGTTCAGAATTCATATTTTAGGACTTAGAGCAAATGAACCGTAGTCTCACTGGCAGCAAAAATGTTTCTTGATTCAGATAGCTAGGACCAAAGCAAAGAAGCAGTAATCTAGGCTGCCCACATTTCAGCTCTGGATGCTAAACAAAAGACCACAAGACAGAGTGTTCACTGAGTTTAGTGGTATGGCAGTAGAGCTAAAATTGGCCTAGTGCAGGATGCTTACATATAACAAACACATCTGTTTGTTTGTCCTAGTGATGGCGATGCCTACCGGCTTTATAATTTGGATATCTTCGGCCACAAGATACATGACAAAATAGGCATTTATGGTTCAGTGCCCCTTCTCTTAGCACACAAGCCTAACAGAACTACAGGGATCTTCTGGCTGAACTCTTCAGAAACGCTGGTGGATATTAATACAAAGGCAGTAGCTGAGGTGAGAGTTGCTCACTTTCCTCAGAATTTAATAATGAAAGAAAACACTCCAGGGCAGAGCCAACAAGAGCATAACAACATTATTGGAGTTTTATCTTTTGCTCCCTAGTGAAGAATTGTCAGTCTCTTCCTCCTGTCCTCCCTACTGCTAAATTTGTTGTATTAAACCACTGAAAAGAACAAGGAGATGACTCCTTTCAAGAGTCAAGTTATAGAACTTCTATCTTAACAGGTCTACAGGAGAAGGCAGAGAGGGAGTAGATAATGTTGGAGCAGAAAAAATCTACACAGGTGGATGTAGCAGGCAGAAAAAAGGGTGGACAAAAATCTTGACAATCTCTTGGATTTGAGGAATTTTTCTGAGTTTTTAAAGTCTTGGAATTGCCACATATTTCTGCTTAGCAGGCCCATTTTTCTGTGGAATGTATTTGACCTTCGAGAAGCATAAAATGTTCAGGAAATGAACTCATTCAAGTCTTGACACACAAACATATGAATTCTGTTAAAATTGAAACAGTGAGGAAAAAAAATCTTGCTTTATTCCAGCACTTCATTATGTGGTTAAAATTATTAATTTTCTTTATTACTTATGATATAAATATTACTCAAAGATCCTGCAGAAAATGCAGTCTTTAATTACAGAAAAGCTTTAATTGCTTTGCCCCTCATTACCCATTTTTCCTCATTAACTATTACTCTATTTTGTATAAGCAGTATGCAAGGTAAAGGGTTTGTGAAGGATATGTAAGAAACATTCAGTGTGTATTCCTAGTACCTGCCAGGTATGTGTTAGTGAATTTTGTGGGTTTCCGTCTTTGCTACTTCATTGAACAAAAGTGTGATAGAGAGAGATTCAGTTTTACCTTGGTTTACTTCAAAGCACATGCTATCTGGATCTGCTGCAGAGACTGCTAAGCAGAGAGCAATGCCTCTAACTGATGTGCGCTGGATGTCAGAAAGTGGGATCATTGATGTTTTCCTGCTGATGGGACCAACTGCATTTGATATCTTCAAGCAGTTTGCACAACTGACAGGTACTAACTCACATAATTGGAGTCAGTATGGCACATTTACCTAGGAGATTCACTAAGGAACATTCTGTACCCAAGAGCGGGTTAATATTTACCTGACCCATTGTGTGCAGGAGACCAGTTGTTCCCAGACTGCAGTTTGTAGAGCACAGGCCGGTGATTTGTGAAGACAGGCTTCCATCCTTGTTTTCCCTAGCATCTGCAGCTGGTCAAACTTGGCCCTAATTGCGAAGCCAGCATAATTACTGCTATCTGAAACTGCTCCCTTAGATGAAGAGAGGAGACACAGGAGGCTAGAACTGCCAGTCACCAGCAAGACAGACTGCCTTATAATGAGGAAAGACTGAAGTTATGGAGTAATGTATTCTGGAGAGTAGAGAAAGAAGATAGGTAACTGTCTAGTATGTCCCTTGGGGAAGGGAGCAGACATAGCATCCAGATATGGGAAAGGAGAGAAGCAAGAGGGTCAGGAAGAGACTAAAAAAATGGAGGCAAGAGGACTAACATTTTATGAAAGCAAAATTCTTTATGTACTAAAGAGAATTAAAAGCACAGAAACATCCCCGGTAGTTCTTTAGTGTGTTAGCAATGATTGTTTGCTGCACAGATGTTATGGAGAAAATGTGGTTCAGCTGAGCAGGAATAGGAAAGTAGCCAGATCACAAGAGGATCTTGCCAAGCAGAAGTGCACTCTCAGGAAAGTTTCCCAGCTCCCTTTTGCGGTATGCATACATACATACATGTTTTCTAATTTTAAAAAGTCCTAACAATTGCAACTCCATGGTTCTCTTTGTACTGCAGCACCTGTGAGCCTGTTTACACTACTCAAGTTCAAGCAGTCACAGGAATTGTATTCTACTGATTAAAATCTATTTAATTGTTTGCATTAACGACAGTTAAGCTAATCTAGAATATTTTTACGTTAGAAAAAATTAAAGAATACAATTATAATGGTTACTGGAATACACTTCAGCATCATGGAACAGCAAATTCCTTCTCACTCTTGTATTATCATTACAGCCCTCTGCTCTTTCTAGCTGTTGCACTCATTGCAATGTTTGCTATTTCAAGAGTTCAGTCACTTTGGTATGAAGAATATGCTCTAGACTTAACTTAGGGCGGCATTCTCTAGCTCCAGACAAATACATATTAATCATGTTAAGTTTACTGGAGTCTCTAGGTAAAATCCTGAAGGGCATTAACAGTGTTATCTTCCTAGGCACTCAAGCCCTGCCCCCTCTTTTTGCTCTGGGCTACCATCAGTGCCGGTGGAATTACGAAGATGAGCAAGATGTCAAGGCAGTAGATGCTGGCTTTGATGAACATGACATTCCTTATGATGTGATATGGCTGGACATAGAGCACACGGATGGCAAGAAGTATTTTACTTGGGACAAAAAGAAATTCCAGAACCCCAGAAAGATGCAAGAACATCTCAGGAAGAAAAAACGCAAGGTACATAATACAGCAGGAAGAAAGAAAATTTTCTTTCTAGTGTGAAGCTAACCAATCTAGATTTAACCGAAGTACTTCAGATACTGGAAACAGTTTAACTACAACAGAGTAAATTAGACTGTGTTGCGGTCTGGTGATGCTTCCAGTACACAAACTGTCTTGTTTAATTCAGCTCCTCGTGCCATTTTATTATTTTGTAGTTTGCTTGGTACCCTGACCATCAGGCTAAGTTTGACCCATGTGAAGCTCCATCTTACAGAAGCAGCCCAGTGCTGTCCTTGATGGGCACAGTAGAAAATTTTTCTGCTTAATGTGAGCTTTCATCATTGGTAGTTGCTATCCTTGCTTCGGCTTTTCTTTGTATTGATAATACTATTTATTTTCTGCTTATACTAACTGAGATTTGTCCTTTACGTTGATACAATTACTTACCATAAATTAAATGTTTTTTCTTTCTGGTGAAGTCCTGGTATGATGTGCACTCTGTTAACTTAGTCAGTCTTTATTTCTGCTTTTACAGCTAAAATATTTTCCTTGGTATGATGGAGGTATTAAAATGTACACAGTTAATATCTAGAAGTTGTAGAATTGCATAATGCTTGATCTTTGCCAAAAGTCAACGAACAGGGGACTGTGGAAATAGCATTCAAGTTTTATAATCTCTTAGTTGGAGCTATAGTACTTTCTCAGTTTTACAGCAAGACCGTTAATGGCAGCAGAAAGTAACTGCAAAATACAATACCTGGATGTTTAAAAAAATTAGAAAATTCTGTTGCTGTTTTATGCTATACAAACTAAGATATATTTAAATGTCTTAAGGCAAATGATTTTAAGCAGAGACATGAACATGGAAGTCAGATATTTTCTCATTCACAGAATACAGCAGTGAATTAAACATAGTGTTTTTAGGGGTTGGGGTAGTTGTTTTTATCTGAAACAATGGTTTTTGGCCCTTATTTCAGAGGAGTAAGCATGAATTCACGCTCTCCTTGTAAATTCAGCTATTATACATAAGTCTAGCACAGTGTATACAAGAACTGGTAACTGCTTTCTAAAATTAATGACACAGCTACCTTCTTTACCTGAAGTGAAATTATTATCTGCCTTTTATCGAAAGGGAACTCTTACTGTTTTATTCAGTACAGTTCATGCTAATGATGCAATTTATTTTCTAATCCTGGCAGCTTGTCGTCATTGTAGATCCCCATGTTAAGATTGATCCCACGTATACCCTGTATTCACAGGCAAGAGACAAGGGATATTTTGTGAAAGACAGAAATGGGCAAGATTTTGAGGGCATCTGTTGGCCAGGTAAAAAACCACTTTGTCTCTACATTTCAAGCTGTTTATTTTAAAAATTTTGCAGAATAGTTTAATTGGTACCCATGGAAGTGGAATTAAATTCTTACATTCCTTGCATTTTTTGTAAATACTCATAATTTCAAATACTTTGTGGTTTCTTTGGTACAGTCATGTTCTAATTGCCTCAGCTGTAAAACTTCCTCTGTGCCTAGAACTAAAAAAGTTGGATTTGTTGATCACAACAGCCATCCCTCTTCCCAACTTGTCTTGGGTAACAAAAATGCAGTCTGGTCTGTCACAGTGAGCACAGCTTACATAGGCTGGATGAAATTATGTGAACAAACCCTGGTACTGAAGACTTTGATTCAATCATAATATAGTGATTTGACATGTTATTTTTCACGAGGAGGCCTTATTGCAGGGAGGCAAAGGAGGTCGTCCCCCTTCTTTCCAGACAGAAAGACCACAGTCCTGGCAAAGAAATGAATATGGGAAAAATCAAGGACATATTACAACTTCTAGTAGCATGGCAGTATGTAGTTATTCAGCTTCTCAGCAACACTTTCCTGTTTGAGCTCAAAAGAACCAGGGATACTGTCTCTCACTGGCTTCCTGTTCACATCCAAACATATTTCAAACTGCTAGCAATCATCCTTAAATGGTGCTGAGCTTCAGACCTCCAGAATCTACATGTGTTGGTCTGCAGAACACGGCAAGGGGTTCCAAGTCAGCCTGGAATCTGCTTTTGAGCTTTTGTCTCCGAAACAATAGCGACTACATTGTTGCTTCCCATTGTGGAAAGCATCCTAGCTTTAGGCTGCTGTATTTAGGTGCAAAGGCAATGCATGCCTACGCTTAAAATCAGGTAAATAATTGAGATCTCCCACATCCACAGGATCCTCATGTTACCTGGATTTCACCAATCCTGAAGTACGAAAATGGTATGCAGATCAATTTGCCTTCAAAACATACAAGGTGTGTATTTATTTGCTCTGATCTACATATCCCAGAAAGCCTGAAAATGGGGAAAAGAGAGAAGATAAACTACTGGCTAAGCAAGTTGGTGGCTTTTGTAGCTGCACGTTGTGGTTTAACCCCAGCCAGCAACTAAGCACCACACAGCCGCTCGCTCACTTCCCCCCTACCCAGTGGGACTGGGGAGAGAATCGGGGGGAAAAAAAAAAAAAAGTAAAACTCATGGGTTGAGATAAGAACAGTTTAATAGGACAGAAAGGAAGAAAATAATAATGATAATAATAACAATAATAAAATTACAATAATAATAATAAAATAATTGGAATATAGAAAACAAGTGATGCACAATGCAATTGCTCACCACCTGCCGACCAATGCCCAGTTAGTTCCTGAGCAGCAATCTGCCCCCCAGACCAACTCCCCCTAGTTTATATCCTAGACGTGGTGTCACATGGTGTGGAATACCCCTTTGGCCAGTTTGCATAGCTCTCCTGGCTGTGTCCCCTCCAACTTCTTGTGCCCCTCCAGCCTTCTTGCAGGCTGGGCATGAGAAGCTGAAAAATCCTTGGCTTTTAGTCTAAATACTGCTTAGCAACAACTAAAACATTATCAGTGTGTTATCAACATTATTCTCATATTAAATCCAAAACATAACACTATACCAGCTACTAGAAAGAAAATTAGCTCTATCCAAGCTGAAACCAGGACACTGTATTGTCATAATGTAGAGGAAAATATCTTGATAAGCTAAAGTACCACAGAAGGATTTTCTCCGTGGACTTGTCTACATTAAGAAAGTTGGAACCCATATGCCACCAGTGAACCTGCTCACTTAGTTGCAGCAAGTAGGATGGACAAACTGCATGCATTTTAGCAACCTGTAATCTAACAACACAGTTCCAGCTTTTACTACCATGATAGTACACAAGGAGTGATGTGGGAGTGCTCTCTCATAGCTCATGGTCACTTCACCCTGACCTTCCTTCCAGCACTCCAGACTAGCGCTGAAAGTGTCTGGGTGAACACTGCTGGACACCTCCAGTTCCTCTCCCCCCACCCCCAAGTTCTGCTTTGCAGTAGAGTTGTTGAAACCACTCCCCTAGTGGGTATGCATAGTAGATATTTTCCCATGCTGCTTTCCCTCTCCAGTTTTCCTCTTCCGACCTTCTCTGATTTTTTCCTCGTGGCTATTTAATACTTCTCTATTCCTTACCTCTTTCCCCTCACCTGAAGGCAGGAATAGCACGTACCTACTGAGTTTTGTAAGAATTGCAAAAATCAAGTGGGCTTTTAGGCTGCCACCCTGACTAAAAGAGCCACCAAGAGAGATGAGATTAATGACTAGCAGCTTTCAAGTGACCACAGGAGTATAATTACCAGGTCTTCCTTTGATGCTGCTCTTTCTACTCATAGCCCAGACTGGTCTGACACCCACTAGAGATAAACTCACTAAGTCACAGCAATGGGTCTGTTAGGTCCTAATTGCAACCCTGTGTCATAGGGATCCACTAATATCCTCTTTGTATGGAATGACATGAATGAACCTTCAGTCTTCAAAGGGGCAGAACTAACAATGCAGAAAGATGCTGTGCACTACAACAACTGGGAGCATCGGGAAGTACACAACCTCTATGGATTCTACCAGGTGGAGTATCTGGAGACACAAACCAGCAGTTATTCCATAGAGCATGTCTAATGTGGTAATTTACACAGTAATAGGTATTCTGTAACCTCCATCATGGACTGAAACTTTGCTGTGCTGGATGTTGCTATATTTGAAATACACACTGTGATCGGTCATGAGAAAATGTGACAACATCCATGCCTTTTTACCATAACAACGTAAATCACATTGGCTGTGACTACACGATATTAATAATTTTTTTGTTCAAGTATATTCTAGTAAGAAAGCGTTGCTTTAATAATAGGTATTATTTGTGGGTACAGATTTCTTAATTTTCCTGCCTTGGAAGGGCTAAAATATCCTGATTATAGAGTTTGTCTTCCTGACTTTTATATTTATGATTTTCAGCAAATGGCAACTGCAGAAGGACTCATCAGACGTTCTTCAGGAAAAGAGAGACCATTTGTCCTCACACGATCTTTCTTCGCTGGATCACAGAAATACGGTAAGTAAGGACTAGCTGGATGCCTTCCATGCTGCTTTATTCTATTAAGTTTGGTGTGTAGTAGTTAAGTCTAGAGAGAACAGAAGCTATCTTAGAAATACTGACATGGTGAGCTCATAAGAGTGCAAGTGATTAAAAAAATCAGGAGAGACTGGCAAAGTGTGTACAAGTTAAAGGCAGAATAACAACCTGTGTCCTGTGACAAACCACTACCTGCTTTTCTTGCATATTTCAGGAGCATGCGTGTATAAAGAAAAAAAGTTGCAATGAACAGCAGTTCACCAGTAGTTCATGACCATTCTTGTCTTCTTTCCTTAACTGCAAGCATAAACTGAAGCATACGCCCAACTTTCCTGTGTAATGCTGAAACTGGGTATTTCCAGGGGCAGTGTGGACTGGAGACAACACAGCAGAGTGGGGTTACTTGAAAATATCCATTCCAATGCTTCTCACCATCAGCATGGCAGGGATTTCATTCTGTGGAGGTAAGGTGTTTAGCTGGAGTTGCTCACTGTGCATAAATCGCTGGTGCCACAAAGTTTGTATCCCAAGATAGACTTGAACACAGATGGTGGAAAGCTCAACAGTCCAGTGCATTTCCAGGCAGTTTCACAGATCAGTCTGGTTTCAGAAGCCAATAACCTGGCTGTCACCATCACTTCTCTACTAACTCTTATGTAGTGTTTGCATCCCATCTGGAGCAGCAGTCCTCAGGTGGTGTTCCGTAGCATCACTATGACAGTCCTCTGTCACTGGGGAAGGCACTCACTTAGCCTCCAAAAGCTCTCTTGAGATTTTAATTAGAGGATAACTTGTTACACCAGTTTTCCACTCTTATTTGGACAAGCAGCTGCCCAACAGTAGAACCGCAAGCACACGGTGAAATGCATGGATTTGTTTGTTAGAGGAGAACTTCACATTTTTCAGAATAATTTCCAAAAATGTGTATTTTTATTTGTCTGCGCAATATCTAGCTGATGTGGGAGGGTTTATTGGAGATCCAGAACCAGAATTACTTGTTCGCTGGTATCAGGCTGGAGCCTACCAGCCCTTCTTCAGAGGTCATTCTAACATGGAGAGCAAACGGCGAGAACCGTGGCTCTTTGGGGAGAAGAACACCCAGATCATCAGGGAAGCCATTAGAGAGCGCTACGTCCTCCTGCCATACTTATACACACTGTTCTATCGGGCACACACAGCGGCTGAACCGGTTATGAGGTAAGAGCATAAGTCAGGAGGTTTAGTGATTATCTTCAGGAAGTTACTTGGAGGAGGGAAGTTAAATTACCATCTCTTACTTTTGTGATTACTTATTTAAATATTAAAAAAGAAAAAAACATACAAAAATTACTAGATTCTGTTTTCATGCATTCTGCAAGCTTTGGTAACGTTCTCAAAGGAAAATCAGATGTTTTGGGGGTTTTTTCCAAATGGTGTCAGGAACACACTAATTCAGTAAACACTGCACAGTCTTTAAACATGTTTTTGAAGTACTGTTGACTCCAAACTTCTTGTCACGATAAAGAACATTATGTAATATTCCAACCCACACATAAAACAGTGCTTAATGGACTCTGAACTTGCTGACCTAAAAACATAAAGGCCATTTTACCCCTCATGAAAATATTTGTTACTGCTGAATTTTCCTGTTATAAAAGCTTATTTCGTATTGATAATTTGATCATTCATCTCTGCAGTATTTCTTATCATTTTTCTTTTAGTAGAGAAACTAATAATACAGAACAGAAACGAAATTAGAAAATAAACTTTTGTTTTGCTGCTCTCTAACCTCTAAGAAAGTGCCTCAGCGGAACTGAATGCAACAATCCTTTCAGCAAGAGATGGATGTCAGTAATCTCCCTGGTATTGCTGTGTCTTTAAGGATGCCCTAGAACTGTCCTTTTGCATCACATTTACATTTACTTATTGTTATGCAAATACAATACATCTCCTAAGTTTTAAAAATATAAAGGTCTTTTTGACAAGGGTTGAGTGGTTTGAGTTTTTAAGATGATTTGCATTACAGACATAGCGTGAGCATCTGTCTGCATGCATGTAGGCGTAGATGCCCATGTTGTATGCACTGACATAGACAGCGGGTTTCTGTCTTATCTTGGAATGAAGCTTATGTTGGCATGTGCACTGCACACAACATAAAACTTTGATTATGTTAAATTTGCTGCAGTAGGTACAGAATAAGAGAGGAAGCATGAAATTTTTCTCACTGAGACAAGCAGAGTGGCAAATGTCTCTAATTAGCAAGCACATGAACAGCAGGGCTACAGTGAACAAGTGGATGCCTATGAGTGAGCAGGTGAGCAAGGCTTTTTGTGTGAGGAAACCCAGACCCTGTCTCTGAATGAGCTATTATTGTCATAATCTCTCAAACTTTAAATATATAACTCCTGTTCTGTAACCAGATGGTTATTGCACTACCCTTTTTTGAGAAAAACTGAAAATTAATTTCTGGTGCAGGTTTTTCAGTTGTAACCAGAAGGAAACATGCTATAAAAGCAGTAGTGAGCTGCTGAGAACAGGAAGGACTGTGCTGCAGGGACTAGCTCATCAGGTGTCAGCATTGCTGATAGACTGTGACAGAAAGGCTCATCCATCTCTCCTTTGGTAGAAAGAAGGTATACGTAGTGCAAGTTTGTAAAGAAGAAGGCAGGAGGAAAGAAAGCGAGGCTGCAAGAAGCCAAACCATAGGTATATTGGAGTGTCTTAACCCATGTTGTACTGGGAACTCTCGTCAATGACTCAAAAGGGGTACTTTAAGGCACGGAAGCATTTCTTTGAGGCATCTTCAGTTCTTGATAGCTGTAACTTGTAAAGAGAGGGAGAAAATGGAGCCTGAAAATGCCAGAAGGCCTTGAACAGGCTGGTAGGAGGGGAGAAACTAACTGAATCCCACTATCTTTCTTTCTACAGGCCTCTCTGGATAGAGTTTCCAGGGAAAATAGAAACTTTTGGTGTGGAAAGTGAATATATGCTGGGTAAGCAGTTGCCTCCTTATTCTCTGGAATTTGAGTTAAATATTTTTGAAGTGATAGAGCATCACATGACAAAAAGAAAACATAAAAACTCTGCCCAAGACTTAAAAATTATATTGTAACTGAATGTAGAACTCGAGACCTCTTTAAGGGACCTGGTTTCAACAGCACTTTGAAAATAGGGGTCGTATGAGATGCAAAAACTGAGTTCAGTCTCACCTAGTCACTTTGAAAAAACATGGTCAGTTTCAACCTGAACCATGAAAGTTCACTGTAGCAGTTAAGACCACAGTCTGCTTCAGAAATGACAGTAGCAAACAACTACCATCCAAAGCTGATTGTTTTTTACTCTGATACGGCTGGCTGTTCAAGTCAGTTTTCTCAGAAATTAAGCATAAGAGATGCATGTTTGTGTAAAGCACATTCAGCCTATACAGGAAGAGAGAATGAGAATGGAATGTTGCATTTCATTTTTTTGTTACCTCTGAGCTCAAGAGTGCCTACTAATGGCTTTCAAATGAAGGGCCATTCACTTCTCATGCAAAAATCTGACCAAGGTAGGCAGGACACAGCAGCAAAGCTAAGTGTGGTGAAGCACAGCATTTCAGAGGACTCTGGGAGTTCAGCTTGCATTACCAGTGGGCAAGGAGGGAAGTTTATCAAACTGTACAGTCTATATACATTAATGCTTTTTTTTTTAAGAGTAAAGAAGAACCATCCCCAGTGTAATAAGCTTACGCAGTTTTGGTTTGTTTTTTTTTTATGAAGACATTCCTGTCTTCCACTCTTTTGGTTAGAAAAAGCATATTTTTGTGTTCAACCAAAGAGCAAACAGGCAATCATCTCTTCAACTATGAGGGACCCAGAAGCGCCTCCAAACTGGTGGGTATACAGTGCAGCCCAGCTGCATCCCAGTGCCATAACAGAACAAGACCCAAGCAGCCATCAGCTCCCTACATACGCCTTTTTTTTCCAGTAGAAAGCGAACCTAAGCACATGGCATGCCCAGGCGAGCCCCTAAAATGGCAATGGGAGGCTGACAACCCCAGAGCACATAGCTTCTGCTCCGATGAGATGCAGCCTTCAGGATCACAGCCACGTTTATGTTTTTTTCTAGGAAATGCTTTGTTGGTGCATCCAGTCACGGAGCAAGAGGCCAAGACAGTGAGTGTTCTGCTTCCAGGGTCAGAGGAGGTGAGGATGAATATGAAGCTGCTCAGCCCAAAGAAGTATTTTATACAGCAACCTTCCAGCTCCGCATCTCGTAACTGCTGAGCACTGCTGCTGTGCCAAGTGCTGGCCAGCCATTCTGTGCCACTCTGAACCTTCCTGCCATCTTGATACCTTGCATGCTTGGCTCACAGTAAATTTACTTTCTTGCTTTTCCAAGAGCTGCTGCACAAATCTCAGATCTCCTGTAATTTAAATCTCCCCTCAAGGCTTGCTGCTTCTCATGGAACACCAAAAAACAGCTTCACTAAATTGTCAATTCCCTTTTTTCATGTATTTCTTCTTGGGTTAAACTTCTCTTTTATGTGGAAAGAAAGGGAACTTTGAAGAAAGTTCATAAGGAAAGCAGAGGGATGCTGTGGGGAGGGAAAATTATAACATGGATACACAAGCCTCAGTAGCCTGGGATTTGTGCAGCAAAGCCTTTCACATGTACAGAGATCAGTTCCTCTCTGAAGTAAAGTTATTTGTCCACGGGATGGCACTGTGATCCACTCCTACAAAGAGCATTTGGCTGCAGCAGCTGAGAGGTAGAGGAAGGGAAAGAATTTGGGGAAAACAGTTCCTAAGGGAAAGCCTGAGACTCCAGGGAGGAATAAGAGGAAAGACAGCAGCGAAGGGGACTGTGTGAGACCATGCAGAGCTTTGTGACTCCACTAATACACCTGAGGACACTTAGAATTCTTCTCAGTATAAGGAGAAAAACAGACCAGGCTCTCCAAACAAGTTAAGAATAATATTTTTCTTAAGATCTCTGTGGGAATTGACTGCCTGGCACACTTAAAGCAGTTAAACCTGCTGGCAATTGTGATGCATGGGAAGTTTCAGATGTAGCTCTTTTCCATGACCTGTTATTAGCACCTTTGTTGTTAATTTTCACTTCAATAGAAATATGCTTATTCTGGATCCCAACATTTCTAGATAAAAATAAAGGTATTTCATTGTTTTGCACTTCCAGATGCTTTAAGACATACAAGATGTTATGCAAACTGTAGAAAAGATCAGCTTATATTTGTGCCTCAGAATGAGAATTTATTCTTTCCATCCAGAAGGTCATTTGATTTAAAAAGTAAATGCTATTTCTTGCACATCAAATAGGTTGTCAGGAATAGTGACAGTAACGTTAAGCAGAAGAGTAACTGCACCTGCAGAGGGAACAGATCTTGCCATATATCACGCTCATTTTTTTTTTATTTTTCCTAGATTTGGTATGATTTCAGAAAATTTAAACGAATGGAAGATCCAGGCACTCTGAAGATCCCAGTAACGCTGGAGAATGTACGTTTTTGTTTTAAAATACTACTTCCATTGAGCAGAAGAAAAAAAACAAATAGGCTTTTGTTTTATCAACATTCAAAATCAGAAAAGTGGCATTTGAATTTCCTTGTAGGAATGTAATCTAAAATAGCTTTTGTAGAGAAGAAAAGTCCCATCTCCTTTGTTGTTAGATGGAACACTGATGTGTCCTGGTGATAGAGAAAAGTGAGACAATGTAAGGGTGACTTCTCCAAGCAAAGATATTTCGCTTGTACACATACAGGAAGATTACTATTATTCCCATTGTTAGTTGAATAGTTTTCTTTATGTACTTGTGGTAAAAGTTCGCTTCTGAGCTTTGATAAAAGCAAGCTGCAGTTATCCTTCTTCCAAGTTAAAATTAGATGCTCAGAGTATACAAACCTTTCTACCCTGGCTTTGTTTTTCACAGATTCCTGTATTCCAGCGAGGGGGCACTGTGATACCTCTGAAGACCACAGCTGGAAAATCCACTGAATGGATGATAGATGTTTCTTATGAACTCCACGTGGCCCTGGACACAGAGGTACTCTGAGATGACGTTCCCTTTACAAAGTTGTCTTTTACTCCGTCTGACCTTTTTAGGTCCTTGCTGCCTGTTCCATCAGCACCATGGTATCTGCATCTGTATGCCCAATAGCTCTCCTCCACTTCTCCTATTTGGAGGGGCTCCCAGCTCCCTCCCACTGTTCCCTCAAAGTGAGACTATCTGAGTACAGCAGAGGCAGAATGTTTTTCTGACCTTTCTCAGCCCTCCTCTAGTCCCTTGGAGGAAGGAGCAGAGAATGAGCAGGCCACAAACTTCCTCTTGGATACAGAACTTCCCACAACTGTATTTTCTAATAAATAAGGTAACACCTGGCACCCACATCAATTTACAAAGCCAGAATGTCCAAGTATTCAAGCACTCTAAGAGCTGGACTCCTTGAGCCTTCCAGGGATACAAGTCACTAAAGAAAAATAAAAACAAACTATGAAGCATAACATATAGTGACACATTTTTGGTTTCATTGTCCAGCTCTAGAAGCTGCTGTTAATTTGTACTCCATCTGGTGTGTTTCACAGGCCTGTGCCGTAGGTGAGCTCTACCTAGATGATGGGCATTCATTTCAGTATCTCCACAAGAAGCAGTTCCTGTATCAGAAATTCACTTTCCACAAGAACGTTCTCTCTTCCAGGTAACAGCATTTATGGACAAAAGCCACCAAAGCACTGTCATTGGAAATGCCTTTTCTAGTTCATGAGGCCTTCTTACAAATGTAGAAGCATTAGTGTCATCTATTGCTTAGTGAAGTCCCAGAGCATGCAGAATCTGTCATAAAACTGCAGAGGTAAACAATGTTCTGCATAAGTCTTAAGGGCAGCAACACATGAAATACTGAGTTGTCTCATATTGTTTCAGTCTAGTCAAATTAGAGATTCTACAGATTTACTCAAATACAAAGAAAGTCATCAGCAAGAGTAAAGCCTATCAGAGAGACAAAAGAAGATAAACTAGGAGATTTGCAAATAGGCAACACCTAGAGTGTTTGTTTTTTCTAAGATCTCCCTCACTGAGAGGGCGGTTGGTCACTGGAACATGCTCCCCAGGGAAGCGGTCAAGGCACCAAGCCTGTCAGAGTTCAAGGAGGGTCTGGACGATGCTCTTAGTCATATGATTTCATTTTAGGTAGTCCTGCGAGGAGCAGGGAGTTGGACTTGATCCTTATGGGTCCCTTCCAACTTGAGATATTCTGCGATTCCATGTGGGAACCACAAACAGACACCATTACATGTAGTCTCCAAAAGTCATCAACAAATGCACCATATGTATTAGCATAGTAAAATATGGAAGAAAAGCACTTGAAAGGAAGCATGAGGGGACACAACCTGCAAAGGCTGAGTGAAACAACCTAAAAGCCAAAAATATCCATAGCTGGTTGTAAGAAAAGATGGTAAGTACGTCACTATGACGCTTTTACTATTGAGGTATGTTGCCCATGGGGCTGTGCAGTGCATAAATGGTGATTTTACAGGCATTTCTTTATGCCTTCAGGGTTCAAAAATATGCAGGAGGTGGTACTAAAACTACAAAATTTAACGAGCAAAACTGTAGACTAGCCTGGATGATGTAGTTAAAAGTATGCTTCAAATCTCTTCATCTGGGATACGAAATCTGAAAAGCTTAAAAACTAAGGATGGAAAAGAAAAATGTTGCTAAATTACTAGCAGTTGGAAAAAAGTAATTTTAAGATGAATGATGAAACATTCTGTTCACTCCAGAAAGGAAAGTTTCATTTTGATTTGAGTTTCTTTAGAGCTTTTTAATAAAAATTAAATTAGTTACAAAATGGAAGATAATTGTGCCTCAGATTGAAACACCTTACTTGAAAAATGTTAAAATTAACTTTACATTTATACTTAGTTTTAACTACCATTTTGCAAAAATCCAGAACTTTTCTGGTTGTTAAAGCTATGCTTTTTGCCACAAAATATCTTCTCAAACTTTTTTTCTTCTAACTTTGTGAAATCTGCTATGCAGTGAAAAATCAGCTGATAATGGGAGAAAGTTTGACTTGTTTCAGGAGAAACCGAGGAAACCAAGGAAAGGAAACCAGTATAGGAAACTTTCAGGGTGAGACTGAAGTAGTACTTTCTCTGTATAATGGTGAACTTCTACTGATGGACAGAAACTAATGTATATGAAATAATTTTCTTTTTTCAGCCGCAGAGATGAAAGCGGACAATACCACACTACATGTGTGGTTGAACGGGTGATAGTTCTGGGATTTGGACAGCAACCCACTTTTGTGACAGCCTGTTCCAAGGGTAATGAATTGACTTCTATTTTACTGTAGTTTTTTAAAAAACTGTTGCTTTGCTGCCATTCACTAGAGGTGGCAAACTGATAGCTCTGTAAAGGAAGTGTTACAGCATAGGGAGCATCTTTGTTTAGTTTTCTTTGCTACTTTTTTTTGATATCAAGGACAGAATTTAGCGAAAGGAGCCAGCAGCTACTCGCCACCAATATTACATGCAGAACTGAAGAACACTTGCTTTGTAAGGCAATAGATACATCAGTAAAAGCAGTTCAGAATTAACAAGTTCAGAAAACTTTGTCCTGTACATAATATGACCAGAGACAGCATTTCATCTTAAGGACCATTTGCTCTGTAAGCCTGCCTAGTCTAGAACTGGAAACTTGGAGGCAAAACCAGAATTACTTTTCTGTTCTTTTGCTCATTCAAAAGTGTCTGGAGTTCCTGACTATGTGGGGATCTCTAGAAGTTGTGAGGGATCCTACACGGATAGGTAGTGGCTTCTACATAAAGGGCTTATTTCTGGCTGCTTTCCAAGCATGTCCCTTCACTTTGGGAATCATGTGAACGTGGACTTTCTGCCTCCACCTGTCAATCTCAAGGACTGTTAGGGTGCTTGGAGGAAAACCTATGCTGAAACAAGGTTTGGGGTTTTTTTCCAGAAAAAACCTTGAATAGTTCCATAGTTTGATAGGTCAGAAAAAAATAAATAGTTTTTCCAATTCTCCTGCATTCTTCTGTGTATACTGGGCAGATTTGACTACTACTTTTTTAATCAGTCCTTTCCACCAGTGGCAGCAACAGTCTGAATTAAAGACTGGAGGGAGACATGTGTAACTGTGTTTCAGAAGGTTTTTTCTTAAATCCTATAGTAAACTCTCTTGTCCTCTTCAGATGGGAAAGAAAAAGAAGTGGTTTTCACATACAATACGAAGACCTCTGCGCTGACACTGGAAAATTTAGCCCTGAGTGTTGATGCTGACTGGGAGATTTGCATCAACTGAAAGGAGATGCAGCTTCTTCAGAGAATTCATCGAGAGGTTGAGGGGAAATAAGTTGGGAGGACTTAAAATGTCCACTTGAATCCAATCAAATCAAGGAACATATTTCCCACCCACACCCCTAAACTAACATTTCCTACAATTTTTCTTTTAAAGCACTGATTTAAACTCGCATAGCTCTTCTATTCGGCAACAGTAATGGCACTAGGATTGTATCTTCAGGGAAAAAAAGCTAAATACTATCTGCTGCAGGCTAGCTTCAGTTAAGCATTAAGATTGAGTTCTGCCTTCACTTGCACCAAAATATCATAAATCAATGGGGTGAGATTGTGGCTTGTTGGCATGAGGTTTAATGTGAGTATTTGGAAATCCCACTCTGAAGAGACTGGAGTACTTGAGAAGAGCAGATCTGGGCCAGTTCGACAAGCAGCATCAGTAGATATGCCAGACACAGAGGTTATCGTCAGAGCACTGCCTGCAAGCTGCCTTGAGAAAACACAGAAGGAGCCACCCAGTGTGATTACAGACACTTCCCCTTTCCAGTCCTTATGACAATGCAGAATTAGGCAGTCTGTACAGGAAAGCAAACAGGAAAGCTAGCCAACAGTTCAGTCACTGAAGGTAAGGTTTGAGTAGGTTGTGCCAGTCAGTTGTGTGATAGTAAAAGACAGTAATGTGGGAGTGCAAAAGTCTCTCCAATAGCTGGCTTTGAAACTGGTATTTGGATTTTTAAAAGGCACAGGTCTATGTAAGTGCAATACTGGCTTAGGGCTTGGGGTAGCAGCTAGACTCATGCAGAAACATTTTCCATGTTGTTGCTCCCCTGTCTCTGCAAGTACTACTAAAAAAAAAGAAAAAAAAAATCTTTTGTTAGGAAAGAATTGGCATTTTTCGATGACTGAATGTCTTTGGTTAAAGACAGCCCAGCGAAGCAGCTCTGCTTATGGAGAGCTCTGCTTCGCCACATCTTCCAACTCTTGCCAAGGTTGGGCTTCCTTTACACATATTTTAGTAGTTTCTTAGTCAGTTTTTACTATCTGGCTGAGATTTAAGCTTGGTAGTTATGAAGCAAATTTTTAATTTTAATGGGATTAATTCTGCAGTTAGCCATCCCACCTCATGCTTATTCCCCCATTCTCTTACAGCTCACCCTAATGTTCCCCTGCCTCCTTTTCCCACCATCTCTGCAAACAGACAGAACTGGTGTGTCCTGATGCTTTCTTCCCTTTGAAAACTAGGAGACATCCCGACTCCCGCATCCCCTACATCCTGCATATTCCCACAGCCCTTTCCATATCAGGCATCTCTTTTCACAGGCTACCATTGCTCCACAGCTCAAGTTGTTTGCCCTTTCCATTTGCTACACTTGCCAACTATGTTATTTTAATGCTAGTTCTCCTTTGAGTCAAATCTGAACATGCCATCAGTTGGGTTTTGTGGATATAAAAGGGCAAAATGTACTTAATTTTCTTTTAGCAAGATGAGGAAGTTACTTTCTAAAAACGTCAGTAAATTAACTCTTAGGAAACAGAGAAGGACGGTCACCATTTTTGCCAACCAAAGGTAATGTAACAGTCCCTTTGTACATTGTCCCCTACTCTTCCTACTAAGTGTTCCCTGTGCTTGGTCAGTCATTCCCACCTGCTGCTGTTTCTCCTCTTCAGGGCAGATTTCTGGGAATAGCAAGTGTGAGAGCAAACTGCGACTACTCCGCTCCTGACTGCCAAGCGCAGGTTGTTCCCCACCAGACCCTGAGGTTCCTTCTTTTTTATTCTGCAGAGCCGTTTGTCGGCCCCTTCTAGCAGACAGTGCGAGCTTCCACTCCAGGAACTGGCAGTCTAAATACTGCTGTGCTTAATGCAGACAAGTTAATCCAGGTAGAACAAATAGACAAATAGATCAAATAGGCAAATAGATCTTTTACATCTGTGAGAAGAGAGACAGACCCTATTTTTGAAACAGACCCTATTTTTCTATCAGCTTCTAAGCTTTAATTGACAATTGCTTCTTATGTTTAAGCATAGCAGTGTTTCTAACAGGATATAATTCTTGTCTGGAGCGTTTTAATGAAACATTTTAACTGGTATTTCTGAAGTTGGAAAGTAAGTGAAATAAAGTAATAATGAAACGAGTTATATGTCTTACTCCTTCCCACCTTCTTTCTGCTGTTGAGAATCACTACTAAGTATTATTCCAAGGGTACCTGCTTAAAGTGAATGACTAGCTTTTATACTCTGGCCCTCAGTATGATATCTGCACTATAGTAAGTACTCACGAGTCAAACTTTCAGTGGTATGAAGTGCCTAACTTCTATGGATTTCAATAGGAATTAGTTATTGAAAATTTTAGCAGTTGTGTCTTTAGATATGAGGAAATAAATTTCAAATAATATCACTTACATCGATATTTGTAGCAACTCACATGCTATTCCACATATTTATGCCATAAATGAAGAAAGAAATTCATAGTATACCTTTACAAAAAAAGGAAATTAATTCAATGAGTGAAAACAACTGGAGATAAAACTTCATAAAAATTAAATAGAAAGGTTATCATCCATGTAGTTCACTTTTGTTCTGTCTGAACAGGTCAGCTATTGAAGTACTTCTGCTTGCAAGAAATTCCATCGCAAAAGGTGATTTAATTCCTAATGGACAAAAGATTTATTTTGCCATTTGTAGCAGACAACACATCTGTTCTTCCCTATGGTAAATTGTGTTTATTTAAAAACACCATTTGTCTTTTACTAGCAAGCGCTGTTTCTCACAGAAAAGACCTGCATAACAAAACCATCTGTCCAGTAAAAAAATAAGAAAAGGAGAAGCTGTTTTTTGAACAGCTATAACCGCAAAATATGCCTGAACATCTGTAAAGAGCAACATGGGGTTAGAATTGAGAAGTGCATGCCCACCTGCCATTTGGTATGCAGGCACTAGCTGAACTGTTAGCTGAAACAATAGCAGCAGGTCACACCCTGACACTTGCTGATCATCCCAAGAAAAGAAAGACAAAAAAACCCACTGCTAATCCTTCACTTGATCCTCCCCAGCAGCCCACAAGGAGTTTGTCAAATATCACACCTGTGCTACTTACATTCTTCTCAAAACAGAGCTCTGTGTACGAGACATAATAGATGAATTAGTGTGTTGGGCAAGAAGGGAGAATATGAAAGAACGAACATATGCACAGGCCCCAAAACAAGCATTTTTGCTGAAGCTGTGCAGTCAGAGGCCCTTGCATCTCACTGCTTGCATTGCTCTTGAAATATCCTGGAAAGTGACACATGGCTCTGCCAAGCTGTCCTGCAAAGTAATGTCAAATATGAGACCTGCAATCCTTACATCTAAATGTAATGAGGAAGTCGTCAATTCTGCATCTGGACAACCCACCCTGAAGCAACTGCACTCCTATTTCCAAGAACACTTCAATCTCTCCTTTTCGATTGCCCGTTGGTGCAAGAAGGCTTGCATTCATGATAAAAAGAAAGAAAAGGATTTAGGCCACCATTAGGAGACTGAGGATTAATACTCCTAGAGGTTGGTCAAACTTGCCAACTATATTACCCTCTTTAAAAGTTCCCCTAGTGGAGTTTTTATAATGAGCTGTAGAGATTGTCTGTTGTACTGTTGATTTGAAATGTGCAAAGCAAGCAAGTGGCTGAAAAAGAAAAAGTAATCAGTGCTTTGGAAAACACCATAGTACTAGGGCAGAAGGTCAGCAATGTGTACGTGAGCCAGAGTCCAGAGACTAGTGTCATCTGGCAAAAATAACACTGATGTCATCATGTTATTTAAGACTTCCCAATCAAAGAAAAATCAAGATGTTAGGGGGTTTTTCTTGACAAATAAACAATGTCACCTTTTAAAGAACTGGGTTATAGAGAAGAGTGACGTGCATTTAGATTTTCTTCACAGAGACTGTGAATTTGTCCCTTATCCCACTGTTGCGTGACAAAATAAATGTGCGAAGTCAGATGTCTCCTCTAAGGTTGGTATCTCCTAACACAGACAGAATGGCCCGGTTTCCACGCTGGGCCCCTTATAAACTTTTCTGCCCCTATATGAAAAGGTGCCTTTTACATGGGAGGTAGCTATCACCAGCTGAATCTTAGTGCTAGCAAGCTGCTCTCTAGAGGAGCCAAACCCAGCTGGCAGGTATTGACCTGACCACAGTAACATGAAATAACTACCTTTTTCACCACTAAGAGCGTGTCTTCAGATAATCCCCTCCACTAGTAAAAAACCTCTATATATCTTTTCTGCAGCAAAGGATAGAAACAACAAGTCAAGTACAACAGTTCCTCCAGGAGCGTCAGGACTAGTTTATTGGCTGGCAGTACTTCATAAGTACGTTCCCAAACCAGCAGGAGTTTAGCTTCCAGTTTCACTGTTCTCTCTACTTAAGGAAAAGGTGAGCCACTTGCACGAGGAGTCAGCCTGCACACGGAGCCTGTCCCAGGAACACGACTGGCCTCGGCACGGGCTGCGCAGAAGACTGACACCATCTCACTAACCCCCTCCCTCTCACTTTCCCTCTCTCTCACTCTTTGCCTGTAGTTATTTTTAGATTTCACTGGTTAAAGCTTGTCCCTTCTGGACACTTACACGCACAGGGCAGGCACACACGCTTGCTATAGATACTACAACTCAGGCACGGGAGTGAGCCAACAGATTATCTTGTTCCACATCAAGGAATAAATTCTGATTTCTGACAAGAAAATACTGCCTTTGAGAGGATGCCCAACGTGCTCAGCCGCATGGGATTTTGTTGCTTGCAAATTTGACTAGGAGACTTTCAACGGATAGAAAGAGCGGTTTACACAGCAACTTCCTCTTTCCTCGCATTTCCTTCCAGTTTGCAAGATCTTGCTTTCTTTCAACATTTGCTTTAAGCCCGACTCCCATGCCGTCCGCCATAAATGCAGCGGTGGCTCAGCAGACAGCTGCTGGGTCGGTTCCCAGCGCTACTATTAGCACTACAACTGAAGGTGCGGGTGGGGGCACAGGGGGGATTTATTCTGCCATTATAAGTCGCAACCAGCCCATTATCAAAGTAAAGGAGAAGACCTATGAAGAGCTTCACAAGAAGTGCCTGGAGAAGAACATTCTCTATGAAGATCCTGATTTCCCGCCGAATGAGTCCTCCCTCTTCTATAGCCAGAAAATCCCCATCAAGTTCGAATGGAAAAGACCACGTGTGAGTAACATGTTTGCTGAGTGTCTTTTACTTTCCGTAAATTGAAGTATTCACCATGAGTTTACATTTTAGCAGAAAGTGTGTATCGGGGGAGGTCTGGGGAATAAGCTGGAAATATATTTCCTTAGAGCTCTCCTGGAAGATAACTAGCTAGGGCTGTGAAAGCTCAGAGAATGCGTACATAATGACTGAAATACAATAAACCGAAATGAAACAAAAAGAGGAGATGGAATGAAATATGTAGAAAAAGGAATACAGAATTTAATTTTCTTCTTGCATGACTTGCTAGGGATTTTCTTGTCTGAAACTACCAAAGAAAAATTCTCCTCAGTCTGCAACAAGTTATTGGGTTTGCTGACGCTTAATTTTTAAACGCTACCTTATTTCACTTACAACTTTAGGAAAACAGCGGAATACTAAAGTAATCTGTGAAAATAAAAGGACATGTTATGGTCTGAAACATGCTTTTATTCAGCTGTTTGCTCTCAACATTGCTTAGCCGACTTGCAAAGGTTGTTTAGCATAGTATCCACTTACCATGAATATGGGCGTTGTAATCACTAGTGAGGACCCAATCCTGCCTACTAATCCCATTTCTTTTTCCTGTCTTGTGAGCATTCCCCAGCCAGCCTCCCTCTTCTTTCCCACCCCGAGTCTCTCACAGGGAGAGGACTAATTCCTCCGTTCCCAATTGATTCCCCGTCCTACCACAGGAGGAATTATCCTCTTTCCCTGTCGTTCCTGCTGGGCAGCTGCTCCCCTCCGGCAAGGCAGCCCCCGGGGCACGGCCTCGGCCCCTGCTGTCCTCTGCCCAGCAGCAAGGACGTGGTTCTGGTGGTGGATTTTGGCTGCCTCTTCTAGACTTGCCATACTTCCCCGACACCCAAACGCGCGCTTCAATGGCCAAGTCAGTGGTGATAGATAAAACTAACCGCAGGAACGTAACTGAACAGCGAAAGACCGGGCGCTGGCGCGGGTAGCTGTTGGAGCTGCAGAGGAAGGCCACGGGCTGCTGCCACAATAACAACGCGAGCAACGTGAAGGGGGCAACGCGAGTCCCCCATCTGCTTTGCCCTGTGCATTTGTGCTCTGTCATTCCTTCATCATCACCAGGGCTGCATCAGCCCCTGGAAATGCGTGTGAATGAGTTAAATGCGGCCACAAGTCAATCGTAGAGGGATGGGATTTCCCCTGTTTCTACAGAGAGGAAAGCAATACAGCAGTACAGTGGATGAGTGCCAGCACCCTGGGGCAGACAGACTGCAAGCGGGCAGATGAGAAAGCATCAAAACATTTAAAAAAGCACAATGTAACCTCAGGCTTATCTGATATTACCGAGTATGCACAGATCAAGCCTTTGTTTTGGGAAGGTTCAGACTTCAGGGTCTCTGTCCCAAAGATGTTTCTTTAAGCCACTCATTAACGAATAAGTTTGGAAGCTCTATACTTACTACTCATGTAGCAACAACAAGCTGGGGAACATGTAAGACTCAAAATACAACCCAAACATCAAAACCAAAGCTATCCGTGTTCTTTTGACACAAGTGTTCAGCCTCCTGATGTATCTGCCGTGCCAGCTGCAGGTACAGCAGAGGCAGGAGGTCCGGAGCGCTGCAGTCTGCGCCTGCCCAGTACTGCCGTGCTGTGGGATCATGGATCCAGTCGGTCCTGACCCCGATACAGATGGCTGTCCTGCCGGGGACGCACCGCGCCTGATTTGTAGAGATGCCCATGCCTTCTGTTGCAAATGTGTTTGTTTTAAAACAAACCCAGGAATTCAGGTCCCCGCTGTGCCCAGCTGGTCCCCAAAGAGGAGAGACTCACATATAATGCTTTCTCCTTTTATAATGTGTCCCCTACCTTGTCATCTATACCACAATTGCCAAGAGTCTCCTCTTGGGCGCAGAGGCAAAAGACCCGAATCTATTGGTGCTGATCTCAGGTTGACCCAGGACTTTGCTTCACTAGACTTTGAAACTCTAAGTTATATAGTACTGGTAGGAGGACTTGTCTGGTAACATTATATACATGAACAGCCACAACAGGCACATTAACAGAACATCATAAAGTCAAATGAATATAAAGTAGTAATACTGGGCTAAAGAGTATTTTATTAAGAGATTAAAGCAATCATTGAAGTACCGAATTCAAAGATTCAACTGCACAGGCCACGTTTTGTAATAGTCCGTAAAGATATGGACAACTTCTGTTCTTACTAAACTGCAATGGCATTTTTTTGGCAAAGAAAGCAACTAGCTTATAAACTATAGTCTTATAAAGTGATAATTTTTAATCACTTTGAAATTCAGGTCAAGCTTGAATTGAATCAGACTTGATAATGTATTCTAAAAGAAAACAAAATATCCAACAGTTCAGAAGTCCTGAGAGAATATCCTAATACAGGCTTCACTCTAGATCCTTTCCCCGATTTCTATAGAGTATTGTATATGCCACATACACCCAGAAATAGCAAATAAACAAGTGATCAATGTGCTCTAAGATCTCATTTAAAACAAAGAGCTGTGAAATAAATAGGCAACCTGTTCCCCGCTGCCTCTGGCTTCCCGAGTCCCCTTAGTCATGCCACCTGATCCATTTGCACCCGAGCTCTAGCCCCGCCACATGAGATTAATGTATGAGAATGTAATATACACGAAAGATTAATGCTGCCCTTAATGACCATTATTTGCAATGACACGAATCCACGTGGGATTGTTGAGTGCAAGTTTTTCCGGGAGCTCCAAGTATTATTTGAGGAATCACCAAGTTAATCTAAAGGGCACGTGTTTGCCGGTTCCCAACCCTATAACGGAGCGCTGACGACGGTGCCGTTCCTCAGCTGAACAGCGCTTCTCCGCTGTAGCTCTCAGCATACTGCGCTGACGTACGGAAAGGCTGTGAGTCTGCTTTTGCGCCTGGGATTTACGAGGACACCACAGCAAGTCAGACACGTGGCTGACGCTCCCCCGGCCCCCGGCTCCGAGCCGAGGCGCCCGCCGAGCCCGGCGTGGGCAGCTCCCCCTCCCACGCGTGGGCTGCCGCGACCCGGGCTCTCTCCGCTTCCCCGGGCGATGGCCGCGCTGCGGAGAGACCTTTTCCTCGAGGCTCCTGCAATTCGTTACTGAGGTGGGGAGAGGTGCCCAGCATCCCAGCCCCAGAGCTACCCCTCGCCCTCGTGCATCTGGCCCTACAGGGTCTTCTCTTTGTAGTCGGGGCTACCCAGAGGTCAGGTCCTCCCCTGCCACCTCCCAAAACGACCGGCCTCTGCTGCTGCAAGGGCACGAGGGCTGCTCTTGTGCCTTACCGGCAGAAGGACAGCTGCCACACAGGGCAGCTGTGAGCCTTGGCACGGGGGTGGCGAGAAGGCCCCTGTAATTCTACCCAGCTAGTGACTGCCATGCCACGACACGAATGCGCAGAGCAGACCTCCTAACGCTCAATTCGGGCAAAAGCCAAGTGACAGCCCTGCAAGTTTCCCAGAGCAAAGGCTGCAGGATCCATCCAGTGTTTCTGTTCAGAGTATGCATGAGCGTGGTTTAGGTGCGTAGAAGGGAAATAAAATCCCTCTCAGTTAATGCTTAATATTAAATCATTCGCTCGCCCGTGGAAGGTAAGAGAAGCCCAAAGAGCTGTTCTCGCCTGCACCAGGTTATATCCAGCTCAGTGACAGGCTGTGCTCAGCTTTCCTGACAGCCTCAGCCTCCCACACCTATGCTGCCTGCGGGAGCTTCTCTCAGCAGAGAGCAGGGACGAGGTCGTTGATAGTTGAGGGTGGAGAAAAGGTCTGTATTATAACATAATGCAGAGTATTGAGAGGTCCTGTTGCAGTCCTGTTTGGATCTAACGACACTAGGACATTTAACAGGAAGGCTCTGCTGTGACACTGTGCTTTCAAACACACCCCTGTCATTCTCCTTGCTCACAGCCAGGAGGTCACAGCATTAACCATCAGATTCGGCGACTTCCCTACGGTGATCCTCTCCGAAGCCAAGAAAACTCAGCAGAAATAGCTTTCTTTTCGTAACAAATACAAATAAAATCAAGTCAGCAGACTAGTGGATTTTGCTTAGAATGAAATCTAGTCAGATCATCTGCTGGACAGGTGTGAAGCTATTTGAATTTAGTAATCACAAAACGCGCGCCTCTGCAGGCAGTACCACAAAGCAAAGACGGCATTTAGTGTCACCAAGGCAAGACTTTCAGATGAGGGTAATCCAACTCTGAAAACCCTAAAACCAGCTTGCAGCCTGGCAACATCAACCTCTCCCTTGAAGTCTGCAGCACAGCCATTTAATGGCATGGACTAGACTGTGAGAGGCCAAGGGAGAAGAAGCATGAGGCTACAAATTGTCTTAGACAGGCCAAAGAAGATGTTTCCTCTACTTGACAGGATCAGTTTAGGGAATTTACTTAGCATGCCATAGCTTATTTTAAAGGAATGAATGCCTTTTGCTGCAACCGTATAAGCTGACTGGAGGATTTTTCCTGACACAGAGGAAAAGCTAATGAAAATACAACAAAGGTCAAATGCCATTTTTAGTTGCATGCTGCCTTTGCATTTTCCAGTGCTCCCTTCCAACTGACTCATAAGTACCCTCTGCCCAGAAAGCAGCATGCACTACTAATGTTTTTTTCCCTAGGATTCTGTCTCCCTTGCTGTAACTTGGACCCTTTGTAATGAAATTAGAGTCCAAACTGAATCAACCCAGTGAACACAAAGGTCCTTTGGATAGTACCAAGGCAGTCTAAGGCACTGTCCTGGTTTTGGCTGGAATAAAGTTAATTTTCTTCTTTGCAGCTAGTATAGTGCTGTGTTTTGGATTTAGGATGAGAATAATGTTGATAACACACTGACCATGTGAGATGGGTTGACCCTGGCTGGTTGCCAGGTGCCCACCAAAGCCGTTCTATCACTCCCCCTCCTCAGCTGGACAGGGGAGAGAAAATATAACAAAGAGCTTGTGGGTCGAGATAAGGACAGGAGAGATATCACTCATCACTTACCGTCACGGGCAAAACAGACTCAACTTGGGGAAATTAACTCACTTTATTACAAATCAACCAGAGTAGGGTAATGAGAAAAAAACCGAATCTCAGAACACCTTCCCTCCACCCCTCCCTTCTTCCCGGGCACAACTTCACTCCCGGCTTCTCTACCAACCCCCCCCAGCGGCACAGGGGGACGGGGATGGGGTTTACGGTCAGTTCATCACACGTTGTTTTCTGCCGCTTCATCCTCCTCAGGGGGAGGACTCATCACACTCTTCCCTGCTCCAACGTGGGGTCCCACCCACGGGAGACAGTCCTCCACGAACTTCTCCAACGTGGGCCCTTCCCACGGGCTGCAGTTCTTCACGAACTGCTCCAGCATGGGTCCTTTCCATGGTGTGCAGTCCTTCAGGAGCACACTGCTCCAGCGTGGGTCCCCCACGGGGTCACAAGTCCTGCCAGAAAACCTGCTCCGTGGGCTCCTCTCTCCACAGATCCGCAGGTCCTGCCAGGAACCTGCTCCAGCGCAGGGTTCCCACGGGGTCACAGCCTCCTTCGGGAAACCCACCTGCTCCGGCGTGGGGTCCTCCACGGGCTACAGGTGGATATCTGCTCCACCGTGGACCTCCATGGACTGCAGGGGGACAGCCTGCCTCACCATGGTCTTCACCACGGGCCGCAGGGGAATCTCTGCTCCGGCGCCTGGAGCATCTCCTCCCCCTCCTTCTTCACTGACCTTGGTGTCCGCAGAGTTGTTTCTCTTACATGTTCTCACTCCTCTCTCCGGCTGCCGAATCTGCCTGTCCCAACTTTTTTCCTTAAAAATGTTATCACAGAGGCGTTACCGCTATCGCTGATTGGCTCGGCCTTGGCCGGCGGCGGGTCCGTCTCAGAGCTGGTATTGGCTCTCTCTCGAACACAGGGGAAACTTCCAGCAACTTCTTACAGAAGCCACCCCTGTAACCCCCCCCGCTACCAAAACCTTGCCAGCAAAACCAATACACCATGTTTTAGTTGTTGCTAAGCAGTGTTTAGACTAAGTCAAGGACCTCTCAGCTTCTCATACTGCCCTGCCAGTGGAGGCTGCAAGCACACAAGAAACTGGGAAGGGACACAGCCAGGACAGCTGACCCCAACTGACCAAAGGGGTGTCCATACTTATTATGTCATGCCCAGTATATAATCTGGGGGGAGTTGGTCGGGGGGCACCACGGCTCGGGGCTTGGCTGGGCATCAGCCAGCAGGTGGTGAGCAATTGTATTGCGCATCACTTGTTTTGTGTATTCTATTATTATTGTTCTTATTTTCCCTTCCTTTTCTGTCCTATTAAACTGTCTTTATCTCAACCCACGAGTTTTACTTTTCTTTCCCCGATTTCTCCCCCATCCCACTGTGGGGTGGGGATGGGCCAGGGAGTGAGCAAGCAGCCGAGGGGTGCTTAATTGCTGGCTGGTGTTAAGCCACGACAGGCACTCAGATCAGAGGTGACTCCTTCTAGATGAATAATTGTATCAGTGAAGTGCAGCCTATTGGGATTCTCTGTGATAACTTGACCCAAGAGATGAAGAGCAATCCCTTGCTCAGCCAGGAAGAGTGGAAGGACAGACCTGCCACCAGCATCTTGAAGACCAGGTCACCTCGCTCTGCTGACTGAGTACTTCTTTCTCATCAGCCTTGGAAGACCTTGAAACCTTTCCCTGTAACTTCGACTGTGCTCAGCACAGCTAGCGCAGCTGGAGATGAACTAGAGTAATACAATATTAAAAGCATATCCACAGTGTACTAAACGCACCCAGCCACCATAAAGAAATGCAAGAAAAGCACTTCTCTCATAGCTAAATCAGTCCATATGACAATTGTGTGATTCCCTCCTTTGCATTCCTTTACCAACCATCCTCCAAAGCAAACAAGCCCAAGATGCAATAAATTGCTCTGAGGAACAATCATCGCTGTACGTTTAATATTTGGAAACACTTAGGCACCATCTAACTACCTTCATCTAAAACACAGCATGCTGGATTTCAAGCTCGTTACTACAATAGGAGCAGGATCAAGCTAAAATACAAGAATAAAGGTTGAAAAAATGCAATCTAAAAACCCGGCATCTCACAGCTAGTTTTCAGGAGAGCACCACAGCAATGTGAGGAAGAATATTTTCAACAAAGCAAGTGGGTGGAGAAAAGCGTGAAGGCATCTCAAACAGCTGCCTTGACAGAACTGGACCCCAGGACAGCTGACCGAGGCCCAAAATAACAAGTCAAATCCTCCAGTCCCTCCCTCGAAGAGAATAAGGTGACTGCCGGGGGGAACTGGAAGCTGGTCTCTCTATCTGACTGTATGACTAATCCAAATACTTACATCAAAGCAACTCTGCTGATTACTGTGAGGGAGCAAAAAAGTGGGCTCAAGCCAAGTGAAACTACTAGACCTGAAACACGAGTCTGGGAAAATCCAGGGCTACCCTGATGACATGGAAAAGGAGCTTTAGACCATCAGCTGCCTGTACTGCCACACAAGTAATTGCAAGTTGTTTCTTCTTTCTCCTTCCCACTCCAGCTCTGCCATCTTCCAGCAGATGGGGTTCTTGGACTATACTTTGTCTTCTTCCCCCTTTGCAGCTGCTCAGGGAAGTGGTCCTCAAATTGCAATATCTTTCTTTCCTTACCCTCACAAGAAATGGGTCCAAAAGTTAAGCGTCTTCTTTTTCTTCACCATACCAAGTATTTGAGTATGAGAGGTGGCATAAAGAGAGACTTTTGTTGTCTCTGTAGGACAGGTTGTACCTACTTCTTCCCTTGGCTTTCCTATACCCCACGGTTCTTTGTCCCATATAGAAAAGGTTCTGTGTAACCCTGCAATAGTCCCACCTCATTTGCTCGTAGTTCCTACATAGTCCTTCCCTCCCTACAGCAATTCCTTAATTATTTATGCCTGTACAGCATCTTGTGCCCATTCTGTACTAGTATAAATACTGAGAAACCCAGTACATTGTCCTAAATGCAGGACAAAAGAAGACCTCCCTGCCCTCAGAGACAGATGATGCCTGTATACGTTTCTGAATACAGCGCTGGCAATTAAATACTGCGACATGAGGAGAAGAGTAAAATCTCTTAACCAGCAATTGATTATTCCTGAGTATTAAACATCTGATCCTGGGCAAATTTTAAGGAGGGGTATTACTTGGGTTCATTCCTGATGGAATGCATTCTTCAACCCTATTAATACCCCAGCATATTAGTTATTGCAGATTGGACACCTTAAACCTGCAGTCATTTTTAAAGACTTTAATCTGGTCCCCTGATGTTCTTTCCACCTACCTGTTCTCCTGTCACCTCCAGTGGTTTGGTTTTTTTCATTGTTGTGTAGAAAAATATTTTTCCCTATTCTTCTCATTTTAATGTGTTTGCACCTCATACAGAAGCAGCCCCCCAGGCTAGCTATTAGACCCTGTAGATACATGGAGAAAACTCCGTCTGAAGTCTGGAACATCCAGATTCCAAAACATTTTCGTAGTGAAACTCTGCAGCTGAAAACTCTGCAAGAGATTTTAGTATTCACAAACTATCCTACAGGAAAACATTGTTCTAAACCAGCCTTTATTTCTGTAGCAAACAGGTATCATAATGCATGCTTCTCCTGCTCATCCATCTTTTTATATTTTGCAGGAAATCTGTGAGAATCCACGGTTTATTATCGGTGGAGCCAACAGAACAGATATCTGCCAAGGAGAATTAGGTATGAAATTCTTACTTCACCTCTGGACTTTAAAAAGCCTGCATCATAGTTTAGCTCTCACTTAATTTTCTTTTGCTTCCAAGGAGACATTTGAAGTCCTCTGTCTCAGTATACCACTACACATCTACTGATTCCCTCTCTCTATAGTAAATCACTGATATCTCCCTAGTAGCAATCTAGGGAAGAACTGTAAGTGAAGGATGCTTTGCAGGGTGTTTTGATTTTCATGAACTAATATCATGAGTGTGTTACAAAACACAGTTTGGCCTTTCTTTCAGGCTTTGAGGAGAGACAAAATTAGTTAAGACAAGAATAAAAGATAAAGAGAAGGAGTTATTTGACTGAGAGAAAAATCTAATCAGCTACTGTTGTATTTTTTCAGGTATTTAGTCCTGTTATTTCCATACAGGAGCTTCTGAAGGCCTCCAGCTAAGTGTGCCTTGTACTCAAGGACAACCCCTATATTGAAGACCTTAAGCACAGAAGCTCAGAGATACTTTGATATATAGAGCCGTTACTTAGGTACAAGTGATGCCTCTGCAACAGTTGTCCACGCAGCACTCACCTGCACCGCTTTGTGAAGTCATTCCCCTCTCAGCTTTCCCATGTCTTTCATGGTTTTATAACTTCTCCTGTGATCTTTTTCCTAAGCTGATACATCCTAATGTATGTTAATCTTTTCATTTAAGTGTTACTCTGTGCTTGTGAGTGTCCTCATCACCTTCCCAGTAATTTTTCTTTCATTTATTTTATTTAAAACTGCCTTTCTTTTTGAGGTGACCAGAATTTCACAGTTGCCAAGGTGTGGACACAAATGAATTTATGTGCATAATATGTTCTCTCTTTTGTCTTCCATTCCTTCCCCAACTACTCATAGCATTTTTTACCTTTTTGACTACTGCTGAACATTGGATAGTTTAGAAAACTCACAGTGGACCCCACATCCTTCCTAAGGGGAAATAGGTAACTTAGAATATACTGCTAGATGTATACAGTTGACTTTCCAAAATATATACATGTATGTATTTCTATATGTTTTATCACTCCACCAGTTTAATAAATTTCTTTTACAGCTCCCTGTAATCAGGTTTAGTTTTTACTACCTCATATAATTATCTCACCTCACTAATACACACTGCTCAGGCAAGCTTACCCAATAACATCTCTTACAGTAGCAGCTGGGAGGTTTTAATTAAGGGTTGAGGCATCCTTTGCTGAACACAGAAGTACTATGGGAGAAGGTCACTTTCCCAAAGCTTCCACAGTGGCAGCAAACTTGTGCAAGAGTCTGAAGGAGGAACTGAAAAGCACTAAAGAAGGGGACAGTGTTTACAACAGCGCAGACAGAGATTCAAAATGAGGAAAACATGTTAGAGCGATGAAGCAGGAAAGAGGCCCCACAGAATGACGATTGGGACAGCGGGTTATTTTGAGAGCAGCAAATGAAAATGAGAGACCAAACCTCAGCTGTACAGAGCTCCACCTGCCAGAGAGTTCTCTCTCAGCTGGTCTCTGTCCTAAGCTTGGAAGGGCAACTAATGAGGGAAGTCAGATAGGCATTCACATGGGACAGGGAAATCTTAACAGAGATAACAGCACTCACCAGATTGTAGGCTTTTTCTAAATTACAGCAAACATCATCTATTTAACAGGCACGTACCTAGCCACAGATGATGCCAATGAGCATTTCCAGAGCACAAATAAATAAAGTGCTAAAGTACTGCAGACCACATGGAGAAGAGCCCTCTTCTGAAAGGCGATGGCATGCTCTACTGAGAATTAACGTGTCACTTCGCAGTATCTCAGGTCTTCCTTTGATTCTAGTTGCTCTGTTCCTTCATTCTGTCTGCTGCTTCTGCTCATTTACAGGTGACTGCTGGTTCCTGGCTGCCATTGCTTGCCTCACACTGAATAAAAAACTACTCTGTAGAGTCATACCTCATGACCAGTCCTTTATACAAAACTATGCTGGCATCTTTCACTTCCAGGTGAGTCCCTTCATCTAGCGGGAAGCAGGTGTAACTGTATTTAGCCAAGAGAAAGCTCAGCTCTCGGCACGCTCTTCCCTCTTGCTCCTCCACCCTTTGGAAGCGTGAGCGACAGCAGGGAAGGAAGAGGGATTGAATTGCCTCACCCCAAACTCTTCCAACAGGGCAATCACAGAAGGGCCAGCCCATACGGGCAATTAGGGAGCATTAACCCACTAAGGAAGCCTTTGCAGATTGCTGCGTCCTGCACATAAGGAATAGCAACAGGTGCCTGGTCCTGCCTCGCTGCTCAGACGCAGTGCTACCCAGCACAGACACGCGGGTAGTTGGCAAGAGCATCTGGTTTTAGGCCCACAAAACAAGTCGAAAACAAGTTGTTGAAGAACCGTTTATTCAGAGAAGATTGACTGCTTTCCGCATTTCCCTTGGCTCTCCTAAGGGACCTCTCACTGTCCCGCACACATTGCCCAGGGGAATTCAGTACAGCTGCCTCCCTCCCAACGGCCAACACTTTTTGCCACACTAGGAAGCAGTTAATTTCCACAGTTCTGCTCTCTTAGCCTGGCTTTTCAGCCAGGCTGCCCCTCCGTGCACCAAGTCAACCCAGGGTTTTTTTTCTGTTTGCCTTTATTCAGTTCTGGCGCTATGGAGACTGGGTGGACGTCATCATCGATGACTGCTTACCGACGTACAACAACCAGCTGGTCTTTACCAAGTCCTCCCAGCGCAACGAGTTCTGGAGTGCCCTCCTGGAAAAGGCCTATGCAAAGTAAAACAACCTGCTGGACCGTGCCAGGATCCCCACTGAGGCTTTGGCTGGGGACGTGGTTAAACCACCACGTACAGGACTTACAATGAGCACATAGAGAGGCTCTGAACATACCAGTGCCTTTCCCCATAGAATCTCATGCCTCAGAATTGGGGATGGGGTAAAGCATATTTTCTAGGGGGTTTTGCTACTCATTCAGAGGTCTATATTTGATTCTCAACCTTTTTTTTTTTTTTTTTTTTTGATGTGTGCAGGTGGCATGTTTTAAAACTTTTAATTTGTGGTTTACCAAACCGATGGTTTTTGGGTTTTTTAAGTATGTGTGTTTACATACCTATATTCATACATGCACAAGATAAAGATACCTATCTATGTTTTTATATCTATCTGTGAAAAAGAGAATCTTCTTCTTTTCTCTTTTCAAGACTCCATGGGTCATACGAAGCTTTGAAAGGAGGCAACACCACTGAAGCCATGGAGGACTTCACTGGAGGAGTCACAGAGTTCTATGAGATAAAGGATGCCCCTAAGGACATCTATAAAATCATGAAACATGCCATTGACAGAGGATCCCTCATGGCCAGCTCCATTGATGTGAGTTCATATGAACTTTACAGATGAGCCATAAGAAATGGCAGAGGAGAGGGACCTCTCCGTCCATAATCAAATATATGCCACCTTTTGGAACTGCTTGGTTTAGCCCCCATAGCAAACATCCATTTCTAGGAGATGGAGTAATCTCCACTAGACACCACCCATTAGCAAGTAGCAAGCACCAAAAGGGAAATGGACAGAAGCAGAACACAGAGGTGGAGAGAAGGAGTGCAATCAGCAAAACCAGCACCCCCCACCCTCAGTGCCCTCGCCCAGTAAAATGAAGTTAATATGGGGCTGCTGCAACTCTGTTAAGACACAAATCTTCATGTCAAAGACTAAGTGTGCAAACACGTAGGAAATTCACCCTTTGATTGCCAACATAGCCTCAGATTTTCTTAATTTATCATGATAAATTTAAAAGCAAAAAAATTCATTTCAATAACCATTATGGAGTATGAAGTTGCACTAAAGGCAGGAGGACAACCGGTGCTATCAACCACTGTAGATAAGTATGGACACAATGAGGGAGAAGAGAAGTTATCTTTTACCACTCATCTTTCTTGCATCATTTCTCTTCCCTCTCCCTGTCTCATCTTTCTGCATGATACTTTTCTCCCCTTCTGTGTACCAGGATAACCTAGGCTTTTCCTACGGATCAGCTCCTCGGAGCGACATTGGAGAACTGATTGCTCGAATGGTGAAGAATCTAGAAAACGCACAGATGACTCACTCCACTGTAGACTACCAGGGGACGGATGAGAGGCCAGCCTGGGTTCGTATGTCTCCAGAAGTGGTTGACTTCAGAGCGCTTTTATTTCCAGACAGTTAGAGAAACATATCACCCATGCTTTTAAATCCTTATTTGGCTTCACTGAATTATCCCAACACTAAAGACTTGTTCTTATGGATGCTATTTGACATATGTGTTAAAAGACTACAGTGCTTTCAGACACAGTGACTGACACTAGAGGGCTTCGCTGATACTGCCATTAAGATCCTCATTTAAAATGCCTAACAAGGAAACGGAAAAACATGTTGAGTTTTACAAGTGTGATGAAATACAAAGTAACTCCAGCATACCTACGTATCTAGCAAAATAAAGAGAGGTATGTTAAAACCATTTAAGAAAAATCCCATATTGGTAAGCTTAAAAGCTTTCAAATCTGTAGAGGGACACATTGCCTCCTCCTCTCTGTCAGGCAGCTATCATGCATTGCCCTTTAGGGACCTGCATTTCCATGACAATGAAATTACATCTCTTGCTTTACAGAGGAAAAAAGAAAACAAAAAAACCCTCCACAATTACATAATCTAAAACTTTTGGTTGTGCAAACTGTCTTCTGCATTTGCAGCAGAAAGAGCTGATTTTTCCTCTTTTGACATCTGTATTTAGTCTTCCTAGAAGACTGAAATGTGTAATTCTTCGGGAAAGCCCAGTATGACTGTCTTGTTTTGCAAGCATGGCTGCCCAAATCATCCATGTTTTGGGGGGAATTTCCTCCCCAGTGACTGTTTACTGAAAGAAGGTTTCTCTCTTTCTATAGTTGCTGCCCCAGCAGCCATTGTGCTGCTGGTTATTACACAATCCTAAGCCATCACTAGAAAAGAAATCATGACTCTTGATGGAAGGAGGCAGATAGTGCAGGCACTTCAGAAAAGCGACCCAGGGCACCAGCAGAAGTTAGTGTTTTTAAATAGAAAAAAAGACAAAGGGGTTCTAATAAGTAATGATAGCAACAACATGAGTAGAAATGAAGAAAAGATGAAATAGATATGAGGTTATAGGCATAAAAAGTATGGAAATAGGTGCAAGGAAAGAAAAAAAAAGGAACAGGAGCAGAAGGGAAATAATGGAAAATAATTGCAACAGCCAGGCAATATTTGGATGAGATCCTCCCTGTGCAAGCTGAGAATCTATCTGTGCGACCTTACTAATTCTCTGTTTCTAGCCCTGCCTTTCTCACAACCTCAAATGTGTCAAGAAGGGGTAGCAGAGTTACTGGCAGGGCCTTGCAGCCATCTCTCAGTAACAGACATAACGGAGGAGGGGGAGTTTCGCACATGGTCCATGTGCACGTAGCAGAGCCTTCCCTTCCACTGATCTCGGTGATCTCTCTTACAAGTGGACTGTGTGCACCTGCCACCTTGCTCTCAATTCTTTATCTCCCAGATAAACAGCATTCTGAGATTTGCAAATAAAAATCTATCAGTCGCACTAACAGTTGCTTACCAAGACTTACACCTGAGCAAGAGATCGCTGAAGAAAGCTATGCCCTTCCTGAATGTCAGTTGGAAAAAATTTCAATTATGAGGATTTTAACAATAATGGAATAAAACGTATGGGAAATTAATTTAAAAAATAATAGTGTAAGTTAGCAGGAACAGAGTATTAAATACAGGGTGGTTTAATGTCATTGTGGTAAGATAGCAGCCATGTGTAAAGATGAAAGTATTCTTCTAGGTGTTGATCTGCTCTGATGTTTCCAGTTAATGTAATAACCTTACTGAGCCATACAAGAACATACTATCCCAGAAAGGGCTGAATAGTCCTAAAGTAGAAAATCTAATTATTTTAAGTACGCTATATACTAGCATGTTCCAAGTGCAAAAAGCAGTAACCTACACAAAGGGAAAGAGTAAATCACAAAATGTCCTTTCCAATTGATATTACTAACTTTTTCCTTTTTTAGTTCATGCTTCACTCCTTTCTAACCAACAACATTAATTCTGTGGGCACTAAGCTTGGCCACCTTGGCAAACGCAAAGAGAACAAGACAAAAAACGCTGTCACCTGAGTGGCGTCACCCTCCCTCCAAAAGCCCTGGGTGGCACTACCTGCCTTAGAGCAGCTGGCTGAGCTTTGCATGACACTTACAAGTTTTTATCTTGTGTCTAACAGACCATAATGCCAATGCAGTATGAAACCCGGATGTCTTGCGGGCTCGTCAAAGGTCATGCCTACTCCGTCACGGCCGTGGAAGAGGTACGTACAGTCCCTTCCCTCCGGCTGTGGTCTACACTCGCCTAGCACCATGCATGTCAGCAAAGCTATGAGGGACGAAAAAAGCAAAACAAATTATAAGCTCAGGAAACAACATTTATACTTAAATAAATGAAAGCCTTGTGGAGAAACAAACCTGTCCAAGTTTTGGCTTTCTGGGGAAATTCCACTGCTTGGGCAAATGTGACCACAGGCGGCCACCGCCTGGTGTGACAGCCTTCCAGCACTCACCCCAGGCAGGTCGGGCCTGGCCGTGGCCCAGGAAAGCACCATCACTGGAGGAGCTGGTATCAGCTATTTGACAGGCAGAGCTTTTCCTTTTGAACCTGCTCTCAGTCTATTCTTGTTGTATTCTTTTTCAATTAGACAACATTTAAAGGGGAAAAAATACGTCTGGTGAGGCTGAGAAATCCCTGGGGGCAGGTGGAATGGAACGGACCTTGGAGTGACAAGTGAGTAAAACAGAGCTTCACCTGATTTGGAAAAAAAAAAAAAAAAAAAAAAAAAAATTTGCAGCTTTATTTGCCCTTATGCAGCTTGTGCATGACACTAACCTTTAATGATGAGGTATCTGAATTGTCTTTGCTGTCATTTTGACTCATGTGCTTTGAAGTTGATCATAGTTGAGTGCTTGGCTGAAGCTGTAAAAACAAGAGTACCTAAAAGAGGTGTTAAGAGGGGCTTTACTCAATGGAAATGAAGAGAGCCAAGTCTAACGGCACAGTCAATCTGATTTTACTGTCTAGCAAGTTCAGCAATGTCCATTTTCAAAACAAGATGTGACAGTAGAAAAATCTTTTAAGTTACAAAAGAACTGGATGAAACAAGATATCAGTACATGAACGAGTTTGGATAAAGCTTCTCATTAGGTTTTACTAAAAGGAATTTCAATAGCTAGTCCAGTAATGAGAGTCTGCAAACACTTTTTTCTTCAAGCTAAATAAAATTAACACAGTTCAGCAGATTTTTGAGAGCTGCTAAGAGGAAGTCTGAAGAGAAGGCAGAGACAAGTAGGGCAAGTGCTTTTTTATTTGGGCACGTGGAAAGGAGGGTAGCAATGAGAACAAATGGCTGCAAAACTCACAAAGGAAAAATTCTATCAATGTAGCAAGATGACTCTTTGACTTTCCATTCTATGAGGCTTACAGTAAAGAGTAGAAATTTTAATGGAAACTGTATTGCAAATCGTCATCTAACTTGTTTACTCCTTTGAAGGTCAGAGGAGTGGAACTTCATTGACAAAGAAGAGAAAATCCGCCTGCAGCACAAGATTGTGGAGGATGGGGAGTTCTGGTGAGAATGTCGGTCAAAAGCCTGTGCTTCTCTGGTAGATAAGCATCCATAGAAAAAAATGAATCACACTGCACTACTTAAATCTGCTAAAACCATTGCAGTAATCCCTGTTCCCCTTCATATTCCCAATAAGCCCTGCTCTGCGACCTCCTCATTCTCCCACCAGGGTTTATTGAGTGCCACCAGCAGAGTCCTAATTATGCTACACTTCCACAAGCGCTCCATCACCCTTCCTACGTACCATCCTCTCAGCCCAGTTTCCCCCAGTTTGGAGCTGCAGCTGCGTAAACTGACCAACCAGCAGGCCAAATGCATTAGGAAATCATGGTGCTCCCACTGCAAACTTGCCCTAATAGTGGCAGTATCGTTGGTCACCCTCCTCCACCCCACCAGGATCTTTCAGACAACCACCCACCATGTAAATCCATTTGGGCTCAGTTTCCCCTCAATTCCTCCAGGATATCATTTGGAGATTTCATGAGGCACTTCACAAAACTCGAGATCTGTAACCTCACACCTGATACTCTGGAAGCCGATAAACTCCAAACCTGGACTGTGTCAGTCAACGAAGGGCGCTGGGTGAGAGGCTGCTCAGCTGGGGGTTGCCGCAATTATCCAGGTGAGCAATGGGTCTTGAGAGATACAGCCTCTTTGATGGGGACCGTGTTAGATCCCACAGGAGAAGTCGTACCACAGCCCGGTCAGTGCTCAGCCATAGGAAAAGCTTTGCTTCCTCAGTGGGCGAGGCACGCCATTTTGTAGCTGGAAGCCTTCTGTCATTATGTTTGTGACAGCACCTCATAAGCCCAAAAGGCAGGCCTGGCAAAGATAAATCATTGTTTAATCTTACTTGGGGTGAAGTATTTGAAGAGATCAATTTCACTCTAACAGTTAGATTTCACTTGCAAAATCCACTTTCTGATAGTTTTAGGTGCTTCGGAAGTTTGTCAGATGCCAGTTCTTCATTTTATATGCTCCTTTGCTGTGCAGTTTTGTTAGAACTATGTAAAACCCATAACACGTAAAAAAAAATACATACGTATTAGCCCAATTTTAACCTTTTCCTCAGGAGCCACAGGCAGGGAACTTAAAAGTTATCTCTGATCATGAGTATTGTTAGAAAACTAAAGCTTTACATGTTTGCTTTGGGTTGTTGATGGGATTTCACAGATACATTTTGGACCAATCCCCAGTATCGCTTGAAGCTCCTGGAGGAAGATGATGATCCTGAGGATGAACAGGTTGTCTGCAGCTTCCTCGTCGCACTGATGCAGAAAAATAGGAGGAAAGAACGCAAGCTGGGAGCCAACCTGTACACCATTGGCTTTGCTATCTACGAGGTACCAGCTCTAGACTTCGTTCTTTGCACCATGGTCACAAATCCCGACAGTATGCATTTACCAAGAAAGTCACTGAATCATTCAGCCTGATTACATGAATTGCAATTTTTACTCTGCAAGGGACTCAGAGGAAGCCTGGAAGGAAGGAAATTCAAGGCTTTGTAACCATTCAGACCGTAGTAACCTCAGGGTTTACTCCGTCTATAAGTAACACACTTTTTAGGCTTTTATAGTGACTTAATGACAGATTTTAACATATTCTTTCCCATACGTTCTTCAATCTCCCTTTCATCCTCGCTGAAACTAAACATTTCATTGGCAGAATAGTGTAAAAAAGGAAACAGACATCCAAGATGCATATGTAGCAATTAATCTCTGTTCCTGCTATCAACTTCATGAAGAAGTCAATTTACTCAGTCCCTTGCACAAACATATTTAGTTCAGATCTTAGTGGACCTCATGTAGATCCCAAGAAATCTAGAAAGGAAGAGAGAAATTGCTTAGAATATTTCTCTAACTTGAGGCATTTTAATTACTGGCTGTGCCCCCAGAAATCTATATGAACGCCCTTCTGTATGATCTAGAAACAAGTGGACTCTTCTAGTAGCTCTGACTGTTTCTTCTCTTTGTTTCTCCCTAAGGTGCCCAAAGAGGTATGAGCAGAACGGAGGCAGATTGACATCTTGGTGTATACTCACAGCTAGTGTTACTGTTGTGCTTGTCTGTAAGTCAGCAGGAAACTGTCCAGTCAAGTTTGTTTTCAGGGACGTAACAGAAGTGAAACTGCTAACCTTTCTGCTTTGAGTGTTTGTTAGTAACATTTTGCCAATAATTTTTAGTTCCTTCTCACCCGCGCCCCATTTTCACTTGCACGTGTTCCTCGGTTCTTCTTTTCTGTTCTCTGCGAGACCTGGCCACGGCTGACACGGTCGGTCAGTGAGCCTGGGCGCAGAAAGCAGCATCAGAGAGCACTTTGCCTTTGCGCCCCACGCAGAACCACCCTAAACCACTGCCCTTTCCTCCTGCAAATAATGCCAATGGCCTATATCCTGCAGCCACAGAGTTTTCTCTCTAGTCTTCGAATTTGTTTGGAAAACCAATGGTATTTTCAGCCATCAAAGAAAACATGTTAGAAGTACACAGATTATGTTTTTCTGAGCTTGCCGGTAGCTGAATCGTTGGCATCACAAGTTTTGCAAACAAGCTCACCTGACTGATTTGTTACCTGGAAAACATGGAGACGACAGTCTGAACGTTGTCTTTGCTGACAATTTTACAGGTGGTTATTTCTGCAGAAAACAGCCTGCAAGTGTTCTTAGCCCATAATTCTTGACTTAATGTTCATGTTTGAACCAATGCAATGTTTGATTTTCATGTTTCTTTAGCAGATACAGAATTCGTGTTTTGTCCAGGCAAGGACATGTTTCCACTGCAAGCACCTTCGCCTTACCACACTGCATGTAGGAGTTTGCATACACCATTCCTTGCCATGCCACCCTCCACGGAAAGTAGCTGAACTTTGGTTACACACAACACAACAGTCAAGTAAAAGTGCCTACACGGCAGAAGTCAGCCAAGGCTCTGCAGGTGGGCCCTGGAGCAGCCCTCAGAAGCCAACTAGACCCAGCCAGTAGCGACTTAAAGGTGACAGACTCCGCATCTGTTACCAGTTAGCATCCCTCATCAGCTCCCTGCTTGCTAAGCTGCTGCTTCCATTTGTGTTTTCTGTCCCAACCATGTACTGCCCACATGACAAACCACCTGGGGAACGGGTAAGACTTCCTTGAAGACAAATTGACTCATTTGTTCTGCAGATGCATGGTACTAAGCACCACTTGCAAAAGGATTTTTTCCTCTACAATGCCTCCAAAGCTAGAAGTAAGACCTATATAAACATGCGAGAAATCTCTGAGCGCTTCCGGTTACCTCCCAGCGAGTACGTCATCATCCCATCAACATACGAACCCCACCAGGAGGGAGAATTCATCCTAAGGGTCTTCTCAGAGAAAAGAAGTCTTTCAGAGTAAGTTGCAAATCCGTTTATCTGACCATAAAGATGGAGGTGAGCTCGCTACTCTGCTATAGTCATATTCCCAGTTTGCTACACCCTGCTTTTAATTTTCTTAACCTCATTAGAAACTCCAAGCCGCAAACTCATTTCCCTGAGCTTCCCTTGTAATCTAACAGGAGCCTGCTTTGAATTGTCTTTGGAGAAGCTTACTACTTGGAGGATATCCTTTGTAAACATACCATCAGCAGTTTTTAATAATGAAAATGAACCTATTTGGTTTTTATTGCTGTACGCCACTGGCTGGAGTTTTGGTCAGATAGATCATTGAACCAGACCTAATTTCAGTCACAAATGAAATACAGAAGTAGGTAGTTATTTCCTCTCCATCCTGCTCTTCAGCTAGTTTCCCAGAGCTCAGCAAATTGCAGCCAGTGTCACTCTACTTAGGCCAAACAGCTCCTGTTTTACTCCCTGCTGCCAAAGTTCAGTGTTGTCAAGGCTCTTCTTTAGAGGAGTAAACCAGGCAAGAGCCCTCCTGGAAGTGGTACTTGGGATGCACAGCTCAAACTGGGAAAAACCTATGTCTAGAGCCTGCAGTGGTAATGCTTGGAAGCCAGCCCACAGCACTGGCTGTTTGGAAAGTTCAAGCAGCTGCTTACAAACCAGCTACAGAAACAATCAACGTTGGGAACAGTCACTTTCCCGATTTATTTACTTTCTGCTTTCTTCTAGGGAGGTTGAAAACATGATTGAGGCAGAGCGTCCATCAGTAAGTACTGTCCTGGGCCTCTTTTGTACATGAATAGGGGTAGGGAGAGGAGGAGCATCACATCAAGGAAAACCTACAGCAGGAAACCATTTGCAGCCACATAACAGCTCCTTTAGCATAAATTCCCACATTTTTTCTCACCAACATGCTTCTATTAACACTTGCTTTATATATTATGTACACTACTTTCTGATTTGGTCAGACCAAAACATTTTGCCAGATTTGAAATCTGCTCCTGGCATAGAGACGCGGGATGCTAAGAATTGCCTTTGCCTCCATCAATGGAGATTATTCATTTACCAGGGGAGGCCTAGCTCTATGCTCCACGATATTTTGTTTGTGAAACTGGCATCTCATCTAATAAAGAAAAAAGTACTTATTTTGAAGTACATACTTTCTGGAAAGGGATCCTAATGATACTCTGATTCAAAAGAGCATCCATCAAGCTCTAACTCTTCAGCCTGGGGTCTTACACATCTTTGTGGGAATATACTAGAGCTAACAATACAATTAATCTTGAAAAAAAATCGGAGGAAATGCTCTTGCACAGAATTGAGCTCCATCAAACCTTGCTCAGAAGTATTCCCCTTTCATTTGCTGTCATGATAACAAAATATTTGTCCAGATCTGGTGGAATTTAATTGCCACTTCAGATAACAGACCTGTGGGCACCAAAGTCCAATCTCCACTGTATCAACAGGTTGGGAAAAAGAAAAGGAATAGTCAGAGCTAAAGGTACAATAGAGATTTTATTCAAGCAGACAAAGTCCCAAATGAGATGGGACACTGTTTTGCTATGGCTTCTGCAATTTCTGTCCTTCAGTATGCAACTTCTTGGTGGGTGCATTTTCCCTCATATTTGGAGATTTGAAAACTGTATGAATATAGGAAATGGGAAAAAAATTGTATGAATATAGGAATGGGAAAAATAAATGTAAGAAAGGCCAAGAGGGAAAAAAAAAACACTTTACCATCAGTTCTGCATAATCTGGGTAAAATCTATAATTCTGTTTAAAACCGCTTTTTTTCTTTAATTTTGTCTCTTTTTGTACAGAAGAAGAAAAAGGGCAAGGTGGGTACTTGCGCTATGTGCTGAGTGCCAGCAAAGCAAGGAGCACGTGCAATGCATGCAGCAGGAGCAGGGTTCCTTGGTATCATGATTTCCCCGCATCTAGAAACTGATCTAGTTAATGAAGGGCACTGGATAAGAGGCCACTTGCAGGCAGCAAAGATTTTGTCTTCCTACGCTAAATTCTAATGACATAGCATTAGCATCATACACCCCGCTCACTCAAGGGGGTGGCAAAAAGCTAAGAGAAACTTTTCAGCTTTAAAAGCTTCATCCTCTGGGTTACTCAAACTGCCCTTCCTGGCTGCCCCTCCACAGGCACCCCGACACAACCTTTCTAGTGAAAAATCACCCCTTCTCCAGACATGTGTCCTCACATTTGCTATTGCTTAATGCAGCTACTCCTCGTTCCTGAAGTTTCTGCTCACCAAAGTCCAGGATCCTGCTTTCCATTCCACACAACACATTTAGGACCTTGAAAATGTAATCAGACATTTTTAACCCCAAGACAGGCTGATTGCAATTAATACTCTAGGGCAACACATTCGCATTTGTAGCGGCTTTCCTTGTTTTAAATGCACTAAAACAGAGCAATTGCACATGGCTGCTTACAGCTGAATGCTTCAAGAATTAATACAGAGAAAGAACATATGTTTTGCATAACTAACAAGCTCGTACACAAACACTCCTTTTCTGTGTAGGATTCAGATTCTGTTTGTTCTCAGTACTACTGTCCTTCACAGAGGAGCAATTTCATCAGTTTGAGAGAACTGAGAATCTGGGAGGCTTATTTTGCTAAAACAAAAAAACCCAAAACAAACAAAACAACCCCCCAAAAAAACCCACAACAAACACGTTTAAACAGTTACTGGCTTTCTGAAAAGGAAAGCTAGAAGCCAGAGATTGCACTACTTTGCAAAAAGACTTTTGCAGCTTTTTTAGCATGAGGAGAACAGTAACTTCAGAAATTCCTCCACCTTTTTTTTCTTTCTTTGCTTTCATTCCCAGCTCTGGCTTCTCCAGTCATGCTCCCAGGGGTGGGAGCTGTTGCTGCATGCGCTTTACCACCGAATGGTTGTCACCAAATATTTTCGCTTTCACATCTTCTTGTGTAATTTCCATTTTTCTTTTGCTCTCTTCCTTCTTCTTCTAGCCTATCATCTTTGTTTCCGACAGAGCAAACAGCAATAAGGAGCTGACAGCAGATGAAGATGCTGGCAAAGACGGTGAAAAAACCCACATAGATGAGAAAAAGGTTTCTGCAGCAAGTGGCAAAGGGGGAAATAAGGCTTGGTCTGGCTAGCATGAAAGCGGCCAGGGGAAGCACAGGAATGGGGCAACGAAGTGTCCTAAGATACTTAACAGCTTTACATCAAATCTTAGCATAACTTGCGTATGGTTTACGTGGATCTAATGAGCATGACACAGACTATCCCTTCAGTTATTTAACACGTGTGCTGGAGGATGTAGCTGCTTGAAAACTACTCTTGGTTGCTCTCTCATACAAGGATCCCCGCTGTGACAGATCCTTTCCCCACGAGCAGCCCAGTCCAATCCACTCTCGCTCAGCCCCCTGAAGCGGTACCCGCTTTACACGGGGCACACACACACAAACCGTGCCCGAGGGGCTTCAGGAGCTCCTGGCAACGATCACAGCCTCCCCCCACCACAAGATACACATCCCTATACCAGTCCCTACTGGCCAGAGGGGAAAAGGATGAGTAAACCCAGGAGCTCCTGCACCCCTCCTCTTTTCTCTCACTACCGGAGAGCAGGAAAACAGGGTAGCGAATGCGGGGTTTCTGCCTGCGGGTGGGTGAGGGACACAAGATGCAATGGCCAGATCGTGCACCCAGGCTCATGGCACCTGGAGGCATGGCTTGAGTTTACAGCAAGCGTGCTGTTCCACTGCACGGCTGCCAGAACACGCAGGTGGCAAAGTGGGAACCAATCCTAACTTCCCTCTGCATTTAGACAAACAAAAATAAGAACTAAGCCAAGAAATTAACCTTGTTACACATAATCCCTGTAATTTCGGGGGGGGGGGGGGTGTTGATAAAATAGAGTTTCCTTTTTCAGTATGAGCCCCAGAGTTCAGGCTTGCTTTTTGCATGTGTCTGAGAAAGCTTCACTTCCATCGTTTGCCTCTGTCTCTTGTGCTACTTGTCTCCAGCAAGGGACCCCCCACATTACAAAGAGCTCTCAAGCCCAAGTCCCTCCAGTCAATTCCTAGCCTACAGGGCAGCTATGGAGCAGATATGCCTCTTCTGCTCCAAACCTCTCCTTCGCAATGTTTTGAAACAAAAAACTAGAAGATAAACATCTGTCAGTGAAAGTAACCATTTAGGCTCTTTCCAAGAGATAGGAGAGCAATGGGATGTAGTTAAATACTCAGCAGTTTTGCCAAGGAATACGTTTAACCAAAAAAAGGGGAACGGAACAGAAGGATGACCTGTTCCTCCAAAGACCTCCAGATTCACTAAGAGGCTCCCTCGCGCAAGGGTGAGCGAGCCGTCCAGGCCCTTTCCCTTCCCTGCTGGGCTAAGAATGTGTCTCTTCTTTGCTTGTCTCTTTTCAGCGTCCTTCAGCAAAGGCTCGTGAGAGGAGCGAAGAGGAACAACAGTTCAGGAATATTTTCCGACAGATTGCAGGGGATGTGAGTATGCAAACCTATCCCTGTGTCTGCCATCAAAGCAGCCTAGCCACAACAGCACCTAAATCAACTGCTTCACAGATTCAAAACACTAAATTTTAAAATTTCCTTTGAGATCTGAAGCTAAGCAAAATCAAATCAAAATCCAATTAAGTATACAGCTATCCTCGTATGTACATATAAGCTATTCCCATTGTGTATGAGGGAGCCTGATTTAAATTCAAGCTTTTACTTCTATCACTACCACAAGATGCTATTTTGCATAGCTTGTATAAACAAGTTAGAACTGCAATGCCCTCCAGTACGTGCTTGACGAGCAAAGTTAAGAGTAAAAACAGATCAAAGAACTGCATAAATCAAGATGCTGCAAATGGGTTACAGGGATTTTCGCATTTTGCTTTTTGGCTTATACAGTGGCTTGAAATTACTGGTCATTCTTCCAGTTGTAGTTTAATAAGCAGTCTATGGTAACTTTAGACCTACCTTGTACTGCAGCCTCAAGAAAGATTTGGACTAATGTTTATATGACCTAGAACGCTCTCTAGTTTGAAGCATATATATGCCATACTGAAAAGTGACCAAAGACTTCATACTTTCAGCATATCCATCCATAAAATGATCTGCTTAACAAGGAATGTTGCAATTAATGATATTCTCACCACATTTCCCACCAGGACATGGAGATCAACGCTGAAGAACTCAGGAACGTTCTCAATAATGTTGTAAAAAAACGTGAGTTTGACCATGTTTTTTCAGTAACCCTGGACAAAGAAATCTGTGATATAATGTAACCCTCCACCCCTGAGTTGCACTCTAAAATTTATTTATGGTTTCAAACTCACAAATTTCCTACTTACACTTCCATGGACTTAGCATCCGAGACTTTAGCAAGCTGAACTTTTCATAGAGATGCTCTCTACGAGTGACCAAGTACTGATAACACAGAAATGAGCAAACGTTTATTGGAAGCACCACACAGGATAATAGAGCATTTCTAGCAATCTGCAAATGCCCTTTAAAAAAAAAAAATTCTAATGGAAAGGCAGACTTTTCTCCCTGTTTAGCAAACTTTAGCCTACAGACCCTGGGCTTGCTTAGTTACCGGGAAGTTAGTTTAGAGTTTTCCAGAGGTTTTTATTGTATGTAACAGGTCAAGAAAAGTAATCTCTAATTCACAAGCAATAACATTACTTAGAGTCTTTTCAAATTTCTTTACCATTCATTTCTTACTGGATGAAGGAAGTAGGTTTGGCTTCTACTTTGAATAGAGTTACATCTAAGAGGAAGAAGCACTTGCTGTCTTGCATGATCTGTTTTCACCTGGGATCATTTATTTCAGATAAGGACCTAAAGACAGAAGGATTTGAACTGGAATCCTGCCGCAGCATGATTGCTTTAATGGACGTATCCTTTCCTGGTGAAAGAGGAGTGCGTGATACCACGCTAGTCCACTCAGGTTGTATTTCCCACCACTACACACACAATTTAGTAAGTAAGCCAGGGAAGCAGAACAGTACCTCACAGTGTGTAGTCAGAGAACACAGCATTCCCGGTTTGGCACATCTTAACTCCAGTCATCTCAACATTACTGTAGTTGGCAGATGAAAATATCCCAAACCAGAAAACTACAGAATAAGTCAGTCAGTATGATACCCTTCCTTAGGTATCAGCGACTGGCCAGCTCATGTACTAAAGCATGATTTTTCAAAAATTTTTTTATAAACCAACTCAACCTAACTACAGTTCTTGCCAACAAACTTACTGTATTTCTCTCTTAAGTTTATAACGTATTATACATTCCACTGTGTGTTTAGCATGCAACACATACAGAAATTGTCTCAGAGCAGGTATAGTAAAACACGCTACAAGATACCATACGGGGTTACCTCTGATACAACATCACTCAGTTTTCCTGTTTGATGTAACACATGATTTTGAGAGAACAAAAGCGCATTCAAACCTAAGCAGAACAAAATTGTAACTACAGCCCAGAGCCATAATGGTTGGAGCCTAAACACAGTTTTGTAAATGGCTTTAGTCAACATTTTGCTTAGTTCTCAATTAACTTTAAGCAAGGCAGAAAGAGCTTCACTCTAGGATAAAGCTCAGTTTTCTTACGAAACATTGGGTAAGCTTCACATTTGGAGGTATTTGGAAAGAGCCCACTAAAACATCCTGCTCATGTACTTTATAATAGCTCCAGAAGCAAGCCTCTCTCCTGTACCAGATATTTGCTTCTACACAAAGTACAAATAGTACTTCACACTCCTCAAACAAAATACTATGCACAATAGCAAAAACATTCACAAATATTTCACTGCACAGCTCAGCCCGCTCTTAATGCTGAGGAGATCCTGAACTCAGTTTCACATTCATCCCTTCACCAGTAGTTGCAGACTTAATTAATTTTCTCTTAAAAATATTGTGGGTTTTTTACCTGAATGTTTGCATCACAGACAGATGGCTCAGGGAAGATAAACTTTGATGAGTTTCGACATCTCTGGGACAAGATTAAAAGCTGGCAGGTATTGCTGGTATCCACAACACTGTTCTTCACAGCTTCTGCAGTGCAAAAGCTTATGTAGGAAAACAAGAACTCTCTACATACACTACAACAACCCTAAAAAAATTACAAATTAGTTTCTAAAAAGAAAAGTAATGTTTCTCCTCATCCTACTCACAGCCTAAGCAAATAACCTAAATCTCTGAAGCTCCAGCACTCATATAAGAACTTCCCCCATGAGAACAGTACAGATGCATGCAAATTGGGAGGAGGAGAAGGATGGGAACTAGAATCAGGCCTCACAAATAGCTTAATTAGGACAATCAAGAGAGAAGATTAAAAGCATAAACTCAAGTCAAAAAGGGAGAGTCTCTAGGGGAGAGCTTTTGGCTTCTTAGGGCATGGATCCAAATTATCTTACTTTGTGACTGAGAGGAGCTCTCTGCTAACAACTCAGACTGCCCAGCAGCAGCAACGTAAGGCAAATGGCAAAGCTTCCAAGTGCCTGAGGCACACATCCCATATCCAGTCAGTGGGTACATTCAACAGGAGCACAAGCTTTTATTTCTGTTGTATATTTATTTGTTTTCTTTTTCCAGAAAATCTTCAAGCATTATGACACGGATCATTCAGGAACTATTAACAGCTACGAGATGCGCAATGCAGTCAAGGATGCAGGTACTTCCCCCAGTGTCCAGTGCCCAACAGCTGAAGAAACCTTATTTTGTTTGATGTATCACAGGGTGAGAACAGGAACATAGTGCTGCCTTTTAAAGACAGACCCTAGAGAAATTAAAAAAAAATTTTTCCCCCAACAGAGGTTCTCAAATATCCAAATGGCAAGCCTTGTACGTCTGTCTTGCCAACCAAATAGTTCTCTTCAGCTCTTTAAACTTTATGATAAATGATGCTCTGCTGTCTTAAGGATCTCCCACTTGGGGTCCAGCTGTTCAGGGGGACCAGGGAGTGCTGAAGACATTTGCTCTCATTTAAGCTGAGGATTCTTTATGTTTGTGTAAGTAACAAACAAAGAACAGTGGGAAAACTTCAACCCAAGCGTACAGGCACTGAGCAGGTCAATGTCCAAGTGTGCCTCAGAGGCAACTGGACGGATACTTCTTGAGTCCTGCTCATGTTTCTTAGGCACTAAGCCATTGGGGGCTCAGCCTCCTCTTCTACCTGCGCAGTGAGAATAAAGTATTTCTGCAAAACTTGCAGTTGATGAAATTCATCCTGCAAAGAGAGGCTTCTGACTTTTCTTGCTTTTTGTCTCAAACACACCGGTGTGCTTCTTCCCCTGGACACCAGGCCTCCCCAGCAAATGTCTTTACCAGCTCTGTAATGGAGCAAGATGACTTCTTTAATCAGAAAATCTGTAGTATCACTATAAACGTAGATGGGACGATTTCAGTGACGCTTCATCTTCAGTAGTATTTTGGCACATCAGTTACCAGTTCATCAAGGAACAGAAACAGATCGCTATCTTGTACTTTACAAAACATCAGTGATTCGATCCTTTGCTAAGGACAGAACTACACCTGGATTTGGACTTCTGCTGCAGTAGATATACAGGTCATTTTTATTTTCCAAGTTTCCATTCCTGCCAGGAAAGTTGTCAATGTAAAAAAAAAAAAAAATTTAAATACCTCCTGCCCTGACTTTAGTTCTAAAGTCAGGGCAGGAGGTATTTACACATTTTGCAATAAAAATTTCTCAGTCGTACAGCATGTAAGCTGTGCATGACCTTGCATTTAGCCAGCAACCAGCAGCACCCAAATCTCGGCAGACCCTTTACGAAGTGCAGTCGCACGCTGCAGCAGTCGGTGCCACACGTCGGTAACGCCACGCTCAGGAGTTACCTCCTTATCTATTTTTTGGCCAGTGTGTAACTGTGTTGTTTTCATTGCAACTTCCTCCTCTGTTTCGGTCGCCCGTTTTTTGTCGCTTTGCTCTTACCAGGCTCAGCTAAGCCGCCGACTCGTTGGTGTAGACCTCTCCTCTTCACGCTTACAGCGTGAGGCAACTCACTTGCTCTTGGCCCTCCCAAATCGTAATTTCAAAAGCGTTACTGCTGTTTTAAGAAAGCAGCTGGACAGAGGGAAGCTCCTTGTAGCTTCACTTCATTTTATTCAGCGGCTGCAGCAGTAGCCTCCACCCTGAGCCTCAGCCGGGCCTGGGAAGGGCCTACGGCCCAACCGCTCCCGGAGGCCTGACCGGCACCGGCGCTCCCCCCCAGCTGTGCCCCGTTTCTGGTCCTCCGCAGGGTTTCGGCTGAACAACCAGCTCTACGACATCATCACCATGCGCTACGCCGACAAGAACATGAACATCGACTTTGACAGCTTCATCTGCTGCTTCGTGCGCCTGGACGCCATGTTCAGTGAGTGGCTGCCCCGGTTTTACTGCGCTGCCTCCCCCCCTCGCCCCCAAAACACGCTGTCGTACTCAAAACAAAGTTTGTTTAAAGCACTACTGCCTATATATAGTATTAATAATTAAAGAGATGTGCTTAGGGAATCTAAAATATGACAGCCGTCTCATACAAACACAAAAGAAACCCCTGCATTTCTCCTAGCTAAGGAAAAACACAGCAGAAATACTCGCTGAGCACGTAAGTAAATACCTGCACAAGTTTGCGTAACACAACAGGAGCACAATTTAGTTTGCTATCTGGGATCATCTTTACACAAACAGTAATTTAACCTACTCCATATATTTTTGTTTCCTTGCATTAGGGGCATTCCACGCCTTTGATAAAGACGGAGACGGCATCATTAAGCTCAACGTCCTGGAGGTAAACTGCTTTATGCCAGTATTTCTAACACAAGGTCACAATACTAAATTTTAATCATATTATTCATTGCACATGTTCTCAAGGGGACCTATAAGAGTTGGTCTGAAATTGTCATCCAATTGGTGAGAGGCCACAAAAGCTCCTAAAAATTTCGCTACCAATTTTACACGGAAAACATCCAGGATCCGCCAGCAACAGCTGCTCTGTAAGACTCCAGTTGGTGCTGAAGGGCACAGCTGCGGACTCTTCAGATCATCTTTAAAGTGCTTCAAAAAACTTTTGACTTTTTTTTTTATAAGGCAATTTAAATCAAACATACTGATAGGGCATTATATGTTAATGGGGTTTAACATAGTTCTTTACCTTTTGAAAATCTTATTAAGATTACTTAGGAAGTTTCAACTTAAAAGCATGTCTTCTGTTAAGGAGATCATAAAAAAACTCTTCACTTTTTGCAAGGGAAGGAGGAATAGGAGCAAGAAGCCCAAGACAAAATTCCCCACTGCCACTGTGCTTCATACTAAGCGTCAGCAAGCAGCTGCCTTCCCGCTAGAGAGGGTGGTGTCTCAATACGATTTGTTGGAGGATGCCAACAAGTCTTCCATCCTTTAATTTTAACTCTTCTTTCAGTGGCTGCAGCTCACGATGTATGCGTAAGACCAGAGCCAGCGGCCACCTTCATCAAGAACACACTCAAGACTTCTGTTCTGTGTAACTAGCTCCATTCATCCCAAAGTGCAAACAAGAGCACTTCCTAATTACATGTTTTGCTTGCCGAGGGAAACAGCGCATGGGAAGAAGCCTTTGGAAAAAGAGACAACCATACCCCAGTACGCAGACCAGTGCGCATATTCTGTAACTACTTTTATAACTTCCTGACATTTTCCTTTGGGCAACAAGGACTAATTTATTGATGACTGAATTAAGCTTTTTCTGCATGGTAAATACATGGAGCGTGCATCGTTGTTCTGCTTATGCTGACAACTGGAAAAGTCTTCCCTCAAGTCAGGCAAAACTGGGACTGTATCTAAACTGTGAAAGTCAGAGGTGTTTACTACCACCTGTAATTAGTCATTAACTCTTTGTCCTGCTTTTGATACTATAATTTCAGCCTCTCCACAATGGTGACTGAATGTTTCATATGAGATTATGCTAGATCACATTACTACTGCACATCTCAATCATGTTGTCATAGATGTGGCTGTGGAGGTGGTTCTCTGCTACGCTAGAACCATGGAAGTAAGGCACAACAGACTGCAATCCCTAGGTACAGCTTGGTCTAGTGCCTCAGCAAAAGTATCAGAACTGTGCAATTTGCTTTTATTTTGAGTACCCCCATTGTATCTTAATTACACACTGGACATTTTAAATGTTTTTTATTGTAACTGCATTCTCTGTAACGTTGAGAAAGTTGTTTCCCATTTGAGACAGAAAACCTCTTATACATACAAATTTATGTATCTACACACACTTTCCCCCCCACCACACACACACACAGGTCAGGGTTCTATTTCCTGACAGTATTGTGTATTTTTTTATTGTAAGAGGTGACTTGTAGCAGAATCAGACACTATGTTAGCATGACCACATTAGGAATATTATTCGAATGTGTGAGTATAATTAGTTTAATTGCGCTGAAAATAAAACCAACTGGATTTTGGCCTAAGCTTAAGGGTTGTTTTTTGTTTTTATTTTGAAAGAACAGAGGAGGATGAAACATTGAGCACTCTTCCACCATTCTCCTAAATATACAGCAGCTTTTGGAGTTTTATGGCAAGCGTGAAATCAGCTTAATCTCTCAAACACTTGCCCATTTGCTCCTGGAATGCATTCAAAAAACAAAAAGCACTTAAGCTTGAGAGGTTCCATCATTACCAGCTTTAAGGATGACAGGCTTTCAGAACTGGTCAATCATCAATCAATATAAAAATGGAAAGAAAAAAAAAATATACCAAAAAAGGTGTGAAGAGACCAGACTTTGTCAGGAGAACCTTCTACTTAGTTCTCTAGTGGTGAAGAGTAACAAAGCAATCCACTGTTGTAAAGCAAAATTGTGAAACCAAATCATAGCACCTACTCAAAGTTATTCTGTTAAGTAGCACATTTAACTGAAAGGTCACTAAGAAATAGAAAACCTTTTGACTATGAAGTTCTTAATGTTGTCTTGCACTGTAACTTACTCTGAAAGAGGAAGAAAATCCTATAGTTTATATAAGGAGTTATTCTGCTTTAAATTCAACTTTTATTTTAACCCAGACCACATTTTTAAGATGACTGAACACTAGGAACCCCGGGCTCCAGCCATGCGTTACCCCCACTAAGCTATTATTTTCCATACAAAAAAATATGGCAGAGATGGTCTCAGTTGGGATGTTAAGAGAAAAACAAAATCTATCAGTCAACAGATCAAAATGAAGATTTTTGACTGGCAACTCAAAACTGCTCCTTAAAGTCCTGGTGAGTAAACTACCAACTTCCCTTTGCAACGGGCCATGAAGCAAGGGAGTCAGTACGTCATCTTCGAGGCACCAGCTGGGTGGACACTTTCCATTTTCCCTGCCAAACGACTAGGTCCAAGATTCCTGCACACTGGAAGCAAAAACTTGCAACATTCCTGTCAGTGCTGGAGCTTCAAAGTGGCCCGTCTGATTTTTCCCAGCCTTCTTAAAAAAGTGAAAAATCCAGGACAAAGTCAAGTTCTACTGAATCCTGTAAAAAAATCATTCTATTCAATACAAAGAAGAATCAGACTGACAAACCATAACAATATAAAGAACTTTTATTTTTCTTTTTCCTCTTCCTTTTTTTCTTCTATTGCTGTGTAAAGTTTCATTATTACGCTCACCGCTTTGTACCAAAGTGAGAGAAGAAAACCATGGTCAATCTGTGCACATGTTCTACACAGCTTAAATTATTAAATATTCAGTCATGTTGTTTTATTCCACTTCCATTCTTCAAAAAGACTGTTTAACACTTAACAGCAAAATGAAATTTGAGAAGCTGGCAGGCGCATATAACGGAATATATATCTACACAGTTTGTTCTTTCACAATTAAATATTTTACAAACAGCAGCTGTAACCGTTTCCTTATCCTTCCTTACATATTCTGCAACTCTGGACAACTTAGACTGTTTGAATGATAGTACCACACAAGCCTGAAAACCAAGATTCATCTGTACCTGTGTTTTAATACAAAAGAAGGGAAAAATATTTTCTCAACACCACATTTTTGTTTCTGGGAACCTGCAGTTTATTGCGAGTTTTCAGTTATTGTTTACCTTGATCCAGCATTATTGTACAGTGTGAAAATATGCATTAAGAACTGCACTACTTCAAACACACCGCATGGCCAAACTCCTGCTATTTTGCAGAAGTCAACTCATGTGCTGAGAACATGTTTAAAGTCTGCAATCCACATGTAAGTGACAGAAGGCAAGCAGAAGCTGAGATATTTAATGCATCTTTGTACCAATGGATGCAGCATTTTTCCGTCCGGCCCCTTACACATACAGAAGCAGCAGTGTTAGGCCATAGAGTATTTTGCACTGCCAGTTAGCTGTTATTTTTCCCTGTGATTTGGAGAAGAAAGGAGCAACGACTATAGACCAATCCTAGCATTGTCTTACAATTCAATACATGTGAGGCTATGGGGGTTGGGGAAGGTTAAGCTTTGCAGCACGTGAACTTTAAGTGATCATTTTATGCTACTCCTTTTGGAGCTCGGGCAGGGCTTGGTATGCCTATGGCACAACGAGTTCTCACGCCTTTGAAGAGGATGATATAACTGGTTTCAGCAGCACTTGGCCCATTCTTTATATCATTAAAGCGTACAATGCCTCTCAGCACTTTCTGTCTGCTGGGGAGGCTCATAGCTTAATAGGCGCAATATCAGTCCTGCTACGAGGAAAATGGCGGCTTGCCCCCCACAGGGCCTGCCATATGTAGTCAGACACATAGCAAGTCCAGAGCTCGTTATTTAACATTTGACTAATAAAATACACACAGCTAACCAGAAAATAAACCCTTACTCTACTCACTCTTCCACCTCCAACTTTTTACTTGCATAAAAAACAAACTGAAAACAAAAATAGTCCTGAAACAAGCTTCAGATGTGCAGTACCGCTTTTCACGCAAATATTACTCCATTAAATTTCACAAACAGTCCACCTTCCCAAAGTTATTACTCTCTTAACTGGAGGTATATCAGGAATCAAAACCCTAAGTTGCAAGACCAGAGAGGATCTCATTAATAGCTACCAAGCCAATACATAAATTTGGCATCTCTCTTCTGCAATTGCCTCTGGAAGCAGTGAACGGCCAATAGTGAAAGCTGCACCGAATTCCAGCTGAACAAATAGGATACCTCCCCACAGAACTCCAGAGAAGCGTGGGGATTGTCACAGTTGCACAACAACGTCATAGCAAATCCTTTTAAGATATCCTCAGACAAAGCAGCACAGCATTTTCCTCTGAGCCCCTGAGTAATTTTTAAAATGGTTTTTAATTTGTGAAGCAAAATTTTATAAACACTCGTGCAGCTTTGCTATTTTCCTGCCTCTTATCCATTTTAAGATTCTTACAATGTCTGCAGTGACCTACAGACTGGCAAAAGACACCACTGCTAAAGCTGGATTTCAGAAGTCCAGACATTTCGGGAGGACTGTTTTCAAGGACAGATAAGGAAAGATCATGGAGTACAAGAAAAGGAAGTCTGCTTCCACCAACTAGAAAAGATAAACCCAACAAGCAATCAGGAATGCAAATAAAGTGTAATAACTGTGTTTGTTGCAACACCTAGTTAGAAAGATCTTTACACGTTCCTGAAAACAGCTGAAAGAACGTGAAGAATCACAAAGAAGAACTAACAAAATCTACTCTCAAGCACCATTTTTCAGAATGCTACAATCACTCCACATGCTTGCCCTCAGGACACACACTTCCACACCTTCACTTCAAGCACAGTCTGTGAAGGAGGACAGCTTGAGATGTTCACATTGTTTATGCCACACTTTTACATGCTCCCTCATTGTGGTTCAAAAAAAACCCAGAAGAACTCTTGAATGTCAGTAGTTTTGGAAATGGTTTAAGTATTATGCAGCCTTCTGCTTTCAGGTCATGAAAAAACCAAGTACTCTTGGAGACTTTAGAGCAATACAGCCTGCATCAGAAAACATTTACACTGCTCAGAGATTTCCCTGAGCTTGATTCTCTCTTGAATTGCTTCATCCACAGACCACAGAAAGAAAAAAAAAAAAAACAAACAAAAAAAACCCACGAAAAAAACCCCCACCCAAAAACAAAACCCACAAACACACACCCCAAAAACCAAAACACCCTCAAAAATAGCCTGGGGTCTGAGCCACATATTGGATTTTTTCCTGTCCACAAACAGCTTAATAAAAAACTCCAAACAAATCACCACAAAAGCACTGGAACCTCAGCGATTCCCATGTCCGAAGTAGGATGCTACTGCATCTCATTGCTATTTTACTCCCGTCTCTCACAAAAAAAATCATCAACGTCAAGCAATTAACAGAGAAATTATGCTTGTACGCTAAGACAATACAAAAATAGTGTGCTTCAGAGAAGGCCCTGAAGTTCCTTGATTTGATGGCAGTGGAACATCCATGGGCTTTCCCCAGTCACTTTCTTGGCCTAAAAAGGCTTCTTTATAGTCAAAGAACGAGGCTATAAAACTTATTTGGTCTATGGTTGGCATACCAAGCCTCAAAGTAGTGGTAAAAGAGATGCCCAGTAAAAATAGTACAGTCAATTTGTTTGAAAAGCGCTGGGTTCATTTATAAGCAGCTCAGTTTTGACACTGGGCTGTCTTTACCTTCTGTTACAATTTAAGGAAACCTCTGCTTTTTTTATCCTGACCAGCAAGTTAGGCAAAAGTGAACAAAAAGCTCCTTGCTACATTAGTCTCATTGTTTAAGGCAGCTCTTTGCTAAACTAGTGTAATTATGGGAGAGAGGATCGCAAAAGGCAAGAAGTACATTTCACTGAACTTAATGGGTAAAGTTTTCCACCCCAAGGGACACCTGCAGAGGAATCCTGACAAGTACAAACAGTCTTCTCCTCTGCACTGGCTCCTCTGTGGTACCTTCCGTGCATTAGTAGAAACAAGACTTTCACATGCGATATGCATTTTGTATCCTCAGCTTCTGCTTGAGAACTTTAGACTTTAAAATCCTCTGAAATCCTGCTCCATTCTTTCCAGTTGAGTTTTTGTGAACTTGATATAGCCCAAGCCAATTAAGCCCCATCACAACAGAAACAAAACATGACCTAAGTGGATGAACTTAGACAGGCAGTGCCTTCACATTTCTCTTAGTTTGCTATGCCATGAAGATATGGGACTGCAAAACTCAGTCACTAAGATTCCAAACAAAATCAGGAATCCAACTATGGTGGTGTATCAAGACAGCAGTGGTTATGCTGGTATTCAACTAAAACAAAAGCCGACACCACTTACTTCTTTCCTGTACATCAGGACGTATATTTAAAAAGACTAAGATTGCAAAGCACATGAGTGGAGCTACTGTTCTGGCTGTTTTGCTGCCACTGGCATACCTCTTAAGAAATAACTGCTTTCCTCCAAATAAACAAAATACCTCAGGAGGTATAGTGTTTAGGGCAGTCTGTTACTGTATATATTGTGCCAGTTACAGCAATTTTTACAAAAGGATAAAAAATAAGTTACAATTAACATTAAAAAAAATTATTTATTCCAGTTCTCCATAAAATACCTTTTCCGTTTATGAAGAAAGTAAAAATGTACACTGGATATTCAGGTTACACCGTTAGAATTTGTGATACTCTGGTTTGCAGAATTTTATTAAAATCAGCTAAAAAAATTGGATACAACATAAAACCAGACAAGTCTTAGACACTTCACAGGCTTCAAGCTGAGTTTGCAAACACCAGCACCTACTGTAATCTAAGTTCTCAACACCCCTCTGGACTTCCCAAAGACTATGCTTCTTAAAAAAAAAAAAAAAAACCAAACAAAAACACAAAACAAACCCCACAACAAAAAAACAAACAGAAAAAACAAACAACAACAAAAAAAATCAAGTCAGACAAGAGGAGGGAATATTCTTATCTGTCAATGAATTAAAAACTTGCAAGAATCTTCCATTTGGGCCAAGTCTTAATGGACCAGCCTTACTTCTACAGAGTGCAACGCAACCTGCAGTCTCTGTAGCAAGGCATTTCAGCCCGACTCCATTTTTGCATTCCAAGTGGGAAAAGAAAAAACGGAAAGACTGGAGTAAGAAATTGATGTTATTTGGAATAATTCTGACATATAAAATTACTTCCCAATGTGGGAGGTGAAAAGCTTCATGAGTCAATCCTGCTGTCATCCTCAGCATGTCTTTCAATGTGTCCTACAGCATCCTAGAAAAGAACCAGAGAAGTCGGTTAAAAATAATAATTAAAAAAAAAAAACCACACACAAAAAAACCCACAAAAAACTTTGCAAGAGAGTCTTGAAGCCTCAGTGAAAGTGACATTCTGGATAATATACATTTATTAGCTTAAAGCTTCTAAAAAAAGTAAAAAAAAAAAAAAAAAAAAAAATCAATGCCAAGCTATTAAATCACATATATTAAAGTATCTCACATACCACATGATTCAAGGCAAATAAAACCCAGCTTCCTTTCTGACTAGAAGACCATATCAAATAAACATATCCAAATCCAGTGCTTCAAGAGAAATTAAGGATTCTACTTCTGCTTCGTAGTTCTCAAAGAAACCTCCTTCCATTGCGTATTTTGACAACCATTCAACAGGAATGTAGTTTATATTGCCAAGGAGTAAAATGTGGACTTTTACCAATCAGCCTATAGGTGACAACCCTCCTTCCACCCACCCCCCCAACACTTTCCACATCACTTAATCCAACTCTTACATCTTCATTTTTATTCCCATCTGTGCTAACATTTACTCAGAAATTTATGCACTACTTATTTAAAGATTGTTAGCAAAACCAATCCCATGTGAAAAATAAACAGCATCAGCATCCACAACAATGAAGGGGGGTAGTGATGGATAAAAATGAAGAGGATAAAAACCTGTTTCAAGACTGATGTTTGCTCACCTTAAAAATATATTTTTCCTACAAAAACTTAATAACATCTTGAGTATAGTTATCAGAATTTCTCCTAATATTTCAAGAATTTTACCATTTCCATGTAATATTTTAGGATCAAACTGTTTTAAATTGACCATATCTCAAGTTATCATACTTAGCTGCATTCTTCATCTGTCACAGGTTGAATTGAACCCTATTAGCCTTGTATGACTCTTACAGTATGCAGTTAAGTTCGTAAAGACTAGAAGAATTTAACCCTTTTCACGAGAAATAGGATCAAGTCCCACAGTTGTGGTGATATAAAGTACTTTATACTACCAAATACAACCACGTTAGTTCAAACACATACCTGCTTGGAACCTTTCCTGGAAGTAAAGAAAGCATCACAGTTCTTCCAACGACATTTTAGGGTCTGAAAATTTGGGTTGGTGTGGTCAGTTAGCAAGTGTTGTTTCAGATGGTCCACAACTCCAAAGATCAGTGAACATCCATGCCACTGGTAGAAAAAACATGCCAGAATAAGCCAGGGAAAAAGAATTTTAGCTATATGCTTTTCTTCTTGCAACTTCACAATATTCTATCAAGACTGTTCACACACGTGTCACCTCCTGTAACTTTTTAATCTTCTTATTTCATTTCCATCCTCAATGGTCTCTATTACTTTAATTACAGCCTTACAGAGATTCTTCCTGCCTCTAGCCAAGCCTGGACCATCAGCGAGAATGGCAGGAGGAAGAAAGGAACTAAGCCTTTACGAGATTTAAGCTCACCTGAGATGGAGTCATTGGGAATTTAATTAAATTTACTTAGCAGAGTAAATTAGTTTTTCTATGTCACTCAGCTGAAGTTTTTGGTTTTAAACAGTTACATGTCACTATCTAAAAATTGCCAGGAAGAAAAAGAATTTAAGATGCTACTATCAACTTGCCCCAAAGAATACACATATACTAAAGACCATGAAAAATTGAACTAGTAATATATACTTACATTTAAAATGTACATATACATTTAAAAAATATTATTGAATTATAATAAATTAAAGGTCAAGATATCCAAGACTAAGTAGCAACCACCCCTAGAAAATTAGTCTAAAACTGTAACAAAGAAGGCTAAAAACATTTTCCTCATTACCCAGCAACGATAATTCTGCATCAGATTAAGCCTCACAGCTCTGACACTGCCATCATAGCATCCAGTGTAGATCTGTAAAAGAAACATTTATGGATAAGCAAGCTGGAAATAATACAAAAAAGAAAGAAGTCAAATTTTGAAGGAGGCTTCATGTAGAACGTATTAGGTGAAAAACAATAAAATATCAACATGCAAGGCATCTAAATTTAAAAAAATGGGTCTAACCTAATTCTTTTAAGATTTGCATTCATAGTTTACAAAAACCTACTAACAAATAAGACATGTGTCCATAACTTCTATCATTGATAGTGTCAAGCATTTAAAGTTCAGAAAACTTTAAAATATGTGAAGTGATAGAAGTTAGATGTAAATGTCAAGTTGAACATATTTCCAGGACTTAACCAGTTATATGTATATCAAAAAGGGATGGAGAGGAAGGATGAGGAAGAACACCAGAATTTCAGAAAGAGAAGACTGATACAGATCCTGAAAAGGTAGGCAAAACGACATCTTAAAAAAACCCTTTTTTTGGCAAATGGTCCACACAAAATTGTCCTCTAGAAAGAAAAGTATGTCAGACGCTCATAATCCCATAAAGGATATTCATCATTAAAAAAAGTCCTCACATAATACAGAAAACTCTCCAAGATGAAGATTTCATTTGTTATTTTTTTTCAAGTCTTTTTGTCTCTTGAAAATTCATCACTAGCATATAAGAACCAATATGCTGTGTGTAAGACATTATACTTTACTACTGAGACTACTACAGAAAATTATAACCTTTCACTCGTAACTAAGCTTCTCATCTGAAAACTTTCATTTGAGAATGCCCAAAACAGACTATTGCTGGGGGACAGGTCAAGCCTCAGACTGTAAGCACAAAGCCTGAATGAGCTTAGCTCTCCATTTCACTCACATGAGAAGTGAAGCTTGGGCAGTATATATTCCCACTAGTAGGAGATCAGTTCTGTTACACTTGATTCTTCTGTTATTATAGATCATTACTATACCTCATATTTTACAATCTGAAATAAAGTTTGCAAACAAATTCCTACACATGCAGGCAAATAAGTGCTTTCAATGAGTATTTTAAGCAAGTTATTTATCCAGAAATGCTTCTAAAACCTATTGTGCAGGGCAGATGCATGAAGAAATCTGTGCACCTAAATCAATTGCATACCTTTGTTTAGGTTCTATCAAAGGTTACTAGAGGTTTGACTATGGGTGAAGTTTTTCTCTAGCATCTGTGTGACTCTCTTGAGCAAAAGTCAAACAGGATTGATGCTTGAAAAGAGGAAATATTTTACTATTTCTAGACTCTTCATTGCAATCATCACTTGAAACAAAACTACTGTTTTAAGACTACAGTAAGCTAGAAGGTAATTCTTCCTCAGACAATAATATTACATAAATACAAAGCTGTGACAGCAATGTGATTTTTTGACTGACATTTTTAAGTTCTTCTTAGTCAGACAGCAGGTCGATTTCATTATCTGAAAAAATTAAACTGTCTTGTATATGCTTGTGGAAATTACAACCTACTCTTTGAGACCAGCGAAAAGAAGGAAGTTACCATGCTCTTGTGGATGGTCATGCACATGATCATATCTGTGTGGCCTCCATAGACTTGCAAGCGGTCATGCGACTTGAAAGAAACAGAAACAGACATTTAATAGCACGACAGTTAATAGCCATTTTTCACAGACATGCAAATGACAATGCTTCCAAAGGCAGTTTGCTGGGTAGCAACTAAACTCCTCTGGTGGACTCCAAACTTCATAGCCACCATGAAAGCTCACTTTTCCTCACGTGACTTCTGTGAGTCTTTTCGTCCAACTAAGCACTTGGTCTTTCAGCAGACAAAACTAACATTTCCCCACTTTTCTGAGCCGTCACTGTCTCAGGATAACCCAGGTTCTAAAAGAGTGGTTTAGGTTATATTCTTTAAAACCCATGTATTTTTGCTGGTGAGACAACTATATATTCTGAGTGACAGGAAAGAGAGGGATGGGGAGAGACCAGTAAGCACAAAGATGACTTCTATTTGACTTCAAAATAATTAATTAACCCATATTAGGTAAATGTCATTAGCGACCATCTATTTTCTTACCTGTAGCTCATAAACACGAACAAATTTATCCAGACATGCTGTCACCATCACTTTCCCAAGAATGTTCACAACTGTTACTGCATGGTTATGGCCTTTATAGATCCGTACCAGCTCTCCAGTCTGCATCAATAAAAAGCAAAGGCAAACAGATGTTTGGTTTTTTAATAAAACAAAACAAAACAGTTTTACCTAACCTTGATAGGGTAGCTAGCTTCAATGCTTACTAGTCAAACAATGGAAACACCCTTTAATTAGACTTGCTTTTCCTGTGAAGGCACTTCTAGATTGTGATCGAATACTACTTATCCTTTTCTTTGCCCATGTTAACACAGAGCCATTCCAGTACAACAGAAACGCATGCCACTATGGAAAACATCTATTTCTCTTTCCATCATTAGTTACACGTTCCCACCTATCCTGCAACTAGTACTATGCTATTAGTACCAGCAGTATTTATGTAGCCACAAGGATAAGTGGGCAAATTTAGCTAAATACACAGAAATACATGATTTTTTTTTTGTCAATTAAAATTTATCTCTGATAAGTTTCTTAATCTAACATATTGTATAGCTACATGAATGCTTCTGCTAGCACAGAGGAAAGATGCTGTAAAAGAAGACGACAATGGCAGGCTAGAGACAAAGCATTCACAACAGTTTAACAGCCTTTGAACCAGCTAGCTTGGAACACTGCATCCCTCAAGTTTTCCTGTAATAAAGAAACTCTTCCCCCACCAGAATCTCTCACATTGCTTTGCTCTGAACCCTTTCCACATTATCAGCATGTTTGTAGTAATATTTGCAAAAGCAAGATCCCCAGACAAAAAGGTATTGCATGTGGTATTACAAGAGTCAGCATGTTTATGTATCCTCTGCATGTCTCCTTAGTTAGCTATAGTACATAGTCACATTAACAAAATCATATGACTTCGTTTTCTGGAAGCAATTTGCCCCACCAGTCAGTCAAAAATTCTGGAAATACTGACTTTATAGTACAGAAATTCACTGCCTTAATAGCAAAAGTCATTTCAACTTCATGAGACTCACATGAATGTTGTGGGCATGGACAGACTGATCACTGGAGCCACTGAATACCAGATCATTCACAACCTTACAAAAAAAAAAAAAAGTTTTATTTTTGTAACAGATATGGAAATGGACAAGCAAAACATTAAGACACTGTTCAGTTTAAAGTTGTACTGTAGTATTTCCTAAATTTGACAGTTAAAATCAACAGACTATGAAAAAAAAAAAAAAGAATGCACTGACTTCTTTACATAAGAGCTAGAAAATGTACTATGCTATCCTAATGATGACTTTTGACACTTCACAATTGATATTAGAAGCAGTTAACTTGCAGCCCACTAGGCTAACTCATCCTACCTATGGACTATTCTCAGGGACAGCTCAGCAGCAGATCAGGGACCAAACAAACTGAATGTAGAATGCTGCTCTGCACATGCACAGTAAAGCCCATTGCTTCCTGGAAATATTGGCTGTGCTGTGTACTTACATTCTGGTCACGTAAGATGGTGCTCCTGACAAGTACTAATCTAGAAAGGAAGCTTAACAGATCCATCATGGATCAAGAAGGGACCACAGTATGCTGCTATGCAAGCAGGACTAGGATAGTCCACAGGACAAAAAAGGCTATGCCACTGCACCATAATATCTGAAGTGACAAATACAATTTATGGAAGTAATCCCCCATCTGTTACATGATAGTGGTCACAGCAAAGCAGTCAGACAAGCGTATGTTCCAGATTGTAATCTCAGGAGCCAGAAACCTGTAAATAAGTGTTAGTGATTCTTCTATTAAAAAAGAAGACTACTTCTCCAGAGTTACATTTTCTCCAGTTTCCTCTGAGGTTTGTACAATAAGGGTACATGAAAACTAGCTGCATCTTCTCCCCAACTTTCCCTCTGTTGGCAAACTCACATTTCAAGATTCCCTGAATCTTCTAACAACATGAAATAAACATGCTTCCTACATACACAATCCCAACAGTTTTGCTGGGAACATGAGATATGGCAGCCAGCCAGAGACAGTTTTCCTATCAAATTACTCAGTTTTTATCATTTAAAATAGAGAAATCCTCTACTTCCTACCACAATCTGCTAACTATTAGATGAGGAAGGAAAAGAAAAAACACACCATTTTAAGCATTCTTTTTCAAAAAACATATTTTCAGAGACACTTGCCTTCATGCAGAGTATAGTCTTGCTGTGACCTTCCAGGGTTCTGAGAAGCAGCCCGTTCCGCGCATCTCGCACACTGATGGTGCAGTCATAGGAGCCCACTACCAACAACTTGCGTGCTCCTTCTTGAGCTGTGGCTAGACAGCTCACTGCTCTAGGGCCGTGGCATTCAAAGGTATCAACCTGCTTGTTGTTCTGTTGCGGTAGGAAAAAATGGTATTTAAGAATTAAAACTTTGCTATGACACTGACTAGACCACCGAGTCCTTTTTGTGTTGTACTTATTAAACTGAAATCAGATGCTATAACAAGACACCATTTCAGCAGTGGTAAGAGCTGCATCTTAGCAACCAAGTTTCCAAATCAAGGATATAACTCCTTATGTTAGGCTTCAATTTTCTGTCTTTTAAAAAAATATTTCGTGATTAGCAAAGGTCCAGTAAATCCTCCTTCTGAGTTAGAACAATGAGAGGAAATAGTATTATGAGAAAAATGCAAAAATGGATAAATTTGTAAGGATAAATTTGAGAAATTAGTCTAGGATCCATGAAAAGAATAATCAGAAAAATAATTTATTTTAAATAATGATTTGTATTCACTTTTAAATATCATGGGGACTGCTAATTAAGCCTCTTGGCCAGAAAACATGTGAATGAGTCTATAAACACACATGGAGCAGGCAAAACCAGCAACACATTAAAGTCTCTCACACTACTTTGATGGGCAAGAAAAGGGGATTCACAAATAATCACCTGTGTCAGAAAACTCTCATGACACATGACTGGTAGGCCAGGTGGAACCTTAAGGAAAAACGTGACAACAACACAGCAGTTAAGAGGTAACCAGAGGGAAGGGAAGATGGGACAGCTTTGTGCACTGACAAAATAAAGGACCAAAAGGGGCCAACAGTGCCCACTTATACCAAAATACTTTAATTACAAATACACTTACTACTGAAGAAGAAAGAATGGAAAGAAACACAAAGTGGAGAGAAAGACCATCACAACAGGCTTTTAGGTGTCAATATTTAAACAAACTAACCTTTATGCTGAAAGTAACCACACTGCCATTTGCGAGGCCTGCATAAAGGATCCGCCATCTACTGTGTAAACAGAGCACTCGATCTTCCAATTTAAACTGCTCCATGCACTCTCTGGTCTGGCAATAGAAAGAAGTATTTAAAGCTTTTCATTAACTGAAAACAATTCAGGGAAAAAAGCCTAAAGTGAATGAGGATTTTCACCTACAAGCTGCATTTTTTGAACTAACAGAGCTGGCGGAGAAAAGCATCTGAAAGTCTGGTGTCACGTGGCAGTTTGATCCTGGTTTTAAACAGCTCAATCCCATCTCTGAGACTTGACTGTACTTCAGCAACCAGTTATAACCCTAAAAGCTTTATTTTAGTCACAACCCCTAATGCATATAGAAGTTCAGAGTACAGACTATACATATGAAAAACACCCTGTTACATGCTTGAGTTTGAGGAATCCCCATGAAGTCCCCCATAGGGAATTGCCATGAATCATCAGCTTAAGAGTAAAAAACTTCTGGCAGTTTGCCCCCTGAAGCAGATATTTGCTTTCTAGTCCTTCAAGCCACAGGTTGGACAAACCTTCCTATCATTTATCCTTAAAAGTCCAGCTTCAGGAAGTCTCAGTCTGCTCTTCCACCTGCCCTCAGAATAACAATTAACCTATTCTCTCTATAGCTGCTCTACAAAGAGAGCAGTGCCTTCCATAAGCAATGAAATTAGAAATACAGCAAGACAAATATGATATTCATGGCCAGACAAACATCCTGCACTTTGGTGTTCCCAACATTCAGGATCCCCTCATGCTGTTCTGGCAAAAACTCTGCTGACACGCTAGCCAAAATATTAAGATAGTAAATAACTTAATGGTTTGCTGGGTTGGTTTTTTGTTTGTTTGTTTTCCCTGCTCCACTCTAATGAGGTATGAAGTGGGGCTCATGTCCAGCTCATACGGGTTTAAAAGGCTTTTTTCATTTATATTTGCAAGGAAACACTCACATAAAAATGCAGTACATGTTAATCAACACAGAGTTTGAGTACCTTGATATTGTAACAGTTGATAGTGTGGTCACTTGAGCCAGTGTAGAGTGCAGCATTCTTTCCATTTGTCTGAGTGACCAGGAGGCAGTTCACTTTTGAAGTATGTCCTTCAAAGATGGCCACACACTTCCTGCTCTAAAAAGGAAAGCATAGGGTCTGTCAACATAAAGGCCCATAATGCCCCTCAGGATCTGTGCCTGACAGAGTAGGGTAGGACAGCTAACATGCAGCAATCTATCGGGAGATAGATTCTCAGAGGGAGAAGGGGTTGGGGAGGGGGTGAAGAGAGGTTTGAAGAAAAGAATAGCATTAAAAAAAATTAGGCACGTGAAAAAGCAGCTGCTTCCTTAAGTACATAGTAAGGCTTTACAAAAACAGAACTGCAACCTTGTGACTGCAATTAATATAACACCATTCCTACAACCTTACTTACAACCAGATTGTAGGCACAAACAGTTTTGTCTGCTGAGCAGGTATACAACAAATTCCCAAAAATCTGAATAGCATTCACTGCAGCCAGGTGTCCCTCAAAGTTTCCCTCTGTAGGTTCTTCATCCTCACCTGGCTCCGAAGACACTTCTGTAGGACAGAGACACATGTACTTCGATTATGGGAACACACTCAAGCAAACACACTACTGTTGTTTGCATCACCAACAGCAGAACTATTTAGTGGGCTCAGCACCTTCAAGTCAGATTTCATTGTGGGTCCCAGCTGGAGCTTGTAAGTGGCAGAAGGTAATATAAAGTGCCAGACAAACCTTTATATGATATTAAGTCCAGAAAGATCTTTAAAGTAGCGAAAGGATTGTATTATTGTTTGTCCTACAGCTCTACAGAGACTGTGGAGCAGAAGTGTTTCTGTGGGAGGGAGCAGGGGGATGTGGAGGGGTCAAGGCACAAAGCATTCAGTGAGATGACATAAGTGAGTATGCATCACTTCCCACTTCAGTTTTTAGTGCAGGTTTTTATCTTCAGGGCAAAATTCCCCTCTGGAAGTAGTCTGATCGAGACTTAACTCAAAGTCCTGCAAGATACTATACACAAAATATCAGAAGAAAAGCTTAAAAGGTATACCTGATGAGTTCTTTGATCCTCTTAGTGATGATATGGAAGTCTGTGTCTCAGCCACACTGTAACACAGAAATAAAGAGTAGCAAGATTGGACTTTGCACGCTCATTTTCAAACAAAATATTAGTGTAAGTAATACTCCAGAATACAACTCTGCACTTAGTAGAAAATAGGCTGTGACAGATAAGCTTAAAAACAAACTTCCCATGGAGGGCAGCCTTGTTCTTGTATTAGAGAAACTAGCAGGTATCAAGACACATTCATTTGTTGGACCAAAAAAGCAAATTCCATTTTCATCTTCCCTCTTATTTCACTCCTGAATGAAATTAGAAGTTACTGATGTTGTAAGACTTTCTGAATAGGAAAAAAGAAAAGAGAGAGGCCTCTTATGAATACTGTATAATGCTTTTACTTTTGAGAGATCTACAATAATCTTACCTTCTTTTCCCATCATCCCTATAATTTGTGCCAATCTCACTGGTAGAGCTCACTTCATCATAACCAGAGCAAGATGCCTCTAGGACTGCTTGATCCACAGAGCTGTGTGAATCCCTCTTTGAGGGACTGTCCGGTTTCTCATCTCCTGACTCTGATGAACGAACGTCAACCACCTCACACTGGGGTGCTGGAACTTCCACTAGTTCCAGAGAAGCATCACTGTCATTCTCATCTTTGTTTCTTGCTGTTTGAGCAGTAGCTGCATCCTCGTGTCTTGGAGGAGTGGATGTAGTAACTTTTTCTCCTTTAGGAACCTTCCCACCCTTGAGTTTCCGGACAGGCTTAGAGTCAATTATATCCTGTTCTGTATCACTGTTCTCTGGCACGTGGGCTGCCCTCAGAGTTTTCTTCTTCCTTAACTTTCTCCTCCTCCTGTTCCCTTTTTCTGCTGGGACTACAGTGGTTGCCGTCTGTTGCTCGGATGGTTCTGCTGACAATTTGGGGGTTTTGTCCATTGGCATTTCTAGAAGGACTGAATGCTTTGGAAGAGAAGTGCTACACTGATCCAGTAAAAAGCTTTCAGTCACTGTATCATTTGCTGCTCTCTTGCTGAAAACAGACAGTGAATGAGGAGAAGGGTTCTCTGGAAGTCCAGCCTTTCCCACGTCCACAGCAGGCTTGTGAACATCTTGATTAGTGTGTTGGAAACAAGCTGCCAGCTCTGATAGGGATATGGTTGCAGAGATAACTGGATACACTGAAGTTTTCTGGTTGGTTTCTTCTGAAGAAAACAGACTAGTGTTATACTCAATCTCTACAGCAATAAATATTTATGCAAAATTGCTTTCCCTGCATTTTTCTGTTTATACTTAATTCTGCATGTAAAGTACATATTCCTACATGTTGAAAGGTATGTGCACATGCAGATCTGCTATTTCAGTCAGCTGTCCAGCCTTTAAAAAACATAGCTGGGGTATAAAATGTTTATCTTTGTACCCACAAGCAAAGGAATGGGGCACATCATTCAAGTTGCCGGCTGACTATATGCTTTTAAAGTTCTGACAAACAACCTTTGGTGAATCCTACATTGTCAGCTTAAGATACTACCACCCTTCACTGTGTGCTCCCTTACCAGCTGTCACCACTGCCATAGGATTGGTATTAACCAATGCATGCCTAATGCATCTCAGCTGCTCAGTGATACAGTTTGAAGACCTTGTGCTTAACCCATCTGCATTAGTTATTTCTACCAAGTTACTTGGACCTAAGTCAAGGTAGATGAGTCATGCACAACCCACTCTGCAGCATCGTACCTTCTATCGTGGGAATGGCAGCACTGTATGCCATCAGGGTAAGCTTTGTTAGTTCATCTGTGGTGGACTAAACGATGGGGCAAACATACTCTCCCTGTCATTTTAATTTGAAGCTAATATGAACAAATGAATCCAACCTCTCAACTGAGACAGGCTAAGAGCACAGGCAACATCTCACAGCTGTGTTTCCCACACCCTAAAATTCCCTGGTCACATTTGCAATAACTACAATCCAGAACAGGATGTTTCAAGTTCACTGCATTTATTGGGTGGGATCCCTCAAGGCGAATGGAAAGCTGGCAGGATTTGAAACACTTCCCTGCTTCAGCCTCTTAGAAACCAGCAAATTAAACCTACAGCAATGCTTAGACAAAGCTGTTGGACTGTTTAACACATCACAGTACAAATTCGATGCTTTGGAATTATGCATCCAACTAGAGACACCTTAAAAGTGAACATCTCGCCCCACACCCTCCTCAGATGGGAAGTTCCAAGATAAAACTAGAACTTGCTGACAGTGTAGGGTGTATCATATTTAAAGTAAATCAATGGAAAGCTGTTTTTCCCCCGACCTGTAACTGTCATACACAGCTGCAACCTGTTAGAAAACCCTCTGTACAGAAGAAGTGAATGCTTAGACAAGGTTTGAACAGTTACTTTGTTGAATTATAGTGGGAAGGCGGCACACAAACCCTTAAATTCTGAATACAGCTCTAACATTGTGCACCCCTCATTTCCCACAGGAAGGGGGAGGGAAGGAATTTGGTCACTTAAAACCAAAACAAACAGGAAATTAAGAGTAACCTGCAACTTAAATTTCTGAAACCAAAAGTTATTCTCAGCACTTGGGAGTACTGCATGTGTTAGAAAAGGAAGTAGGAAATCACCATGGTAGTGCAAGAAAGCAGAATCCCCCAGTTCCACAGGTGGGAGAGATTGCTGGTAGTTACGGAAAACAAAATGCAATCAGCTCCTTCAAGGCAAGGCTGAGCTGACCTCCTAGGGCAGCTGATAAGCCAGATGTTCAATGCCCAGAAAGCAGTCTGCCCCCAGAGAGAATTCCTCTCCCCCAAATTACAGCATTTACCTGATGGTAAATGCTTATTTTCCCCCCAAATTACCAAATTCATTTGATGGCAGACACTCATTTTAAATGTAGCACATATAGAAGTTGATCAATACCAAAACCACATTAATTTGACAAACAAACATCAAAAGAACATTCTTGCTTTTAATATGTCAAAAATAAGTTTGCAGGAAACTGACAAATATGCTAATGTGATTAAGACATTTTTAAAGTAATTATTTAAGTAATAAATACAGCTATACATTGAACATTCATCTTTATGAGAGAAAACTGAAAAACCTCTTCAGCTTCTGCTGGGCCTGCACAGACATCAATAAAGTCTGAAGTTTCTGCAAGCAAGACACTTCATGCCACTGCAGCTAGTGATCACTACAACTTTATTCTGAATTTTCCAATTCTAACCTTAAAAAAAAAATGACACCTCTCTTCATTGATGTTTAAACATAACAGAATGGCATACGCCAATAAAAATGGGAAAGCGAAGGAAAGGCAGTGGCTTCCTACAAGCTGAATCTCAACAATGCAAACACAAAAGCTGATTCTCCCCCCCCCGCCAAGTTTACTTTAATGTACACCCTCAGAGCTTCATAATCTCTATCAAATCCTCCAAAAAGAGATGAAGCAAAATTCACAATACTACACATGTGTAATGTAACACAGTGGAATACAGGAAATGCAATGGTGACTAAAAAACCACAAATAACACTATTTATACAGAATTCTATGTCTGAAGCAAACTGCAAAAAGGTAAAACCCCCTTCAAATTCTTGTATTTACAGAAGTCTAAGCTTCAATTTAGCCAACACTTATCTTGTGCTTGAGAAAAAAAATACACTTATAAAAGTAGTACAGCATGGATTTTTCCAATAGTATTTTCCACTTCAGTTGAAGAAAAAAAAAAAAAATTGCGTTGGCTGTATTTACCTGTACCAAGGATCTTGCTTATGAATCATTATCTCAAATTATCCAAGTTAAAGGTTTGGGTAAGTGACATTGTTACAGCAGACAAACAACTGTCATTAGAGTCACCCTGCTTGGCTTCACAGGCTCTTAGGAAAGGAAAGGATGTTTGAGCTTTTAATCTTCAGTTTGTACCTTCACTCACAGTAGCAAGTTGCAGTGGAAAGTACCAATGGCATTTAAGTCTTTGACCACAGACTACAGTACATGAGTTTTAGGGGTTTTAAACTGTCTAAATAAAGAGTTAGCAATTTCAGCTGTAGCCATTAAGATCTCATTTTTCCGAAGCAGCAGCTCTCACCTTAGCAGTTCAGTTAATTCAGTGGTTTCTCCTCCTGACAAAAGTGAACACATACCTTCTTTGGCAGCCCTGCCCTACTCACTCCCACTCCCCTCACATGAGTGAACAGCGCCTAACATCCTTCTTAGAGTAAACTGTCTACTGAAATCACAAATAAGATCGCATGAACTTTGAATGACCATCTCCAGCCCTGTGGGATTTAGAGAGATGGAGATAAGGAGAAGATGGATTGTTACTTTTAGTATCAAAAATCATACTCTTTGTGCTTGTCCAGCAGGGCCCAAGAAGAACATAGAATACTCTAATGTAGTTGGTCATAATTTTTTAAAAAGATCTTCAGGCACGCATTTTTCCTTTGTAGGCAGATTTTCAGCTACCAATGCCCATTAAATGATGCAGAGTAGAAGACAAAAATTACAGGGGAGGTTTTAAGGTTTGGGTTTTTTTTGTTAACTAAATTATTCTAAGAGGATGTAACCTTGAAATTCATGTTTGTTCTATTCTTAAAGTACAACTAGAAACCTATAGGTGCATATGACTACAATTTACATGTGATTAACAATTTAAAAATGTGGAATCCCTTTGGATGTATTGTAAAGAAGGTCCCAGTTTCTAAGACTATTAAGTTGACAAAGTCCTACACAAGTTAATGGGAGTTCAGCCCTGCACAACAGCCTGCAGGTTTGAGACCCAACTTACATTCTTCTGGGGAAAAAAAAAATTCCTTATTTTCTTAAAGCTAGTTCTCTCAAAACAAAGAAAAGCCACACATACCATCCTTCTGCTCCACCTCTTCTGCTCGGGAAGCACATGGAGACCTCTGGAGTACAGAATTCACATTTTCTTCTGAGCCTTTTGGAGACACAGGTTCTCGTTTAACTTGTACTGAGGAGTCAGGAGGAGTGGCAGGTGTGATGCCAGAAGACTGGAATGGTGACGGCATGTTTACATGGACGGAAGCCCCCAGCGGAGGTACAGAAGATGACAAAGTGTCCAAAAGGGGCAGGAAGGAGCCTGCAGGAATTAAGTCAGCTGCCACCTGAGATTTGCTATTTCTTCTGTCACTTAAGACACTGCAGGAAAGTTGCTCTGAGAGTTCAGAAGGTTCATATGTTTCTAACAGTAAAAGAGGAGAAGAAAAAACAAAAACAAAAACAGAACAAAAATGTTCACATTTTACAATAAAATTTAGTGGTCCCAAGAGCTTATTTCTTGGGGACATACAGACAAAGAAGAGAAAAAATTGTAAAAAACCCACTATATGGCACTACCAAAGACAACAGATCACACTTGAACAATAAAGACTTCAATATTGAAAGACTACAATTTTATTGTACATTTTACATGAGTTAAATGCAATTTTTAAAGGATGCTGAGTTCAAAGAATACGAAAGTCAGCATTCGACTGTTGTAGTTTTATGGTATCTCGTACCTTGTAGCCCCTGCAAGATCTGGATTCTCTGACTTCTCAGTGTACTCATTTCCATGGTTATCTACAAAACAGTTACGGTTTAAATCAGTCCTACTTAAGGCAGTTTTTCAGGCTGCTAACTTCTAGTTCAGAGAGTCTCAAAAACCCACTGTTACCTGTTGCTTTAATACAAGGAACCGTTGAACCTCAACATATGCAGCCTGCAGGGCAGCCTTTGCCTGCAAGAGACTGCTGTCCACACTATGCAGGGACTTGCTTAACTCTTCTTCCCTCAGCGAAATAGCCAACAACTGGTCTACCTGAGAACGTTCTGAAAAAGAAACAAAACATAGAGTACAATTGTACTTGACAATATCACATGTAGTGTATTTTAATGTATCTCAATAAATACTACCACCTTAGAATGTAAAAAACACATAAATTAGGTAAAGCATCCATAGTCATACAAGAAGCTGAAAAGGAACATCTATGCACAGGAAGAGCCATGTCTACATGAAAGAAGAGCAAAGTTGAGTATTCCTCTTTACAGAATCTCAACCACGACTCTAGTAACTATTTCCATCATAGCTTTGCCAGCACTGATTTAGTTTAGTTGAACAAAGTCAATCTCTTCCACAAAGATCTCTTCTTGAAATATACGTGTACATGAAGTACAAATACACACTTTCCATTAATGGAATCTAAAAGGCAAGGGCAAATTTAAGCTAAACAAGATTTAAATTATTCAGTTAATCCAGAAGCGAAGGAAAGGCAGCTTAAGAGAAAAAGAACCCAATGATACAAAATCATTTACTATCTAGGATGATCTTTGGGTCGTGAGACTCATGTTTTCAGTCTCTTGAAAAAGAGTCTCTGAGCACTGTACTCAGTAAAAGATCCTCCTATGCTACTTTCTAAAGTCCTCTGGCATTATAGAGATTCTCCAAGCAAATTAAGTTTCAGTTTGAGCACTCCTCAGTTTCATTCAGGTTATAGTTTCCTTTAGCAGATTTACTACAGTAACGATGATGCTGAAGCAAAGTAATGGGAAAGAGAGATTTTACTAAGTCGAGTGTGTTATTACTCTCCATAACAGACACTAGTCATTGAAGACAGAGGCTGATAAACACCCCCACCTTTTCAAGTAGTGAAATATTAGTTCCCACAAAAAGATCCATATTAACTGCCCTGCATTCCAAACAATTCAATATAAATAAATAATTAAAAAAAGAGAAATGGAACATTTGAAAGCTATCTTATGGACCTCAAACCTTGCAGATGGTAATGCAATGATTTAGTTCCCAAAGAAAACACTGCCTAAAACACAGATGATTCATTTTGATATGCAGTGATGTGGATGTGTTAGGCATGTTTGAGAAAGACCTGTCTAATGCCACAATAAGTTTTCTTTGGTCAGGTGCAAGGAGGAGTGAGACATTCCACATTCATTTCCATTAAAGACAGGGAAGGAGTCAAAAAATAAAAGTATTGCTCGAGATGTCAAAAACAGAACACAGCCCAAGTTATGGTGAGTACAATTTTTCTGGTGAGACCACCCAGAAATAGAAAGGGAAAGTTGCACAGCTGAATTACAAGGGAGTGATGGGTACTTCTCCCTTCAGAACTTCCATCTGAAGAGGCAACAAACCTCTCTTCCCTGAGCAGGGGAAAGCAATGGTCCCATCTGTGCAGCTGGGAACATGAACTGTAGGCAGAAAGGAGGCACAAAGTCTTCTCTTAGAAGTAACTTCTGACAAATTAAGATGGGACTCTTCAGCGTTGCAGACTTGAGAGCAGTCCACCCTATGATCTTCAGTAAGAGCCCAAGAAGCACCAAAGTAACATCAAGTAACTACCATTTTAGCCAAGTCAAAATACTACTAGGTATTTATAACCCCTATACCAGACGCACGTAGGTATGATATTCACTTACCCTTTTTACCTTTGATTTTTCTTCTCTTATTCTTTCTTTCTAGACTAGGGATTTCAGGAGAAGATCCCTCCTGCAAGTAAAATCATTTATTAACAGAAGTTACAAGAACAATTTTGCCTAAATCAAAAAGTCAACCATCCACTGTCTTTTCAACCATTACCTGTACCCACGAAGAAGAATATACAATTAATTTTGCACATTCTTGTATAACTCGTCCTTCCCTCTGCCCTTAAAAGAGGGACGGCACCAAAGTGAGTGCCATGTTTTCATCTCAGCTAGAAATACTAAATAAGCTGACAGCCTTCTACTTGCTCAGATATTTAAGACCACACTTGGGTCAAATTTTCTGCTCTACGGTTTTAGTTGAAAGTCTAGAGGATTAAATCAGTGAGGAAGTAAAATTATCACTGTCTGCATATAACAAACCCTTTTTGAGGATTTTGATCAGAAACATTTTTTTTTTCCCTTTGGGTAAGTCCAAGACAGGACAGTGAAACAAATTCAGATTTAAGGATATCATTTTAAGTACATAATTTTGTAAAAAGCGTTGTCTTTCCTTGCTTGACCATAAAACCAGGAACATTCTAAGGAAAACAAATTTCTACAGCCTAGCTTCCATTTAAAGTTTTGAAACACCAAGACTGTTGCTACAACACCAAGTACTTCCATGGAAATATTTTAATAGCTCTTGTTTCCCAGTACAGCATGCCAGTTACCAAATCAAAATTAAAGAACATTTGCCATTCCTACTAATTAAAAAAGATTAAGCAGAAGTCTTGCATGACTAGAAAATTGAAAATAGAAATGGAAAAGATTCTTAAAGAAAATTAAGTCAAACAAGCAAATTAGTTTGAGGCTATCAATGTACAAGACAATCAAATGGAGAAAGTCCTCCTTGCAGAGATGAGTCCGAGGTCGAGTGACCATTGACAGGGGAAAAAAACATTTTTAGCGCACCAAAGCTGAACAAAATTGCACACTTACTCCAGTTGCTCTTCGCTTCTTTCCAATTCCTTGGCTGTCATTCTGCTCAGTACCAGATGTGCAGCTACTGTCTGTAGCTGCATCTATGTTATTAGACACTGCAAGAAGTGAAGCATTATTTGAAGCTGGACGATTTTCTTCTGAAATTTCTAGTACATTTTGTTTTTCAAGAAGAGGTGTTCTCTTCTCTGGGCTCTCCTGGTCTTGTTTTGTGAGGCCTGTGACCTCAGAGGTGGCCTGTAGGCTGTGTCTCCTTCCACTAGTCTCAGTGCTTTCAGATATAAATGGTGATAAAGGAAGAGAAGATGTCTCCCGTTTCATATCAGCCTCAATATCAGCGCTTGCCTCATACCCAGATGTTATGTGATGTGAGTGGCTGGCTGCAATTATTTGCCTTTGCCCACTTTCCTTTATTTTGGCTTGTTCACTGAAGAAGCTATAAGCAGAAGGATTTCTGTCTGCAATGACACTGCTTTCAGAAAAGCTACGTTTTCTGGCTGAGCCAGGCACTGCTAAGGAAATCCCTTCCCACTGGAATCCTTCCAGAGTAGACAGATCAGATTCTTCACCGAGTTCTAGACCCTCTTGCTCATTTTGAACAAGAGGCACCATTTCTATGCCAAACCTTTAACAAGATAAAAAGAAAAATAAATACACATGTAACAAGCCAGCTAAATCTAGAAAAAAAGCCTCCCACTTCCCCAAATGCACGGTACTGCTTTAAGAGATCTGGCAACTCATTACACTGGTATTCTGTGCTTTCTGTCTCATCTGGCAATGGAGTATCTTTTATGTATCACAAAATCAGATTTAGTGGCTAAGAACCAACAGCATGATTTCCAAGTCAGAAATCATGTTGTTATAATTATTCCAAACCAGGTTTTGAATAAGCAAATATGACACCTTTTCAAGATGCTTCAAAAACTTCAGGTTTAAAGAAAGTTTCAAAAGTGAAGTATTACATAATTGCTTCCTCTAAACACAAAACCAAACTGTGTATCAGATTAAAAGATTAACAAATGAAAAGGGAGCATTTATTCTGCCTGCAGCAATGCAAGCATTTCTCGTAATCCTGAATAAATGAAGAAATAAGCAACTGTCACAGCATTGTTCACAACCTGATTGCATTTTTACATTCTTCCACTTATTAGAACTTGAAAAGCAAATATATTGCTAGTGTCCGTATTCAGATATTAAGCAACAATTATGAACTGATCAAAATTTTTCTGAGCAGCAGACTACTATCACTTATCTATGGATAGACATCCACAGCAGCAAGCAATCATAAAAACTTTAAGTTATTTGTATAGGCAAAAGATCGTGGTATAGCAAGTTTCATTCTGAAGCCTTAGTTTTAGGATTCTGGAATTCATTTCAGATTTGGAGAAAAACAACCCTCCCCCCTCAACACACACACACACAGGCACGGTTAGATCTGAAAGCTACCAACCTTGGTAAACCTTTGCCAAGTTCCTGTTTCTTCTTGGTTACCTGCTGGATGACTTGATCCCAGTTTACATTTCGCCGGGAAGCACTAAGAATCTGCCTGAGGGTGGGTTTAAGCCCTGACTCCTTCTCAATCTCACTTCTCCGATGGCCGCTCACATTCCGAATGCGCCGTGCGTTATTGAGATTGGGCTCTGGAAGATGTGTCCCGGCTTTGCTCTTCAGACTAATATGTCGTGTCAGGTCTCTTTGCAGAGAGGCAGGGAGGCCAAGTTTGCTTAAATCAGGAAGAAGGAGGCCTAGTGACTGGCTTCCTCCTTTTTGCAGCTCATGCTCTGAAGGATTTTCAAAACCTTCCATTTCAAAGTGATCATGTGACTTGACACGCTCTTCATCCCCTTCTCCATCCTGTGAGGAGGTTTTCAAATCCACATGCAAATGGTCCTGACCACTTGACAGAGAAACTGTGGATTCCATCTGAAACGTAGAATCTTTTAGATCAGCAGAAGCAATACTTGAAGCAGCCAGCTTTTCATCATCTTCCTTTTCAGAGGTGGGAGGCTTACCTTCTGGAGTGTCACAGGGTAAACAAGAACTAACGGAAGAACCCAACTTTTCAGCTCTTGCTTCTGACTTCTCACTTCCCATTAAATCATCATCACTCACATCTTCTAATGAATCTAGTCTGAACTCATTCTTTGGTGATGCTTTCCCAGTTTCTTCCCTATTCTGGTCACCTGTATCCTTGCAAGAGCTTAGGGGAGCATTTTGCAAGGAATGGCTGGACTGAACATCTTTCGGGTTTTGTTCTGCTTCACTTAAGTTATTAACAGGCTCTCCAAGATTGCTACCAAGCACACCTTTGCTGCCTTTTAAGTTACCAGCACAAGCACCATGCAGCTTTGATGAATAAGAGGAGAAACTGTTTGTTTCCAAGTTCAGTGCATTCAAATGATTCTGCTCTTCACCACTAGTTGAGGATAACAGAAGCTTGACATTTTTTAAGAGACTGTTTGTGTCTTGCTTTGGGGAAGATAATTTCGTATCTGTGATATTCAGAAGAGGGGATTTCAGTGATGGCATCCTATTACTTTTGCCATCATCTTTGTCAGGCTTTTCACCACTGGAACAGTCTTTCATTACCTTGCAAGAATCAAGGTGATCTGAGGTTACATTAGAAGGGGAAGATGCTTCCCGTTTTTTAAGTTTTGAAAGGCTAACATTGGCTTCACAAGTTTTTCCTTTCACTGATGAATCAGTAAGAGGCATAAATACAGAATCCATTTTATCTGAAGTTTTAGAAACATTATCTTCAGACCGTGGTTGCTGCTCTGCAGCTTTCTGGGATGGGTAGGGAGTCCAGCGATATGTTTTATCTCTGGAAGGACTGCCACTTTTTCCACTGGCTCTTGAAGTTTTGCTTTCTGGTTGCTTCAACGTACCAAAATCCAATGCCCCCTCAGAAGGAAGATTATCACTAGTAAAATCAAGCAAGTCACTCCTATTTTTTCGATCTCTGTATGGCGGAACATCAGTGTCTTTCTCCTGCCGCTGCCATGCATATCTTTCCTTATTGTATTTAATTGGCTCTACCGAATATGTATCTCCTGAGCTTCCAAAATTCCAGCCATTTGCACCATGAGGACTAGATTTCCAGTTTCCTCCATAACTCTTGGAATTCCAGCTAGAAAAATGACCTGTTCCTTCTGAGTGCCAAGTAGAATTTCTCTCCCTGGCACTGTGATGCCAATTTGACGTTCCTCCTCCTCCCCGTCCACTTGAATGCCAACCATTTCCAGAATTTCCATAGTTATGCCGATTTGAAGAGCTTCCTGAAACATTTTGGTGCCACACAGAGCGTCCCCTTGGGCCACCTGAATGTCTGTTTATATTAAGGTTCCTCTGAGAGTGTGAAAATTTGCCTTGTCTAGGACTAATATAATCATCCTTTTCCCACTTCCAGTCCCTTTGTGATGCATTATGATGATGCCACGATGACTGATCATAAGCTTCTCTTTCTTTGTAAGTAGCTCTTTCTTCTCGCCTTCTCTGTGATCTCCTATCATCACATTCTAATTCTTGATTTGCACAGCTTGGTTCAGCTTGCCTACAAAACAATTGAGAATAACCTAAATTCTGATGCCATTCCACTGAAATCCAACAGCGCACAATCCTCATGCATTTTATTTGCACTGGAAGGATTTTTTTTTTTTTTTTTCCCCCATAAAAAGAAACAGATAACTTATTTAGCTGCTTTACTGTTCAGGCTTCTGTAGTGTCTGACCTTCAAAACTAATGTTGTACCTTTATTTAAAGATGATATTTCAAAATTGCTCTTACAAGAACAACTGATTTGGTGCAGGGACAGTTTAACAGACTAATTCTTAAATATTTCTGTTTAACTCAGAAGAAAATATTCCTTTCTATTTACTAGTTATTGGACTAATAAGAAACAAATGAAAAGAAAGCTATTCTGTTGTATAATCTTTGTAATTTCAGTAATCTTGACAGATGAAAAATTCAATAGTAGTGAGATGATTATTTTTTCTGAAGACTATTCTGTTGGTGTTAGATTGCATAACTAAAGTGAACTGATACAAAATAGAAGGAAAGTCAGGCTGAGAAAAGCAGTTATTCTACTTACTGGAGAAAAAAACCCTGAGATCATACCTCAGTTTATAAAACTTAAGTTCAAACACAGATGTAAAATGTCCACAGAAGTTGTACTTCAGATACAAATATATTTTCTCTTGTTCTAACCAACAGACTGGAACAGTCCACAGCATGCAATGCTGAGTCTGTATGAGCCTCCCAGAAGCACTATCTACTGCCCTTTGGATAGTACTTGTGCTTGGCAACTTCCCATGAACACGTGGTAAATTATCACATGTACGTTTAAAGATAAATGCTACCTTAACACCAACAGCTATTCCCAGGGTAAGCAGTCTAAACATTCTAAGTATTTATTCTACCAAGAGAAAAGTTTTTATTAGAACTTTTTCTAAAAACTGATTATAGAAATGCTTCTTCCTGACATCACAGGAATACATTCATTCCAGACCCCTGGGCAAGAAAGACAGGAAACTTTCACACTACTGCTCAAAAACAATTGATTTGAGTAAATGGAAAATTCATATTGTACCACCCTTTAAGTTTTCAACACATTCCAGTTTTGCTAAAAGATGCACAAATAATTACTCTCTAACAGGAAATGGTCTACTGCATAAGATAAAGTGAGCTTTAAGACAAGAATTCAAAGAAACGATGTCTAAGTGATACCGTAAGTTCTAGGAGCTGACTCAACTAGATTATGAGCTAATGGAAACAATTTTGCTGTATTAGTAACTTAATCCATGTACTTTCTTTTTTTCCCCCCTCCAAACCAGCATCCAGCAGAGAGATTTTCTAAGATTTTAGTTGCTTCAGAACACCACTGTACTGACAGCATTACTCCTTTACCATAAAACCAGGAAAAGTGACATTATTGCTACCTACATTGACCAATATGAAAACATGACCATCGTGCAGTACAGGGACACCCTAATATGACAGAATGGTGTCCAAACCAAATAATCTCCACAGATTTATGCACTTGGAGATGCTAACTGAAACTTCTAGCCATGACAAGCAAGAGCTTCTTTCAAAAATCATATGCCCCTTTAATACCATCACCATGCTATAAATTTATTCAAACAATATATTCCCAACTGGAACATCATATTGGCAATGCACACTTGCAGAGCCACATGGAAGATAAAAGGCAATACTTATTACTCTTTGCAGCCTTCCTTCTATTTCATAGTGAGCCTTTAGAATTATGTTTAGCTAATGGTAAGCAGTAAGATAAAACAGGTAAGAAATTTCATTCAAGGATTATGGGATTTCAGTGTGACACTGACAGAACAATCCAATTCCTTTTAAAAATAGATTAAAAGTTTATAACAAAGCATGTTCAGCAACAGTTTCTAAAAGGTCAGGTTCCTATAGGCACCCCCCCCCACCCCAAACAATATTAGCACTACTGTCACACTTATTAAGCCTTTCAGTTAAATGGGATCAAATATTAAAACAAAAACATTAGGGCTCTCAAAACACAAGATTCCACACTGGGGACTGTTTTTAGTCATAATGGAGAATAGTTGCACTTCCTTACTAACAGCAGATCAACCAAACGTGAACATTCAGCAGGATGACATTTACACATTGAAACTACAATATCCACATAGGTCTCTTGGATTGTTCTCATAACAAGTACACTGGCTACAAGCAGTTTACATTTCATGAGCACCTAAGCCTTAGGAGCATATACTAACTGTGTTAAAAGCAATTCTATGACCTAAGAGGAGAAAGGAAAACTCACCGGTTCCGTTCCTTCCTTTGCTTGATTAGTTGAATGAGTTCTTTGTCAAGGTATTCTTCTTCTGCCTCTTCTTTCTCTTCCTCTTTTCTGTCATGGGCATGAACATTGTCTTTGTGCAGCTGGCTGGAGATGTGCTTGGCATATGCTGACAAACCCACCAGTGTCACCCTGCACACCCGGCATTCATGGTTGCTGTCCCTAGGAAGAGAGGCAGAGGGTGGACTTTCAACTCTGCCAACAGGCATGGCAGGTACCTCTGATCTTACTTTGTTTCCTCTGAATGTGCTTGAGTTGAAGGCAACTAGGTTTTGCTCAGTATATTTAAGGTACTTTAATTCTCTGGCTTTTTCTTTCAAGGTCTAGTTTTCTGATGGTCAGTTTCTAAAAGATTTTTTTCCAACAATCAAGAGGTAAAAGACTTAGTAATAAAGCTGCATTAACTGGGAGAAGGAGTTCTTCTTGAATTGTTGTACTCAAAATCTTTTCAGAGGAAACATAGTGAGCGAGGAGGCAGAGTGGAAGGCTTCCAGAGCTAGCAGGAGCTGCTCTGAAGCCCATCCACGGTGCCAGCTGCACTGGGGAAGCCTGGTGACAGCTTCTACATTTAATCCTTGCCTTGAGCCTTCCCCCAGTGAAATTTAGAAAAGGGAGGAGGCAGTACATGGATACAGCCAATCCTGATACAACATAACCTAAACTGGGACAGCTGAGACTGCTGCCTGGAATCCAAAGACTTCATAGCACAGCGAGTAATGGGAGGGTGTCTTCAGTTTGCTGTACTTTATTTGGTTCAAGTGTGCATGAGGTCTGCTTTCTACTTTAGAGAACTTATCTTAAAAAATACAGAAATTATTTCAGCTGGAGGAAGTTGACAGCTGTGTCAGACAAATGGCTTTACTCATGTTTCAGTGAATACTGGATTAAGGTTACAATATTTTTTCTTTCTTTTTTTTTTTTTTTTTAAGAAATTCAGATTTCTAAAAATACCTTACTTGTTCTCCTGACAAATCTTTTCAATACTCCACTGTTAAGGAAATACGTTGTTAATAATAAACCTAAACAAGGAAAATATCTTTACCAGTTCAAAAAAGTCAGAAAAATACTTAATGAGAGTATAGTCCACTGCAAATAATTCAGTGGGACCAAGTTATGACTCAGTGCCTGCCTCCACAACGCTTTCTTCAATTCTGCCATTTAATTCATAAAAGCAGATCTGCATATCCCCATGGCGCACTTGCGACTGAACTGTTGTAATAGTAGCATTATAATACCACCACACAGTTCATAACTGGGGTCAAAAAATTGGTATCCATAAAGGAAAAAGACAAACATGAAACCTTGGTTATTTTAGAGAAAAGTTAAAAATAAAATGAGAAAGAGATCAGAAGATGCACCTTCACTCAAGATACTAAGGCAACGTCCTTATTGGAGTGGTTAATGGAGTGTCAGCAGCTATGTTTTATTTATCCTGGAAATCTGTGGTTTTCCTACTAACATAGTTGAGATATTTAACCAATGCAGTCATTCAGGCACACCTAGAGAGGGTTTTATTTTAGACAGACTAATTAATAAAAATTATACTTTTTACATTTAATTATTTTGTATGTTGCAGCCTAATTTCAGATGAAACAATTGGATAAATTTCATTTACAAAGCCAGTAATTTACAAATTTAGTCTGTATTTTCCAGAGAGGGGTGTACTTCATTTTGCACACTTCACACTCACTAATAAATATTCAAAGCCCAGATACTACATATTGTACTTTGGTTATCTTTATTGGGTTAATGAGATAGCCCAAATACAACCAGCAAATTTTACTGATGCCATTGGAAGAATCCTCTCCACACTCATAAATGGCACAGCTATGCATTGCTACTAAAATTTTTAACTTAGGTCATGACACAAGGCAAACTGCAAATAGAAGTTGTCTTCCTGTTGAAAAAGGTGTTCTTCTTACATAATGTTCCACTTCAATAAGGACATTTCAACAGGAAACACACCTCAGTGGTACTAATTGGGTTTTAGAGAACAATCCAAATCCTTCATAAGACCCATGTTTCAATTCTTTCATAAAACTTTCATCATCCTCATTTATAGACTAACTAAATAAATGCAAAGTTTTACTTAATTTGGACAAAGCCAGTGAGTTAGCAGCTGGCTTAAGGACAAAGAACTTGTTTCTATCACTTCTAACTTGTGAGTTACCAATTACAAAGCTGTGCCTCTTGTACCAACTGAGAGTCTGGAAAGAAAAGACTCAAGTGGGTAGTGACTAGACTTCTCTGTCCTGCTCTTAATCTATATGAACCTAAAGAAAAATCAACACTATTTTTTCTATATGAGCAACTGCTTTAATTGAAGATGAATTGGCTAGGAGTTCAGTTAGTTATACTTAAGAGAATTTAGATTTCCTTTGGTTCTTTCCTTCCCCAATCCCCAATTGTATTAGCCAGAACTGAGCATACTCCACAACATACACTGATCATGTCTACGTATTTCCCTACCACACAGGAACACCACACAATCTTAGTTGTTCAACAAGAAGGCCAAAAGCAGTTTGAAATAAACATGACAAAAGTATTCTCGGTATGAAAACATCCAAGAGCTTTATTTACTGGATGCATGCTTCAAATGGGAGACTCAATGTTCCTCATACAGGAGCATTATTTCACTTGAATTTAAAAAAAAAAACACCAAAAACCAAAACGCTAAAGCTTTGTACTTGACATCCAACTCTCCTTATATATCACATTGCGTAAGACTTCAAGAAGAGGAGAAGAGCCTTAAAATGTTTCAGAAAATTACTCTAGCCCTTGAGATTACTAAGTTAACTTTGAAAGGAGAAAAGTGTGAACCAATGCATGCATTTCCTTTACTTCTTCCCTACAGGAAGTCCAAAAAATTACTTCAGGTAGGATATTAAATTTGAAGGTAGTAATACTTCGAGTAGTATGATACTACACACTTTAATGGTATTATCCTGTTACACAACTAAACCACACTCATGAGGCTGTTCCTTGTGCTTCACATTTTCTACTTGGAGTACCTTTTGCTTTACAAGGCTGTAAGACTCCTAAAAGACTTCTACTAAACTTAAATGGGAAGAAGGAGAGGCGTGGGGTAAGAGAACAAGGTTGCTGCTGCACAGTGAAAAGTGATGTTCATTATTCATTTTGAGAACAAATACCTTCCATGCATTCTTCTGAAAGAAGTAGTGAAGACAGTTACCTTAGTAATAGAAAATGTAATGATGATGAAAAATGTAATTTAATTTCCGTCTTATGGAATAGAAAACCAAGAATTGTCAGATCACTAGCAAGCCACTGCAGACACAATATATAACTTCTAGAAATTACTGTTACCTTCAAAAGTCATAAACTAACTAACTAAATAAACTTAGAAGGCCAGAAATAAGATGCCAAAATACATGACATTTTAAGCTGATCTCAGAATCATTGTCAGAAGAAAGTCCAGAACAGAAATGCTCTACAAGTTAGTTGACCAGAAGCCCTAAGTCCGCTTCTAGTGCAGAGGACATTCTGGTTTCTGAGCTACCCCTTCCCAGCTGCTCAGTAACAGAACAAATCCTTTTCACGCTCAACAGGACAGATATCAAATAGCATGATGTGCTTGATCCCAGGCACATTTTCAGAATGTTCTTAGCTCCCAAGACCCAGTTGTATGGGGCACAGCAGAGAAGACGACAAAATTATCTGGGGTTTTTTGGTTTTCTTTTCTTTTTAAGTATCTGAATTCAGAACAAAAGAAACCCAAGAAACATAGGGTTGAGCAAGGGATAGCAATGGCAGGAGAAAAGAAAAAAAGAGGGTGTGGAATTTTTATGCTCTCTATCTTTACTACAAAGCTTTTTTTTTTTTTTTTTTTTTTAATGAAACAGCTTCCAAAAAGCTGCTTTCATACATTTTCTCAATGTGACACAAGAACAACTTTGTTAATCTGGACAACTTGAAGATTTTCTGAATCCCACTAAAACAAATTTAATTTCAAGAGGGAAAGATTATTTAATTTTCTTTCTGATATATTTTAACATTTTGATAGGCCACACAACCCCTGCCTAAAGACAGGCTGGTGATGGAGATTCTGAAGATGGAAGTTCTTTTCCCACTTTACTAACGTGCTGTGAAGCTCCAGCCAATTTAATCAAATATTAAATGGAAGTAGAAATTAGACAACAGAGGTTATTTACTGACAGTCAATATGCACTTCAAGGTAAGCAGTATCTTTTTATTTATAGTCCTGAAATAAGGGTTATTTTTTTATTTTAGAGAGAGAATTGGAAATGCTAGTGGATGTAAGTGGGCATACACATATGCTACAGATTTTCTGGAAGTCTTAACCTAAAAACATTTTAAGGTGCTGATTTAGAGAAACTACAGCAACACTTAGCAATTATACACAACAGTAGTATAAAATACTATACAGCTGGCTCCAACAAATGTCTTCATCTGTGGCATGTATGTAATACAATCTTGTACTCCAAACGTGGATGCTGTTCTGCAGCTCTATGTATGCTTTTCACATAAGAAGTTACTGAAGAGAAATAAGTTTCTAACTTCCTCTATTTTAGAAACATTATAAAACAAAACAGTTTAAGAGTTTTACTAGAATTCAACCTGGCACAACTTAACTACATTGGCATTAGTATCTATCACAGTACAGATCAGAGTTTTAATTTCACTCAGCCTTTCTTTAATAGTTAACTCCTTAAAAAAAGGGCCTCGAGCCCTAACAGCTGCTCTCACCTTACACAAAACAACAGAATAAAAGCTACATGAATGAAAAGCTAGCATGCAAACACAAGTAGTCTACAGATTTTCTTCCCTGGATACAAGATGGATGTCCTGACAAAATGGATCTCCCACACCTCTAAGAGTTGAAAGAGGATCACTTTAGTCCTTTAAAAGATGTTTAAAAGAGATTTGCCATTTCCATATAAAATTTGTACTGCAAAATGATTAAAAATTAGTTTGTAGATCATATACATAAGTGCAGACTATCTGATCCCTCTGGCTACCTCAACCTCAAACCCCATACACCTGAAAGCACTTTTAAGTGCACTCTGGTTACAATCTGATTCCATATTATCAGGATGATACTTGAATACCCCTTAACTCCCACCTCCTGCTTCCACAGGTTGGAAATAAAACCAAGGAAATCAGAAGGAAAACACCATCCACGATGGTTAGGTCCCTTAACCAAACAACTGGACCAGGGTAGCAGAGGACAAGGCAGTCACTCAAGTAGATGCAGACTTTACATCCAAGATATCAGTCTTCTCAGAGTGGCTTAAAAGATCAACAATTGTTTCTACATCATTGAAAACTTCTAAAAAACATTTTAAAAAGGAAAATACCAGTGGTCATAATTCTGTCAAAAGCAGAATTCTAGTGCTTCCAAGAAACCAAGCATGAAAATGCCAAGACTTAAAAAACATGTTCTTTAATTTTATTTCACTGCAGTCCAAGAAATACAGGAAAGCCTTCTTCCACATTGTTTGCCTCAAATTTTTGACATTAAGAGAACATGTTCATTGCCAGCTTTATCACAAGGCATGCAACTAAGTGATGCATAAAAATAAATTGTGCAGTTCATCTTATATGGGAAATAGGACATGAGTTCTTCCAGAGAATGACATATAAAATGCATAGAGAGGAATGATGCAAGATTGTTCTCATTCATACCTTCCCTTCAGGTTTTCAAGTTCTCTGTGGTGAAGCATGCTTCTCATGTGTTCTTCCATCTCCTTCAACATGGGGAAAAAAGTAAAATTGGTCAAAACAAAACAAAATGGTGTATCATGTGAAAAGCTCACTTTGGAGAACTCTCCTGCCTTGCAGGAAGGTGTACTCTACTCCTGTAGGGCTACAGCAGTTGCCATTCCCGTTTCTATGACCATGAAAGTACAAGCAGTCACACTCTCAGGAAGTCATATAATGTTACCTTTCCTGAGGAAGGATGCACAGGAGTCATTAGAATTCAACAGAAGGGGGGCAGAATTCCAGGAGAAAGACAAACAGGAGTGCATGTAGCAAAGCTTATTACACTGATTTTTGACAAATTACTATTGATCATCATTTTTATTAAAAGTCTCATTGAGACCACTCTCCAGAATCACAGTACTTAAAACAGTTTTTGTGCAATCTGAGCAGACTCTCTGTATTTGTATTATGATAGAGCTGTAATTTCATCATCACTATTTTACTGTGCTAGATGCGCTTCAGAAACTGAGATGTACATAACATCCCAGTTTGTTGTTTACAGCACCCTTGATCTGTGAACTGCAGTGCTGTTATAATTAATTGCTATTGAAAGAGAGCTGCTGGAAGAGAAAGAATGTTTGTAATTCAGTGAAAGGAAGCAGTTCAGAAGATTTAACTTTCTCTTTGTGTTTAAGCCAAAGTGTTTGGAATTCTTCAAAGAACAGATACTAATCACTATCCTCTTTAGTCCTTGAAATCCCATCTGCAAAGGGAAAGATACATCTTCAGTGTTGGACAGTTGTGTGAATTAATACATTGGCATTTGCAAGGTACCCACGTGGGTAACCAATATATGAAGGTCCATTAAAAAACAGTCTGTTTCAATGCAGGCTTTGCATGATATGCAGTACACAGAAGGTACACACCAAATTGACACATTAATGAAAACACATTCTGGGCTGCATAATTCCACATTCTCCTTCCATACAGAAACACAGACATCCCAAAAGGAATTAAAAAATTGTGTATTACAGTATACTGAACATACCATAATTTATAGCTAAATGAGTTTGAGTGCTTTTCACTTTAGTATCTTTATACAATATGAAAAACTCAAAGACCTGAATATTTTTAACATTCAGAATCAAGCATACTGCACAGGTCATTTCAAGAAAGATACTCTAAAGCACATGCAAATATATTATTTGATTTGTGATAGACCTAGATCAATATATTCCTGGTAGACAGAAAAACCCTTACACTTCGCACAATTTTAAAATTGAAGTATTACACACATTTCTTATTAGTATCTTCATGTTGGTATCTACCAACAGCTGTAAAGCATTAATTATTTACCTTTTTTGAGCTGTACACAATGTGACATAATATGCATTTTCGTTCTCGAACCATGCTTATTACTCTGGAAAGATCTTATCCCATACCTGCAAATAAAAATAATTTAAAAAGAACCAACATTCAGGATTACGTCTTTTTTTTTTATTAATCTTTTTTAGTAAGGAAGTAAAAATAAGTTACTATTCATGAAAACACTTGTGCTGAGTTTCTTTAAGTTTCTTGTACATAGTCAATATTCTTCAAAAAAAGGTAAGGTAGTTTTGAATAGTCATCTAAAACAGCCATAATAAAAAGTAGCTTTCCTTTTCTTTCATTTTGCTCCTTGTCCTCCAAGACATGGCACTCATTCTATAAGCAGAGATCTGTAGGAATCCCCTCAGCTACTCAAATCAGATTAACAGAACACTTTTCAACTAGGATGACGAGTGGAAGTTAAGGAATTAGGGAAACCAAGCAGGGCAAACTCAGATCTTTATTTTGGTACACAGGGCAGCTCAAGGAAGATATTTAAGGCCCTAGGAAAATGAAATGAAGGCCATTCATGACATCAAAGACTGTTAGTCTTCAAGGTTTATCAGTCCATTTATTCACCATAAAATAAAACCTAAAGTGGTTTAAATTCAGTATTTTTCTCATTAACCTCCCTAAGAGCTAGACATATGCATGTACTGAAATACTCAATTTAGACAGCATCTTGAGATACATTCTCTAACACCATGCTCTACATGGCACCTTCTGTATTTGAATCATTAATAAAAGCTATTGATTTCCATTAATTAGTCCCAAGAGTACAATATTATTCAAAACTTTGCACCAGAATATTAAACATTTTAACACTGATCTACTTAAGACTTGTATATATATGCAAATGAAAGCACCTGCAGGTCAAATTAAATGCCATATGTATTTTGTCATAATGTTTAATTTATAAGGAGAGCAATCAAATTAGAGAGGTACATAACAGTCTAGGTTATAATACAAAGACAGACATGTCTGCATAAGTAACAGGGTATAATCTTTGCCCTTTCTTTTAAGAGAAAGACACTAAAATGCAGAATGATCAAGCATTATAGTAATTTTTTATTGACTTCGCAGAGGCAGTTCCTCACCCTAAAGTGGAAAGAAATGTATCTTTTTACTACTAGGCATTTTTAGATCTCCACACAGAAAGACAAATCCTTCCAAGCTTTGCTATCTGACTTTAGTCAACTTCAGAGCTAACTTAGCTAATATCATCAAACTTAACCTACAAGAGCCTTTCAACAGTTCACCTCCACAGCTTACCCTACAAAGTTAATTCTAATTATTTACCATCAACCTTCTGTATCAGGGGCATCAAACCCTCTGACTAGAAGCTGTGAACAAAGGGCAAGAACTGGATTTTTACGAAATCCAGGTCACCTAGAGTTAAAGCAGCTCTGACATTCAGTGGTAGTGTCCAACTGGAAACAAACAAAAATAAGCAAGTAAAACCACACCCACTCTAATTCCAAAATGTCCTTCTTTGATAAATAACTCTTTTCCTCCAGATTTGCATGTCCATTTACAGTTATGTATGCACCAGCATCTGTCCAGCTTAAAGGGGAAGGAACTGAGAGTTGCAATAGCCCTTTCACCTTTAGACAACAGAGAAAGCAGTTTCCTCCCTATAAAAATCCACATCATCATACCAAAACAAACACACTTAAAACACAACAGGAGATTCAATCATCTTTTTATGTTCCCTAACCAGCATTTCTAGGGTGCCATTCTTCATCTCACTGAAACACCCAATAGTGTTTAAATATGCATTCTCTAGCTTCATCACATGGGCACCTGATGTACTCGAACCATTAGTAAGAGCTATTTATTTTGACAAATCACCCCCAAGAAAGGTACAAGATCATTCAGAACTTTGTACCAGCCTAAGTCATATAGAGTATGCATATAAATTCATATGATATCAGTGATGTGCATGCAAAAGCACCTGCTTTCATGGAAGGTCACAACGCAGAAATACCAAGTTTTGGAACAAATTAGTTTGAAACCACATATAAAGAGTATAACTTGTTTTTAAATATATTTCAACTGAGACAGCAGTTAAGGAAAGTTTAAGCTAATATGAGTAGAGACAGAAAATGAGATATTTCAGCCTCATGATTTTCCAGGTTATTAGGTGAGTCTAGGAGCACATCATCAACATACTGTTTATACACAATCTGTGCAGCTGCAACAAGTATAAAAGAATTATTCATTATTATAGACAAGTGACAAAGGTTTGGATGCCTACCCAATATAGGAAAGCTGTTTTAATGTAATTAGTATGAAGTTACACCTGAAAAGCAAGGGCGCTAATCATTGCACCAATTTCAGATACTTCCTTTTGCATTAAAATATTCTGTACTCCCCCAACATTCTTCACTAGCACTACTTTGTAGTTTAGTGGAGTAATACCCTACATGTGCTCAGGCTCGTGTTCAAGATTACTAAAGTATTTACAGAATTCATTCAGCACAAGGGTGAAACAGCAGCATGGGACTTAAATCAGGAAAAGCAGCCCAGTGAAGTATGGTGACTTGCTGACACCAGTTAGCACATAACATTAAAAAGCTTTCACAAGTAGAGCTAACATTACACCTGTTTTGGCTAATTAAAACATATAGTAACTACGCATGATTACAGGAAGAGTTTTAGGCTAACTGCCCAATCAACTGGGCATTACTTATGACAGTACTAAAAATACTAATGGAATTCAAATGCTATTGGATGTCACTATGAAAAGTGAAACTTTCACCTCAGCAGAGAGGAGCCCTTAGAGGCAAGGACTCAGCTGTAAAGAGATTCAGTAGATGCTACAGGGACTGGGAAAAGACAGACCCACATTCTATTTCTAGATCACCTCTTGACTTACTGTCTACATAGAGATAAACCACTTCCCTTCATCCTTAGCTTTCTCCCAAATTCTGCTATAAAACCCATGGCTCACTTTAATGAAGTACTTCAATTTCACTGTAAAAGAACTTTCATGAAGTACTTCAAAAAACATTATAAATTCAAGGTATTCTCTCACTCACTATGCAACAGTGACAAGAAGCAGACAGCTTTTGAGTCACGTAGCCAGTGATGGCATTTCATCTCATCATACACTGTCTGTTCCATCACAAAACTTTCATACCGAGAAACTTCAGAAACAGAGCTTTCTCTACATAAATGCAGGCATATTTGAATTCCTAACAAAAGAAAAAAATCCCATACTTTAAACACCAAACAACCTTCAAGCTTTTATCAGATTTAACAGTTTGTGCTTCTGAAATCACCAACTGGCTGCATAGCATAGGAAATTACTTATGGAACGTTAATAGGAAAATGAGCTACTCTAAAAAATGAGCAAACTGCAAGCAAAGATAAGGTTTTGCCAAAATGACCCCACCACCATATAGAAGAGAAATACGTCAACAGCAAAATGTAAAGCCTTCAAAACAAATGAGATAATATGGCAACTTTCTATTTTGAGAGAATATAACTGTTCAGTGGGTGATTTTTTATTTGTTTGTTTTAAAGGGAAGGGATGCATTTTACAACTGTGTGGTGTAAATGCAACTTGCCCAAATCCTGCACCTGCCCAGAGCTTGGAAACACCACACAGTTTTAATTAACTTAAGCAAGTCTGCTATGGAGATTTTTGGAGAATACTTCTCACAAGTAAAAATAGTCTACAAAGAAAATAAGGCATTAGACTACTTCCTGCTACAACATCCATTTGTCCACAGTTATTCAACCTTACCGGATAACATACATTAAAAATGTACGTCAAGGTTAAATCTGCTACAGATCAGTGGCTGAACACTGACTATATAAAGCCACAAGTGTCATGGAGTGGGGCGGGCAGCCCAGCATTCCAGCTGCCTAGAAATCCTCAGGAGGACTCGGAGAGATCAGCAGTGCTGGCCTGTCTAAAGGCCTGCCTAAATGCTGCATGTCCCTACAGACAGCAGTGGAAACTCTACCCTTGACAAGAACGGGAGTCTAGAAGTTCACCGTGGCAGAGTGCTCTGCAGCAACATGCTCCTCAGCTCCTCACAGGGATGTTGCTCCTCCTGCTTTAGCGACTTCTCTCCTGCAGCAACCGATTGCACGTCCTAGTTGAGCTGTAGAACAGTAATACAGCTGCCACAGACGTGAGAAAGGACAGGAGAGCAGAGAGGAAAGAAGCAACTCATCACAAAGCGCATTCATGAAATCTTTAGTTGGTTGATGGGAGGAAGTGGTGGACACAAAGTCATTTTGACTTGGACAGAAGCCTCTTGCTCAGAAGAATTAGGAAGGGAATTGTATTTAGGCTCTGGGAAGCACTTAATCACTGCTAGGCTGCACCATATGTAGTTTGAAGATCAGCACAATTTATTTTGCTAACCTGCCAAGAAGCCTGGTCTTTTCACAGGAAAACCTGGAGAACCCCACATAGGCCTTTGAAAGCTGTATCCAACCACCTATTTTGATAAACAAATGCTACAAAGCAGTTAATGATTGCTAATCTAACTAAATAATGATTTATTAAAGCCTAGTAATAGAGAGAGATTTTCTTAAGGAAAAATTTTATGACTATAAAACCACTTCCCTGTATTACACACTGCTCCAAACATCAAAGCCCTGTACTGCTGTTGAGAATGCCGTACAAAACAAGTAATTCATCATAACAAGACAGAGACCTATGCTCAAATTTCATCACCTCCAGCAGAATTTTTGTGGAATAAAGCACCAATATTCAAAGACTATCTCTCCTTCCCAGATTCATTGCCCTTGAGGCATCTGAAATCACTACGCATCCCCTTACAAGACCATAACTTTTACCAATTACCTTAACATTACTTCTGGGCATATGTGGGAGGCACTTTAACCTTCTATGATGCTGATCTTTGCAACCTAACCAGATCAACAGACAGGAACTTAAGGACTTCCTAAAGTTAAGTCATGACTAACAGCATTATTCTCCTCTAGCACACTATCATGCACTGTACAAACTACTTTGTAGTCACAGGTGGATTTTTTTTTTTAACATGGCTAAGGAGAGAACTATATTACAGCCCAGTAGTTAAAATACTTGTACCAGAAGCAAGACTTTTAAGGTAAATTCCTCCCTGCTTTCCAAGATTTAGCTTCATCCCCATGACGGACTGAGGGTACTCTAAACCCCTCAGCACTGAAGCAGCAACAACGCACAGCAAATGTTATAACTGGGCAGCTGAGCGCTCAACTGTTTTGACATTGAGCCAGAAGGAGAGAAGAGTTATTTCACAGATCAAAGTTCTTTAAGTTCCTGTTAAAAGCAATAAAGTTGACTCCACTAACTAGCCTAGAAGACATCTAACAGAAACTGTTTGCATGCTATCCCATGAGTACGGCTGGCTTTTTACAATATATAGGGAAGGTATACTGGAGATAAGGAGACTGCAGAGAAATACTTTAAACAGACCAGCACAGGAACACCTGGCATAAACACAGAGTTTTCACTGATGTCTATTTTTATTTCAAGTAAATCTAAGAATGGAGTACAGACCAGAACAATATATACACCCTAAGTCACAATCAAACTGCATCTTTCTAATTCCCTACATATAAGCAATGCTAATAATCTCCTAATATCCAAACTAAGTTTTCCTTGCTGTAAACTGAGATGACAATTCCTCCTTAGTGGAAGTAAATTACTTACTGCTCTTGCTTGTGATAGCTTTTTACGCACTGGGAGATTCAGGGATATCCGCTGTCCTAATTGGAACGGAGAGCTCTTCAGCATCATTGCTGTATGCTGTCATTTACAACACTTAAAATCCATACACCTGGAAAGCTTCTGTTTTCCCCTATACTGCCTGTTCATTTTTAGACATATGCAAACTCTTTTTCTTCAGATGTTTTCCGCAAACACCACATTTCCTAAACCTACTAAAATTGCCATTCCTCTTTCCAAATTACCCACAACACTAAAAGAAACGTCCAAAACTGGATATAGTATTCCAACTAAGACCCCTATGAGCACCCTTTGGAGAGGGGAATTGTCTTTGTACGCCTACTACCATTACAGCCTCCAACATAATTGATAATGACTGAGACAAAGTCTTATTAAGAAGCAACATAGTGATCCACATGATGTGGGACAAATAAGCTAACTGATTTAGATTTTTCTGTGACTTGCAAAAGAATTCACGCTTATTCCGATAACCTTGTCTTCAACAAACAGACCCTCATAATAACAGAAATACCTACTACTTAATTTTAAACATATTTCTGTAACATTTAGCTGTATCTTTTTTTTCCTTCCTAGGGTATTTAAGCTTATAACACCCTTCACAGGTATGCATACTATGTCTCTTTCACCGATTAGAAGTTAAGACCAGGGACTCAGAAGCCAAATCAAAACAGACTACTTTATACATCCCATCTATTGCAGTTCCACAGAAGCAGGTACCTGGCCTTGGCAAAATGACTCAGACTCCCTAAGAAAGATCTACACAGACACAAGAGAGCATGTAGGAGAGCATCCAGTCAGTCACTGAGCTTTTTCTATTCATACAGTCACTACAGAGTATGAAGAACCACTGGAGAGTGAGTTGAGGCACTCAAGCCAAGGTAGTCAGGTCACTCTTCAGCATATGGAGCTTTGGTGCCAAGTAAGTTCAAGTTAAGGATCCCAAACATTAACACAGCAGTCATTAACAACCAGGCAATAGAAATACAAGGGTCTGCCTGAATTCTTACATCTCTGTAACACAGTTTGTCCCAGGGCTGAATATTAGCGGCTCCGACAACATGGGATCAAAATATAAAATAGTCTAGGACTAGATGAGAAAAATCCCCTATACTACAAATATGAAAAATATTTTTATAAAAACAAAGAAGTTATTGTAATGCATAGTATCCTCTTTTTTCCTATAACCGGCTTGAGTCAGATAATGTCTCAAATCTTATGACACCATCTGGTGGCAGAGTTCACAGAAAATGATTAACAGATGTTTAAAAATTTGATTCTGATGAAATTTAAATTTGATTCCAGATGTCTTATGAATTTTGTCTTTACGAGATAAAGAGGAAAAATTCAATGGAAAAATACCTTAATTTTACGTAGATGAGGTTCTCTACAAGTCTTAGTATCTCTTACACAATTTTGATATGTATTTATAGGATAGTGATTGCTGTTATTCTTTGTACTGGATATCACAGTCCTGCATAAATTAGATGCATTCAGCTGACATCTCTTCAAATGTGTGACATTTTTGGACATATGGACTAGAAGTTACCCAAAGTTTGGTCACAGCGACCAAATTGACTCAGTGTGTTGGCTTGTTCCAAATTGAAAACACTAGAATATAGCGCCTATTTAACAAATTTTACCTACAAAAATCAGTGGAACATACGTGGTGGTGCAAATGCAGTTGCCTTGTACTGCCAGTTCAGTTGAACTCAAGCAAGTACTTAAAAAAAAAAAAAAGTTATACAGTTGCCTTTAATAGAACGGACTTCAGAATAGGAATCTATTTTCCAAGGTAAGAAGTTACAAAGCCATACTGCACTGGCCCTTAGAACCTACAATATTCATCCCAAATATTGCAGTGCTAATGGGGAGATACTTTCAAACTTCAGCAAAACTATTAACAAAATTTTTGGAAGGCTTAAGTGGTTTTTTTAGGCTAGGATCTATCAGTTCAGCAAAACAGTCAATTACTTTAACACAGTAATTGAGGTTGACTGCAAAAAATAGCAAATAAAAAAAGAACAGAAATAACCAGCAGAGATATAGGAAAAGCAGCCCCAGGAACTCATGCTGAAAACAAAGTCCATCAAACCTCAATCCTCTTCTCTCTCAGGTCACACCTCAGAACTCACCTGTTCTACAAAGCCCTTTAAAGCTGCACTTCAGAAGGTAAAAAGGAAAATTTCCTCCTTGCATGAGACTATTGTTATCAAACAACTATCACTAAAATATACTTAAGTATAAACTTTAATCATCAATGCCATTTCTATCCAATGTTCATAAACTTTTCTGAGGTGAAGTTCATAAGCACCCCTGAACAGTTCCTAATATAAGTTTGCACATGAACTACCTGCTTGCAGCAATGAATGATTACTTTTAAATACCTCACATTTCACTGTACTATTAAGACTCATTTCACACTATCAGTCCCACTCCTTTCAGGTTACCAGACATTTATCATCACATTCATACCTGCTTTCACTACGACACAGTTTTTTAAGCCGTATGTTATGAGAAAGTTAACTAAGCAACTCTGTATCCAAAGCCACACTTCAATCCTGGAAAGGCTTCCAGCAGGTATGAAGAGACAGCACGACAGCTACACATCCGCAACAGAGAACCTGCTCTAACAAAGCTTGTATTTAACAGCACAACAAAGTTCAGGGATCACTGCAGCAATAAGGGATGCTCACAACGCAAAGCAAGACGTATGCCCGCCCCAAGGCAAGGTGCCCCCTGCAGCCCCTCTAGGCCGGGCCGGGCCTGCCCCGCTCCCCTCCCTAGGCCGCCCCCTCCGTCAGAGCCAGAACGGGAGCCGGAGCAACCCCCCATCACCCCCGCTGCCGCCACAGAGCTCCCGCAGCCCTCTGCTCCCCCTAACCCCGGTACTCACACATCACACCCCTCACCAGGCCAGCGGCCCGGAAACCCATCCCCCTGCCGGGACCGACCAGGCCCGGCCGCCGCCTGCCCCGGGGCCCGCCGCCCTCACAGCACCAGCGCCGGGCCGACCCCACAGAGACCCGCGGCGCACGGCGGGGCGGGGCAACCGCCCAGCACAGCCAATGCGCCGGCAGGAAGGCGGCCGCGCTGCGCGCCGGAAGGTGCGCCTGCGCCTCCGCGGTGCCTGCCGGGAAACGTAGTCCTGGCGGCCGCACACCGGGGCAGGGGCGCCATTCATTGCGAGGGCAGCGGCGCTTGCTGGCAGTTGGGGGCCTTTACCTGCTGATAAGGATAATAAACGTTATTATTATCCGTAAACGTAGCGCTATAGGCACACGTAGCGCCGCGTGCTACCGCTCTAAAAAGCGGGCACTGAAGACCGCAGGTGCCTCAGCAGCCAGAAGCCGCCGACATCGTGCTGGGCCAGCCCTGCCGCGTCTGGGACACCTGCCCCGAGAGCACGCTGAAAGACAGAAAGACAAGAGCGTGTGCTGCTTGTGCCCAGGCCAGGCAGCGTGCGATACGCTCTAGCCCACTGGGACTTTTTAAGAAGCCAAACCCTACCAGGGCTCTGAACGTCCTGAGAGGGAGAGAAGGGAAACCGAGGCCCCGTTCCGGGATCACAGCGGTTTCACTGGAAGAGGGGCCTTGTACCGGCTCGAAGAGCCGCCTAAGCTGCTGTGGGCCTCGGTGCTGCGAACGCTCCGAGCGGCACTCCCAGTTAGCAGCCTCCCTAACGGCAGGCACGGGATCCTAACGGCAGCCTGAGCAGGGAAGAAGTTACCCACGCCCAAGAAAGAACATGTCTCAGGAAAGGCTACCCAGCTCAGGTACGAAAGTTGAGGTCCGTGATTCCGAACGGCAGCTTTCCCTTTCTGCCCTCGTTCTCTTCTCCGGTGACAGAAAAAGGGCTGACACGCTTCCTCCCGATACAGAGTAACTTACCCGGAGAAAAACCCCACTGATATAAATAGGGCTATTTCTGTACTGCGCCATTTGTTGACGTAGCTACAATCAGCGAGGCCTGACGGCACGGCCACCGCGCTAACACCGCAGGCAGCGCATCGCCGAGATAAAGAGCGGGACGCCGACGCATGCGCACAAGCCCCCGCGTCGCGCCATGTTGGGTGCACACGGGCCGCACGCGGCGGCCGACGTCAAGCCCGGCTTTCCCGCCACCCTGCCTGTGGCGGGGGGGGGGGGGGCGTGGCGAGGGCGGGTCCGCTTTTTGCCGCCATGTTGGGAGTGGCGCGCGGCCCCCGCCTCCCATGGGTGGTGCCGGTTCCCGCTTCCGGGGGACGGGCAGTGGCGGGCTCGCAGGTCGGCGGTCGGCACCGGGTACGGGCGGGACATGGGCTCTTAAAGGGGCGGCTCAGCACGGCTCGGCTCGGCTCGGTTCGAGGGCGGCGGCTGTGGGCCGTGAGGTGAGTGGCGGTGGCGGCGCCGGTAAGTGTACGGCGGTTTGGGCTTGCCCGGGCGGGGCAGCCGGCTGGCGGATCCGGTCTGTGGCCGCCTCCCTGCCGCGTAGCGCCCCGTGCGGGGCGGGCTCGGGGGCCGGTGGGGGCCTCCGCGGGACGGGACGGTCCCGGCCGCGCTGGCCCAGCGGGTGCCGCCCTGCGTCGGCTGCCGGGCCCGCGAGTCAGCGCGGGGTAGCGGGGCGGCTGGGACGCGGCCTGGTGGGGGTCCGGGCGGCCCGGGAGGGCCCTGCAAGCCCCCGCCTCGGCGGCCCCTCGGTGCTGGGAGGCCTCGCCCGGCCCTCCCCTGCGAGGGGCGTCAGCGCTGTTTCCCGGTGTTTTTTTACTGGCTCGGTGAGAGCCCTCGAGTTGAGCTGTTAGCGGGGTACGGGAGGAAACCCGCCTCTTGCTGCGCCTTCGTCAGCTTGCGTTATGCCCAGCCGCCTTTAGGCTAGTCGGTGAGATGCTGTTGTGGTACGTGGTAAACAATAAGCGTCAGAAGTAACCTGTGCTTTTGTGCTTCTCTTAACTGTAAACCTTGATGCCCTTGGCCCTTCTGTGAAGCTAATGAAGAGTCAGCTTTGTTTTTCACTTTTTCTTTCACCTTTTTTCACTTTTACTTTTGCTTCATACAATGAAGGTTATCAAAACAACACGCATGATTTGTCAGCCTAAACAAATGAGCTTAAGAAACTTGGGAAACTTCTTTATGCAACTTCTCTAGCTACCTTCCTCTTTTTCACTCTCTTAAAAAGGGCAGTAGATGATCAGTGTTCAGAACTAAGCAGCTGGGTGTTACTTTAATTCTTCGTAAACAAACCTGTTTCTGTGCTGCAGAGAGAACAGCTATGTAGGAAGGTGTTTAGGGACAAAGCAAACGCCTCCTATGATGTCAATTGCTTGATTCATTGACTTGAGCAATTAATTGCTTACTGTCGGTCTAGTAACCAAGCTATATGCCTGACCTCCCCTGCTCTGCAGTTTTTGAAGTAGCTTATTATGTAGCATGGTTCATGTCATTAGAAGAAATGGAATCTGTTGCTGTCTGTATGTGGATCTAGGGTTGATTGTTAATTTGTGTTGGCCAGTAACTAATTTGGAGGAGGCATCACGAGGCTTTTCCAGGGACAAAAATGAATTGTTGAGATGAATATAGAACTGCACAACACACTGCACAGAGGAGGTGGCATTACTAGCGCCTATTCTCTGCACTATCGCCTCTGTGCAGTGTGTTCAGGAAGCTGATAAGAGAAAGCAGGAAGCATGCAGACTAGTGTCTTGTTCTTGGGCCCTGGCCTCTTTCTCCAGGGTCACAGATGCTTTATTCATTTATCTTGTAGGCATATCATATGGAGGAGTACATTCTGCTGCTGATACCTTGTACCACCCTGCATTAGCTGCGCTGAATTTCAGCTGACTAACAAGTAGGGTAGCTGTTTGTGTTAAGGAGGGGTTTTAACAAAACAACTCTTTCTACATTAGTGATATGAAGAATTTGAAAGAACAACAAAAAAAGAAACCCTCAGTACAAAGCCATCTAATTTATAAACTCTCTAACTTTTAATCTTTGCAAGAATGCACAGAAATTTCGTAACTAATGTTCACATTTTTTTAAGAATATTGTTTCATGAATTTTTTTGTCTTTTGGGTAAGGCAAGTTGTTTTGCTTTACAAGATAAGAAACTGAGGGAGCATCTGTGATCACCTGAGGCTGTACCAATTTGCTGATGGCTAAAAGTATAGCTCATGAGATACTGGCTTTCAGTCAGTTGCTGCAACAGCAGGGTTGTGTCATCTCCTGGTTCCTATCTTTGTGGTAAAATTACCCAAAAGGGGGCATAGGCTGCATTTCTCAACCATACATTTGGATGTATTGGTTAGTAGCTATTATTTAAAATTTCTTCCCTGGTATGTATGTGAAATGTCCAAGGAAAGAACTAGTGAACTGGGAATTGTAGAATTTTAAGGTTTAATACTTTGGTATTCTTACTAGTGGATTATGTTAAAAGGATAAAGTAGAAGTATTACTTTCTGATTTTATCTGATATGAAGAGGTAGTCAAATGTAGATATTTGGAAATAGAAAGGGTGGGATTCTTTCTTATCATTACTTTATAAAAATGAGTAACTTGGATGTATATGTATGAAAGTTTTCCACTCAACTCGGCAACATTTAACTCCTGACTGCCAGAACCTTTCACTAGATTTTGAAGAGGAAAACAACATGAAGAGGTAAGCATGGAGTCTTGCTGGAACACTTTGTAGGAGTTATGTGGTTTTCATTCACAGCTTGGAAATAGCTCTTTTGAGAGAGAGAAAAAAATAATTATTCTAGAAGGCAAACTTAATAAACTTTATGGTTTTGGCATTAAAGAGAGAATCTTACACCAACTGTCAGCTCTCACAGCTATTGTCTTCCATGGCCAAAAGTATTATGCTTGTTTCTTCTTCTCTCACTTTACTTCCTACTGTCCTGGTTTCAGCTGGGTTAGAGTTAATTGTCTTCCTAGTAGCTGGTATAGTGCTATGTTTTTGAGTTAGGTATGAGAAGAATGTTGATAATACACTGATGTTTTTGGTTGTTACTAAGTAATGTTTAGTCTAAAGTCAAGGATTTTTCAGCTTCTCATGCCCAGCCAGCAAGAAGGCTGGAGGGGCACAAGAATTTAGGAGGGGACACAGCCACGGCAGCTGACCCAAACTGGCCAAAGGGGTATTCCATACCATGTGACATCATGCCCAGCATATAAACTCCAGGGAGTGGGGCTGGGGGGATCACTGCTCGGGAACTAACTGGGTGTCAGTTGGTGGGTGGTGAGCAATTGCACTGTGCATCACTTGTTTATTCCAATCCTTTTACTATTACTGTTGTCATTTTATTAGTGTTATCATTATTAGTTTCTTCTTTTCTGTTCTATTAAACCGTTCTTATCTCAGCCCACGAGTTCTACTTTTTTTCCTGATTCTCTCACCCATCCCACTGGGGGCGGGGAGGGGAAGTGAGTGAGTGGCTGCGTGGTGCTTAGTTGCTGATTGGGGTTAAACCACAACACCTACTCAAAATTGTGGACCCCTAACTTATTCTCCAGTTAGGGAACCAGACACCAAGGCACAGCCTGGTGTCTGTTATTGATGTTATCAAAATATCCTTAACAGGAAAAAAAGGAAATGTTTGTGCTTAACTTCTAGTTTGGAGTTATCGGTGAAGGAGGAAGAAAAGTTTGTGATATTGATTAGAAGCATAACTTGATAGAGAAGGGGCTAGGTTCAAATAGAGGACCCCCAGATGGTAAGGAATTAATTTATGATATTTAGCAAATGTGATCGATGTATGACAAATTTCTGGAAGGCATTCAGTCTGTCAGAGGCACAAAAGTGCTGCATGTCAGCCAGAGATGCTGGACAAAAATCTTATGATCATTCAAGGTGGGTTTGTGAAAGTGCAAGCAATCAGAACAATTTATTGGTCTGGTGCAAGTAGACTTGTCTGGCTTAAGGAAACTTGTCACTTTTGACAGCCTCTCCCTGCCTACAGTCCTTTCCAGATGTCAGCTGTGTAATTGCAGCTGAGCAAGCTTAGGTCTTGTGGTACCCTGTAGTTGGTTTAAATCACAAAGATCAGTAAGACAAAAAATTCTTATGGATTTTGAGTGCTTTGGGTAGCACAGCCTCAATATGCCAAGACTGTTGTAAAACAAGGAAGTAAGTTTTCTTCTTTTCTAGAGCTAATAAGCCTTAGAATTGCTTCTCAGCTAGTGCTGAAGAAAAGCATATTCAAACAGCATGTAAATTGCCTACTAGAGCTTTCATTACCTTGGAAGTGTCTTATAAGCCTCAGAAGATTATTGGGATTGGAAACCCCTTGAAAAGACTATGCATTACACTCACTGTTGTAATGGCTTTTGAAACTTGCTTACATTGGAAACTGAATGTTGGCATAAATAGCTGGCATCCAGTTTACAAGTAATTCTGAATGAAAAAGAAAACACTTGTAAGAAAAACCCTTAGTGGTGCAGAGGAGTATCTTAGACCAATGACAGAGACAAGAAAGAAAGATTTCATGTTAATTTCTTACTGTGTGCTCTGGGAAGATGGGTGGCAAAGATGACGTAAGTTTTTGCTGGCTGCATAAAGCAGTACTTTGACCTTGGGGCTCTGTCAATTCAAATATTGGGTTTGTGGGGTTTTTTTTCCCCAAATTTTCTAATGTGCCTATTCTCAGGGAATCCCAGCCGGAGAGCTGCTTTTGGATAAAATTATATTGTCTTAGCTTTCTGATCACAAGCAGATATTTTAAACTGGAGACTTACACATGCAGACATCAAGTCACTGTGGGTATTACTAACACTAAATTTGCTTCTATTGCTCTCAGTCCTATGAAAGTTATGACTTGGCAGGTGTTAGCTCCCAATTCAGTAGCTGGGGTTGGGGCAGAACTCTGCTTAAATACTTGTGACTGATCCATCTGAAATGTGGTAATGTGAGCAGTGCTTTCCCCAAATGAAAGTTTGCTCTGTACTCTCATGGGATCACCCTACTGCTAACATAGACATAGCCATAGCTCGCATCAATCTGTATCACCTTCCGGTTTTTTCAGGTTAGACAACCTACTAAAATGCTCCAGCTGCTGTATGGGTGTGTTGATTAACCAAACTAAGATCTCTAAGCCAATGATGCTTTCAATGGGTCTGGCACCATGCTAAAGTCAGCCCAAAAGTGTGTGTCATATCCCTCATTCTTTTGCAGGAAATACCCTGAGGTTTTAAACAGTTCTGTAAAATCACCTTTGCTGCGTCTTTTCCTCAGTCTTCTCCAGCCTAACAACTTCACATAGGAGAGTGAATTGAAGATTTTTCAGGGTTTTTGGAGCCATGAGTAAATGCGTAGTAAATGGAAAAAATGTCTGTACAGACATAAATTTATTTCCCTTACTTTATTGTTCCCTTTTTCCAAGGGATAGAAGTAACTTAAGCCTAATCCATCCTCAACTGGCTTGGACTGTAATATCCTAATTTTAATATGCATTATAATAGTGAGCTTATAGGATGGCTTAGCACAATATGAGTAGTCTTGTGAAGAGATAACATCTTATCTAAAGCTTGTGTTTGGAATTGGAATTTCTAAGAACTTTTTCTGGCCCCACCATTTCCAAAACAAAACATGGCAGAAAAGACAGATTCTTATGATTTGCAGGCCCTGCATTTATTTCCTTGCTGCTCTTGTTTTTTGATGAATCTTCCTTTTTATAAGACTGTGATAGTTAATATGATGAATGTGTTGTAGTCTTCTAAGTTTCCTGGTAGGAAAGTTTCATGAGGCCCATTGCTTCAAGAAAATGTGTTTTTGTAGCAAGCTTAGTTCTGCATACTCTGTAGCTGTCAGATTTTCCTATGCAAGGGGTAGAGGCGGAATTGCACTGAAATGTGTTTAATACTTGCAGTTTGGTAATGGAGTAAGTACTGCAGAGTACTCTGCTTTAAAAAAAGTAAATACAGCCGACATTAGGTCCTTCTTTAGAGGAGTTCTACTTTGTATTTAGGCACATAAGTTTCTTGTTTAAAACTTACTGCTCTAGAGGGAAAATAAACTAAAATAGCAGAATGTTGTAATATAATTACGAAGTCTCTCTGTAGGCTGTCTTCTTTTTTTCTTTGGTTACTTTGTGGCTAGGATTTTAAAAATGGTAGGAGAGGGAAAGCAAAGAAAAAAGGCACTGAGCATTGATATTAAAATAAATGCTTACCTTAGCAAGTCTTACATTATAATAAAAATACATGCCAGGAACACCTTAGCCATGTCAGGTATTTTCTCCCTGAATATTTTGTCTTTATTAAGGAATCTTAATGTCTTGGATATAAAATCATTTTGTCATATACCATTAACTTAAGAGCTGGATGCCTCAATGAGTGCTTTATGATTCCTAGGCAGAAAGATGGGGGAATGAATATCCTTTGTTTATGTATGTATACTGTGTTCTGTTGGAATAGCCAAGCTATTATTTCAATACAAATGGCCTCATCTTGGGTGTTCTAACTTCTTTAGATATACATTGCAATAAAGTCACCTATTATGTTCCAGCTATTCCAATTAGACAGGCAGCTATCAAGCGTATATCTCCATCTTTGGCAACAGGCTTTTTTGGAAATATTTGGTTTCTTCTCAATTACTCCTGTGTGCTTTTTTGGATGTTAAACTGCTGTGTAGTGAGAAGTCTTTTTGTTACTGCCTAGGGAATGTCTCTTCCTATTCTGCCTCATGGCACTAACTTCTTCTGCAGAGCTATTGTGCAGGTTGCGTGTGTGTTTACAAAAGCAATGCTGGCCAACTCAGTTGTATAAACTAATGGGAATAAAACTATGGCTTTTTGGAGTCTAATGCATCAGTTTGGGATATTCAGCTTTAAACAGACATTATAGTCAAACCAATTCAAAAAGCATGCTTTCTTAAACCTGTTAAGAGGGAAATGCAATCTTGTTTTACATAGCTCTAATGGCAATGGCTGAAAAGTGAAGGTGGGTAAGCTTGCTGGGAAGTCTAGAGAAAGAAAGGTTCTGTTACTGTTTTCAGTGACGTAAGACCTCAAGAAATCATCAGAAAAGACCAGCAAGTAGCTGTACCCTATTATCCTTGATAAGATTGTCAGAACATTGTCTTTTAACCAAGTGTTTTGAGTGGTTTTATTTAGCTTCCTCCCACATAGGTCAGTTATCCTAGTAATTGTAAATTGAGCATATGAACTACACTATAGATCATGTTTTCATCCCACAAGAGGCAAAACACAACAGGTGTCCAAATATGAGCCTCAGAAGGTAAGCACATGCATACCTCAGCTTTGAGGAATCCTGCAAGTAACTTTTTTGCTCTGTATTATGGGTGTCTGCTGTGCAGAAAGGTTTTTCTCCTTCCTATTTTGCAGCTGGATTTCTTCAGTGTTAGGTCAATTCATTAACAGTTTCAAGACCAAATACCATTGATTTAGGGGGAAAGTGGGAGTAATGCTGTGGGTTTCCATAGAACTTCTTGCTGTCTGGCAGCTGAGTTGTTCAGGAAGCTGCGAGCAAGCTAGGGGAAAGCAAAGCTTGTCTGTCATCTGTTAGAACTGGTAGATTCAGTGGCAAGTGCTTGTGTTTTCAAGCCCTTGTCTGGTGTCAGATACAACTTCAGACACTTTCTGCTTTAGTGTGTTAGTAGTGATTTATTTGTGTCAATGGATTGCTAGTTCCTTGGTGAGCTAACATAAATAGGACAAAGTTGGTGGGAATAGTTTGATAGCTAATAGTACATGAAGTAGTTTTTCATGTAATTGCTATGTCTCTTCATGTAATTACTATCAGATTTCAACATGGCATTCTCTTTCATAGGATTTTATTAATAATTGTGGTTGTCAAGCCCAGGGTGAATTTAGTATAGTGTATGTGAGCTTCAGTCCTGAAATTAATTCATGACTGTCAGCTTCTAGTAGTATGTTACCTTCCAAAATGTACCACCAAGAATTACTAGCTTGGGAGTTGGAAGTGCTGACTGTCTCCTTTCTTCTCTTTTTTTCAGTCTCACTGCTGGCTTGTTTTTCAAGGGCTTCTCCATGAACTTGTGGTTTTAGTGGCACAGGACAACATTCTGGCATTATTGAATAAAACACAAAACTCAGTATCTGGCCTAATAAAGTATGTGTTCTTCTTCAGATTTTGAGTGCTTTCTCAACATGAAGGTAGTAGTATAATGTATTTGCAAGTATCTGTTCAAAGGTAGGAGTCTTATTACCCATTAAAGACTTCTTTTATAAACAAATCCTTCTTATGCATGTTCGAGAATATTATTTTCATGCCCTTGTCTCAAAAGCAAAGAAACTGTTATTGTGTTGTGTAGTGTTGGCTGCGGTATGGCTCTTGGGTAACTCAAATACAGCTTCTGAGCTAGGGTTACACAAGGCCAGCAGTTGTGCTTATGCTGGTATGTGAACTCCTGGGTAGCCTGAAACCACAGCTGCTAAAGGGAAGCAGGACACCAGGGCTGCTGCAGAAGAAATCTCCAGGTCGCTCTGGGAGTACAGCTGCTTTTCCGGCCCTGTTCTGCAGTTACAATGGGATTCTTGGCAAGCTGTTGTATTCGTAGGGTGGGGACATGATATCTCTTTTGCTGTCCAAGATGAGACATGTGTTTTATGGCTCCAAGCTGCAGAAGTGCCTGACTGTATGGCACCCAAAGTAGGGAAAGGCTGGCCAAGCCTGCAACAATTACAGTAATCCAGACATTGCTTGTTCAGTACAGCTAGATAATTGAAATTTTATCCTGTTTCTGAATATTAAGTAAATGTGAGATCTTAACCCAAAGAACCAGCTTGATGTCATTTTCCTATGCTTAATCTAATTCAGTGAAAATAGGTCCTTTACTCCCTGTCCCTGCTTTACTGGTCCTTAGCTGTGCAAACCAGCTTGAAGGGCATTCCCAAATTCAAAGTTGGGACTGAGCTGCCCTAAATAAACCTCATGAAAGGAGCTTAAGCCTGTGAATGAAAAGATAACTCTGTGATTATATAGTGAGATTAGAGTACTTCAAACTGAGGTATTAGAGGCCTTGTGTGAGAATGTCTGAGTTTTTGGTGTGGGGTTTTTTAGCAATGGCAAAAACTAACTTGTGTTGACACCTACTTGGATAAACCTCTTAGAGCCATACTCTTAGGCTGAGGAGGTATGTTAGGTGCTAAAGACCAGACCTGCTGAAATATTCTCTAAATCCTGAAGTACTTCAGCTGTAAGGGATTAGGTATAAAGCATTAGGTGTCTTGATTTCAATTCACCCTCAGAGGTATGCACACTTCCCGCAAAGAGCGGTGAACAACATCCATTCTTCAGCTAACAGCTGGGTGAATCTGCATGAATTTGCCCTTCTAGGAGCAGTTACTAATGTTATGCCTTCTAAAATATTGATCTTGGAAAAATGGAACGTAGTTCTGTTGGTCAAGCAGGATATTTGGTGTGGTCTCAATGGATAATGTAAATTTAATTGGAAGCTACTCATGTGAAAGAGCAAAGATTAATCTAAAGTTAAGGGGAAAATTCTTAAAAAAAAAAAAATCCTCTTATTACTCAGTTCATCTGCTATCTCATTAAATTCTTGTATAGCCTGGGAGCTCTGTTTTCCCATTGCTAGGGGTGCTGGCTTTATTACCATTCCTCCAATAAAAATGCAGATTCTTAGCTCTGAAAACCTGGCTCTGATAAGAATACACTTATTGATGGGCTTGCTTTTTCCTCTTGTCTCTTCAGGCAAAAATATATCTCCTGTTCATAGCAAAAGTTAAGTCATGATGTGTTGGGACTTCAGTTATGAAAATCTTGATCCTAACTTTATTATGAGAAAGGTAGTTTTGAAAACCTTTGCTGGAGTTGCAGACATACCATTTAAAACTTTTGCACATCGTTTTGCATTTGAGAGATTCACCATATCGTAAGAACAACTATTTCTAGAGTGTTACTGGAATCCTTCTATGGTGCTTGGTCTGTGAAAGTGTTTCCCCTTCTGACTATCTGTTGAAGTGTTCTTCCCCTTCCATTTGAGGGATTTCAAGCTTATGCTAGTAACTTAAACGCCTTAATGAATTTCTTTTCTGGATTACTGGGTAAACCAATGTGCTTTTCCAACATGGAGAAGCTTTTTATTTTAAGACTTCATTTCCTGATTTTTTACGTTAAACTAACAGTAGATAGAATTTTCCAAAAATGTTTAGGAAGCCAAGTCTTGGAAAGGAAACTATTTCACATACTGATTGTTCCTGGATTTCTTTTAGCTCCTCATTATGTCATATCAGCTGAATAATACTTTTAGTGCTTTCTAGTCCTAACCAGGTGCTATACTAAGCAGAATGAAATGTATAGGCTTTCATTCTTTGACCTGTTTTCTAGTTTCAACTAGAAACACTGATAAAAGGATAATTCTGATGCTTAACTGCTATCTCTTATTACAGGGGGAAGATTCTCTTTAGTGTGATTACTTACAAGTAATAGTTTATCATCATGGCTGAACTATCACCTGAAGAAATTCAGCTGAGGGCCAACCAGGTCACGGATGAGGTAAATGTTGTAGGAAGCCATCTGGGATTACAGTACTTATCTGCAAAGATTACAATGTCTTTTAAAAATAAAGACAGTCTAGGGTAGTGATTCTGCAAGGGTATAGCTGAATGTTTCAAACTCTCCCTTTACTTGGTAAATACTGGAGTGAAGACTACTCCTAAAAGTAAGAATGAATTTAAACTTCTGAATTGTAAAGCCACCTACTTGACTGAGTAGTGATCACCCAGTCCCGATTACTGAGACAGTGCAGGCTGGGTACCTACGCTATTCTTAATCATGTTGATACTTCATGACTTTTTTTAACTAAAATTCATTTGAATATATTTTCTTTTATAATGACCTTCCAATGGGATAAGCAAAGTACTAGCAAGTACTAAAAACAAAGGGTTTACTAGCTACTGAAAAAACTCTAGTATGCTGCCACTATGACTGTGTTGTAGCGTGTATAACTTAGACAGGCTGATGAACCTTTGTATGTTAGTTGCTTTACTGCAATGAACTGGTAAATATTACTTTCAGACACTGATATATACTGTTAACACACTCACTTTAAAATTCTCTTTCTAGTCTTTGGAAAGCACAAGGAGGATTCTTGGCTTGGCCATTGAGGTAAGGAAAAGCTTTTGAATTCCCTGGGGATTTATTAAAGTATAAGAAACAGCATGTTAACTATCACAAAGTGATCTTACTCACTTTTTTGTCTTTCTCAAACTTTTGAGACACATAATTCATTGTTAGAAGTTGCTGTTTTAATTCAGTAGTAGAGTTGGAATGTCTTAAACATAATGTGAAAAACATTATGTGAAGTCAGATCACAGAAGGATCAATATCCTTTTTACCTGTTTTCCTCTTAAACAAAATGGCCTGATCTCCAGAAGTTTCAGATGAGTTATAAGAAGTCTTCTATGATGGTCAGTTATGACTTTGGCTGCTGTATCACTTGCTTCTCATATCATTCATTTGTCTTTTAGCTCGCTTGACCTGCGAACAGTGTGAAAATGTCTTGCTTTGAGGAGGAGGGTAGGGCTCAGTTGGGTGGGGTAGTAGAGGGTAGGGCTGCTTTTGGTTCTAAACAAAAGTAGCTCTGCATATACTTTCTTACAATCTGTTCATCAGTTTTAACTTTAAAGTTAGTTAAATATGATGATGAAACTCTTTAACACCCTTGTGTGTGACTTGAAACAAATAAATCTGTATTTCGGGTTTATCTAGGTGACATTGTGTGAGGAATCTGTTCCTCTACACTGTTATGGCTTGTATGCCCCAGTGTAAAAATGACTGAAAGTTTACTTTTGATACTGTAATTTCAAAAAATATAGATCGTCCTGTTGGTAGGGAGTAAGATAACATGGCTGATAGTCAGCTCTGGTAGACTTAAAGCTTAACTGGTTCAGCAAGACAATTCTGCTAGTACTTGGGTATGCCACAGACAAATGGGAATCCAGAGACTAAGCAGTAATGCCTTTCAAAGTTATTGCCCAGACTTTTAGTGCTGAAGACTTGAGACAATTTATTGTCAGTGTGCGAACACTAAAAAATAATCCAATTAATACAGACCCTAAAGTGTTTGATCATTACTGCTTTAGAGCCTGTACTCACTGTCCAGACAGTAGCAGGCTGCTGTGGAACTGAAGATACTACTGTAACCAGTGAGGCATTTGAATCAGCATAGCCTAATGAGCATCTCTCAAACAAAAAACGTTAAGAACATCTAATAAGCTGACATAATTTCTCTTGGTATCATAGTTTGGTGATTCATAGAACCTAAAATGACTCCTACCATAGACAGTTCTGTGCTGCCAGTTTACAGTAAAGCACGGGTGGAACTTCCATGGCTAGATTCAAGACTTTGAGGCAGCAAAGACTTGTACTGTGGTATATTCCTCGCTGCTGATTTCTTTTGCTTAGTTCTAAAACTAGAGATGGGCTATTTTCTTCCTGATCTCTTCTGCTGAATTTGCAAAAATGATTTTGCAGGCTTTGTTTTGTTTTCTTTTATTCTGGCTTCCAGGACTAGAGGCCTTGTCAGCCCTGTTGAAGGGTGTAGGGATAAAGAATGAACTAAATGCCACTCTTCAAAACAAAACACAGCTAGGTTTACTTTTTTAGCTTGACATTGTCATAGTTCAATCTGAGTATTACAATAAATTTTATCATCTTGTTGTAATGTATAAAAACAAACAAACAAACTCAGAAAACCTCCTACCAATTGTGATAGTGTAACAGGTGAGATTATTATCAGCCTAACATAGGATCTAATTTGAAACTTAGCGTAGCTTTGCTACAGAAATTATTCCTAGCACAGAGTTTTATTATGAACTTGGTTGGCTTATCAAATTTACTATAGAGATGGCCTGGTTTTGCACTGCTGTATTGAAATCTGGTTTTATATCTGCAAATACATTTCTTTCTGCAGTCCCAGGATGTTGGTATCAAAACTATCACCATGCTGGATGAACAGGGAGGTGAGTTCTTCATTCTTCCTCTCTAACACTAAAAATCAATTTTATGACTGTAAGAAAAAGGATTATCATTCAAGAGTTGTTGCTGAAACTAAAGGCTTATTAAATACTACTTATGTGAAAATGAGATTTGCTAATTGGTTATTCCCATGTGTTTGTAGTATTTAAAAGAGGTTTTATAGTAGTTGAGAGACTATGTTAGTTACAATGTAATACAACTCTACTACAGAAGCCTTTCCTTTCCACAATAGTATGAATGTAACTGATGCTCTAAAGATAGGGGAAAATATTCTTAATGTAGTAAAAAAAAATCACTTAATATCTTTGTTAAAAATTAAAAAAAAAAAAAAATCCCAGAAAGCAGGAAAGAAAAAAGGCATTAGTCTTGGTATAAACATAGAACTGAAACTTGTAAGTTCCTGCTTGAAAGAAATGTTAATATGCCACCCCCACCTTCCCCAAATCTGTTTATTCAGGTTACTTGTTTCTCTTCCAGAACAACTAAATCGCATAGAAGAAGGCATGGACCAGATAAATAAGGATATGAGAGAAGCTGAGAAGACACTGACAGAGCTCAACAAATGTTGTGGGCTCTGTGTCTGTCCTTGTAACAGGTCAGTTAAATTGTTACTTGGGTGTGAAGTTCTAGAATATTCCCAATAGCTACTGTACTGGAAGATGGTATCTAATAAAAGAGCTAAATAAAAAATGCTGAATCTCTAGGGAAGTTGACTGTTTCGGTTTGTAGAGGTGCACCCTTTTAATATTGCGTGAGAGTAGCTAAAGCTTACTTGCATCTAACCATATATTGTACCCCTTTCACTGTAAATATAGCTGCTGTATAATGCACAATTGTGCCCTAATCTCCTTAAAGTTTATATTTAGTAGAATACTATCAATGTCCATACAGATAAGAACAAACTGGACTGCAAACAGCTATATGTAAGTGCCTGTCTGTTAGAAATTTAACTCCAAAAATAATTTTTTTGCAGCTTTGTAATAACTTAAAAGCAAGAAAACTTCTGTTTCAGAGAAGGAAAGTAATATTGGTTCTCTAGGCAATTAAAAAATATTCATGCTTTTGGGAGGAAGATAGTGGGGAGAACAGACATTAGTGTTAAAGCTTTAATCTTTTGCTAGTGACTACATAAATGCTTGCAGACCTGCTTCACAGTATCTTTATAACATCAGTGTTATGGCTCCCATAACCAAGTCAGTTAAGAGTAATCTGGTCTTTTGTATGGCACTTGATTTGTACTTCTAAACACCTAAACAGCCTAAACAATGATCAGGAATCAGTATTACAAGGAAAACAATACTTATTTTTTGGAGGTGTGCTAGCTTTATATTTAAGCAGCAAAGTATCAAATTGATTTGTGTTAATTGGATGTGATCATAGTTCCTCCATGTAAAGGAGAAATAAGTTATTTTAAGAGTGTGAACACTGAAGTGAATAGTGTGTGTGTTTGTTCTTTTTTAGTTCTTTAACGTGAGCAAAAACCACCTTATTCAACTGAGAGGTAGCAGAAATTTAGGTAAAAACTCCTTGGAGTAGCTGAGTCTGCTTATCCACCAGAATAATACTTTGAGGATCATTTAGGATAGGTATGAATGTGGCTTCTAAGGCTGAAAGTCTTGGAGCTTTAGTACCTTGAAAAGGCAGATAGTTCTGTCCTGAACTCTGGATAGGTGTGCTTACTGCTTTGTATTAGTTTTACGAAGCTGATGGACTTTGAGCATTTTGACACACTCAGTCTTTGTTTTCTGTAGTTGACGGTGTTATTTCACCAAAGCTAAGCAGCTTATTGACACTAAGTAAGCTTAGAATTTGTGAACTCTTGTGGCACTCCAAATATACAGATAACAATAAAAGAAATAGAGTTGTGTACCAAAAAGGGCAGTAATGTGCAGAAAAATCTACTAGCTAAGTAGAGGGCAATGAAGAAGGAACTGTGATTGCCTTTCATATATCTACCGGTACATCAGTTTTTCTGTCAATGTCAGAGTTATTTGTCAACCAGTTACCTCCAAAGCTTTTCATTTTTTTCGTAAAGCTAAATCAGAACACTTGCTGAATTAAATATTGCTTTTCTCATTTCTCCTAGGCTTAGATTGTTTATAAAAGCTTTGTGAAAACACAAAATACTGACAGTACACTAATATAATCTATGTACTAATAACAATTTACCTATTTGCTGGTCTTTACTATTCTTTCTTCTCTATTCTCTCCTAACACTGATGCTTGCTTTCTAAAAATGAAGACTAGGATAAGAAGCTGTATTCACTTAACTGGTGAAAGCGGATTTTAGGACAAGGTCAGTCATCTTAGTGCAGATGTACATTTAACCAGCTGTCTGAAGTGATGCTTCTATTGGATTTGTGCTTGCACGTGCATGATGTCTGCATGCAGGTCGGCTTGTGACTGTGATGTATTGTAATAGTGATGTGAATAGAAAATGTCAATTACTATTAGCTGTGGAAATGTCGAACTGCTTGAGCCCTTGCTGTTTTGACAGGTTGTATAAATTGCCTTACTCTTACATAAACGAAACATAAGAAAAGTGAATGTGTAGTAATTTGAAAAACAGCTCTTAAAAAAATCAGGTGGTGAGATGCTTTGTTCTTAACTGTGCTTAGTTTGAGCAACAAATCTGTTTCTAGTTGTCTACTTCAGATGTGCAAGTAGTTTTCAGGCCACTTGTTTTTGTTCAATAAATTCCTTAGTTACCTCTGGCACCTAAGACTTTGCTAATCCAAAAGCCAAGCGTGTAAAGCTCTCCTGCTGTTGTGGCTTTAGTATGAATGAGATTAAGATATAATGCTCAATCTAGTTGCAGTAAACTTGGAGATCTTTAAGCCTGTGTATGCACAAGGAGCTAGAATTGACTAGTTTAGGTTTCTTCAGGGTTCTTCTGGGTGCAACAGTTCCGTTATGAACTGAGAAAGTATTCTAATTCTTCCCCTTGATGTATTCATACTAGATTACTTTTCATAGGATCTGACCTATGAAATACAATTTCCCTTTTTGATTACATAAATGCCAGAATGAGGGGAATACTTCTTCATTACAGCTAATTTCATACCTCTTCAGATGTGAAACATCTGGGCTACTAAAAGGCACTACAGATATAGAAATTGATTATCTCTAACTGTAAAGTTAGATGTACTGAAACACACTACAGATTTCCCTTCACAGGCTTTTAAAGAAGCAGAAAAGTGGCAGTGGAGTCTGGATTATCTAGCTTAAACCTGAAAATGCCAGCAAACAAGGTGAACATGAGAATGTTATTCTCAAAATATGTTCTTTAGGGTTCATGAGAACTGACCCCAATTTAGATCAGCTATTTTTCCTGTTATGTTTTCTTCCCCTCTTGCTTTTGTGGGTCTGGGATTCTTGCTTCATGTCAGTGTGCTTTCTTTAATTTTTTTTTTCTCTTCTGAATGATGTGGTAAAAGTGTAATGGTAAGTTGGTTTGTCACTTTAATGGAGTTAGTATAATGGAATTGCAGAATGAAGGAGCTATTTAAACATGATCACTGTTATTTCATAATCAAAATTAACCTGAGAAACATTAACTTTAAAGAGAAAGACTTGGCAACAGAAAATGTTTGACAAAAACCAGTAATGGTTCTCTTGCATAGTGTAGCTATTTGTATTTGAGGGAGTTTTTCCTTCATCCCCATTTCTTCCCTGAAAAGTAACTAATCCTGACTCTAGACTAAGTCCTGTTGTAAATGCAACTTTATCTTATGACAGTGTAAGCTTTCCTGTCACTGTCATAAGATTCCCCTCTTCTGGTAAGGTATATTACTTTAAGGAAATGACTGTGCTTGTATTAAAGGTTAAGACCAAATTAATCACTGTCCCTAGAGTAACTCAGTTATGTTTGTACTATCCGGATACAAGAAATTGTAATGTATGAACAAGGCTTTGTCTATACAAGATGTAATCTCTTTCAGGCACAAGACAATTGTTTCTGAAAATCCTAGATTAATACAGAACTTCAGTCAGGAAGCCATATTTCTGACGTAGCAGTTCAGATTTCTTATTTTTACGGATTAGGACGAAGAACTTTGAGGCTAGCAAGGCATACAGAGCAACCTGGGGAGATGGAACGGAGAACTCGGCAGATCATGTAATATCCATGCAACCAAGAAGTATAAATCAGCAGCAGCCTCAGACTTCTGGAGGACCAAGTGGTGGATATATTACAAGGTGTGCTTCTTCATATTTCTCAATCTCAAAAGCAGAAATCCTAAGTTACCGGTTGTCAGCTACTTTCAGATGCATTTTAGGTGAAGTTGCTAAACAGTACGTTTTTTACCACTGCTTGGAGGAATTGTTACTGCTTGGAGAGGAGATGGCAGACACCTACACTTTCAGTATTGTAGTGCTCATCTTACACTTTTTTTAATGGTGGTTGTATTATCAGTCTGTTTCTGAATGTGAGGATTATAGAGTTTAGTGCTCGGTTATTGGGGGGACTTAAAAATATCAAGGACTTCTATTCTCATAAAGTATATTTGAGACAAACTCATGTCTTAAACTTCCTCTGGTAGCTGTTACTTTAAATTCTAAGGCTATTTTTGTAATAGTGGTTAGCTTAGCACCTTTTTTGGTGGGCTGCTTGTTTGGAATACATGGTGTTTTAAAAGGGGAAAAACATACCTTGGCTTGAATACACTGCTTGTCAGATAACTGTGCAACAAACAATTTCTATTAAAGTAAATTTAGGGTAGGGAAAAGCAAGTTCTTGATTCTTGGAAACCTTGTCTTAATTATTTGAGCAGGATAACAAATGATGCCAGAGAAGATGAAATGGATGAAAATCTTGCTCAAGTGGGAAACATTCTTGGGAATTTGAAAAACATGGCTTTGGATATGGGCAATGAGATTGATGCCCAGAATAAACAAATAGACCGAATAAATGTAAAGGTAAGTGTCAAAGGTGTGCTCTGCCTTCAGCTTAGAGGTTGTTAACTGAGAAATTCTAAGGAATGGGCTCACTGTCCTATCTGCCTGTATTTGCAGTAAATATGTATTAAGATTATACCATCCTCTGGGTTGCAGTGTTTTGAACAAGAGATATATTTTGGTATCTGGGTACATAACTGAAAATTCAAATGCTTCAGAGTGTCAGGAAACCTAAAAATACAGCACATGTCACTGCTTACTCTGAAAACAACTAAACTTGATTGGACCAAAAGGGCAAACATTTACTGGAGGTATAACTGGGGGATTGTTGCTTGCAGGGAATCTTGTATGTGGTAGGGAATAGGTATTTTTAACAATAGCAAGATTCTTCTGGAATTCCTAAAAAGTCACTATAATTATTGAGTGTAAAATAAAACACAGGTAACTTATTACCCTCATTCTCATGGACAGTTAATATTGGGGCTGGGGAGACTTTGGAATATTAGGTTTTACAAGTGCACAGGGACATGGTCTGCCTTCATGTGCACATGAAGCTAGTCACAGCCAGTAACATCTTTTTTTTTTTTATTTTTTTATTTTATTGCTTTAAAGATTAACTTCTAAAACCAGATGAATCACATATATAAATATGTTTTGGGGGTTTTTCTTTCAGAGGGCAACTTACGAGGAAGTTAGCTTTATTTTAGTAATTCCCATATTCTGAAACGAATAGAAGTTCTTTTTACAGGCATCCTGCTAAAGAAAGGAAATGAAAGCTTTAATGAATAGTGTATATTAAAGATATAAAAAAGCAGAAGTGAACACCAATTGCTGTAAAATTACAGAATTAAGACAAAATGGGAAATCGAACATCTCATGAAATGACCAGTAGGGTTGAAAGCAAGGGGAATGGAATGTTCTCAAACATACAGAACTAGTCTGACCTAAATGCTGGTTGTACATATGTCAGCATCTCAATTTTGTCTAGTAATTTTGGGGGTTATGGTATTAATAAGGCCAATCAACGTGACCTTATAGAGGATGCCTTAATTGTCCTTCACTGTTCCCTGAAACTGCAGATCTGAGGTGATTATCAAGTAAAAGCAGTCAAACATTTTGAAGAACACTAGAAAATTTAATTGGAGTTTAAAATTAGGTGTGAAGTTCTTACAGCTTATAAAGTGGATGGAAGACTGCCTGGTCGATTTAACTGCAAGTGGGAATTACTGGTTTTAGCAGTAGTGTTTCTGGTAGTTTCAAGCACCTGTTTTGGCCTGATGGTCTTTCATTTTAGTGGTCTGAATAAATCTTGGTGATCAAGTCTTACTATTAGAATATGATGTAAATGAGTTAGCATTGCTTTACAAAACAGCAATAAAAATGGAAGTGCAATTCCTGGCTTTGAGACTGGCAACCTGTCTCAGGATATTTAAATTAATCCTTTTCTGCTGATAACTGTTTTTAAATCTAGTTAACAGTGTGGAAACCAAATCAAAACATTGAGGGTGAATCTCCAAAGGACAGTATCATATAAAGAAACAAAGAGCAGTATTAAGCTTAACTTCAGAATAAAGTTGATGCTTTTATTTTTATTTTTTAAAAAAATAAAGATTCCAACTCACCTGGGAAACACAGAGGCTTGACTGGGTGACTTTTGGTAGCCTGCAGTGTTATGCAGGACTCCTAGTCTGAATAAACCCCTAATAAAAGCTTACGTTACTGACTTTTTCTTAAAAAGATCTAGTAGTTAGACCAATGTGTTTACAAAGTGTTGTTAACAGGTTAGATTCTCTGTTTTCTGTAGTAGATTCCTGCCCTTCCCCAACCCTTGACCCAAAGGGCAGCAAGGAAAGAACGGGAGGGAAGGGCTTGAACTGCCAATGTCCTCTTCCTCGGCCATTGCAGTATGAAGGTGTGAAATGGCAGGTACTTGGCACAGGCAGAGCTTCTCGGGACTTCCATTCCTCATGGTGAGGGCAGAGGCTAGTTTTGTGCTTATTACCCCTCCTGCTCATTCCCATTGCAGGCTGGATAATTGGAGAATTATTTCCAAGCTTCTTATCGTATGTTTCACTAAAACCGTCTTTTGACATTTGTTCAGCCTAAATGCTGTGGCTGACTTTTGATGCTTTATAATAGTAAACCAATTATAAAATCAAGTGGTTTTCTTGCAGATACCATACTATGACACTAGGACACTGGAGGGTGTGTGGATGAAAACCAGGGCTTTGCACTAAGCAAAATAATTCTGACTTTTTGCCCATAAGTCACTTGCAGTTTTGACTATTACTTCTAGTCCATAGCCACAGAGCTGCCTGTAGAGGTCCTTAAGATGTCTAAACACTTGGAGAGAGGGAATTTTTATCCCCTTGTTCTGTTAATACTCTTCCTGACTTGCTGAGGCAAGCTGCTGTATGTTGTGAGGGTCAGCTAAAGACTAAAAACTATTTTTCCTGATTATGTTTCTGCCAAAATTGACAGCATATGCTGGCTAAAAATATTTCCAGCTTCCAAGTTGCTTTTCTTCTGTCTACCGTAATGCTAATATCCTGCAATTCAGAAGTTCATGTCCATTTGAATTTTTAAATTGTTTTGCATGAAGTCTGCAAATGACCTATGAATTTCTCTCTTTCAGGCCGATACAAACAGGGAACGCATTGAGCAAGCCAACATCAGAGCCAAGAAACTAATTGACAATTAAAGCCTGCTGTCGTTCAATGACACTGTCTCTCCAGCTGCAAGCCACCATATTCATGAATCTGTGAAAATTCTCCTATTCTGAAATAAGAGGGTCTGGGAAAAATGAAGCAGTACCCTTTCTATAGGGATTAATTTTCTTTTAATTTTTTTATTGTTTCATGTACACATGGCCTTGACTCCAAGAAAGCAGCCAACATAACTTCTTCCTGCTCATCTGCCTTCACTTTCTTTAAACTGCTCAGGGCTAAAAGTGTTATGGCTTTGAGAATATTCTTGCATGTTTTATTCCCCATCCCAGTATTTTTCTGTGGTTGTTTTGTTCCCCCCCCCACACACACCCCCCCAAAATACAGTCCTTTATTGAAGTTGAACAAGCAGGGTAACCTGAATTCATAGTTGTGGAAAGTTGGAGAGGGCACTTTGCACTGTTTGAAATACCTCATAAATTGAGTGTGTTCACTAAAATAGGGACTTGGTGAATATTGTCTGACTTGTATCTCTAGCAGGCTAACCATAGTTTTACAATCCAAACCACATGATTTGTTTGGGATTGAGTTTGTAGTTTACAGAATTGAAGAGGCCCACTGCTTACTACTTGTGGGTTGAGGGCTTTAAAACACTTCCTAACCACATGAACTTTAATGTAAAGGTAACTAGAGGGATATACAGGTTTCCATTTCTTTACTGTAAATTGACATCGGTTTGGAGGCCATGACTAGGAAATCATGCTGCATTGTTCTGATAATACTTGTTTTGTGTATATATACCTGATCTGAACCCCATGCCCATGTGAGTAGAAGAAAATAAAACTGTCTCCCTAAAGTATTTATTTGATGGAAAATTTTATGCCCCTCATCTAAAAGTTAACTTCTAAGTGTTTGAATGATGCATCTTAACTGGAAGAAAAAAGCATGCAGCTTTTTCACATCCAGATTCAGATTCTGTTTTGGCCAGTTTTCACTGGAGTTCATTTTATGCCTTTCTCCAGTGCAAAATAATGACTGAGATCTGGTGCAGAGTTTGCTCTCAGCAGTGACTTTGGGGGAGCTTCTTAAACCTATTGAAAACAGAGAAGCTTATTGTGAACCTTCTTTGTCACAGTCTGGAGGAAGTACTACCTATTCAAGAACTGTATGCTAGTTCTAAATAAACTAGTTCTAAATAGATTCCTGACTGGTTTATTATTGCAGACTTTGGGACTGGCAATTGGAAATACTACCTGTTCACGTTGCTTGCAACTAAAATGTTCCTGTTCTGTTGCAGAATAGAGGAGTTTCTGACCAGGTGAGGTAAGAAGAAAACCAATTTGGTTTTACTGTAATATAATCAGATTTATCCCAGGATTTTCTTGAAATTTTTTTTTTGGCAAGTAAATTGCAAGTGACCTGTATAATTTTAACTCCACACAGCAATGTATTATACCTGTTTTAAAGGTGAAAATGGTGCTTTGGAATAACCTGTGATACTCAAGATTGGATGGTAAAAATCCTCAAACCAAATTGATTGGAGGAATAATTAGAGCTAATAGCATTATGGGGTGGATTTTTTTTTTTTGGAAGGACAGTCCACAAGTATCCTGTAGCTATTAATAATGAATCCCAGGGCTAGAGAGATGACACTAATTTGCTGAAATGCAAGACAAACAGTGTTAAGTGTTTTGTTTTCTTTTTAGTAGAAATACAATCAGTATTACTGGTGTATTCTCAGTTCACTCCCAGGACAACTTGATATTTAAAGAAGAAAAAAAACCACTCCAAAAAAACCCCCAACACAACAAAAAACTGACCAAAGGATGGAGCTGCTGTGTGTAGTAAATAGGCCAGTGGCAGACTGCCTTATGTGAATAAGGTAATGTCATTTGTAGGGGACTGGATACTTCAGTAGTGTGTGTTGGCTTCTGTCTGGCTGTAGTTGTTGGAAAGGTAGTTAATTTTAAAAGCTCATTATCTACCGCATTAGTAAATTAAGATTATGTGCTTAAAAACACAAGTAGCAAAGAGTAATTTTAAGAACATTGCCTAGTAGATTTCTAACAAGCATCTGAATGGGAAAGCATATGGGAGTTGTATACTTTTTTTTTTTCCTTCTTACAAACTTCAGGTTAACTGAAGGAATATTTGCTGCTGGTTGTGAAAGCAAAGTATACATTATTTAATAATGATTGTCTTCTGGACCAGAAGACTAAAGGGGTTACCTTATTTTGCTTACAACAGTGCAAACCTGCTCTGTAGCATTTGGACATTCCAAACATTGGAATGTTTTTCTCCCTTGCCGTTACAAGTCCATGTTCTTGACTTCCCTGAGCTCTAACAACAAATTAGCATGTTGGCTGAGAGAATGCTGTGATTGCTGTATCAGAATTGTAATATTGCAATGAATACCATATGAGAAAATTAATTTCTAAGACTCTAAGCTTGAGTACTAGCGGAATATCAATACTATTTTCTGATGCAGCAAGAGCCAAATCCATGAGGGAGTTGGTGCTGTTATGTTAGTGAAAAACACAGTCTGCTTCTTGGATTGTCTTACTGTTGTCTGTAGAATAGATGTTTAATTTCCATATCTATGGGATGGAATCAACACTTGTATGTCTTTGTATTTCTGAATGCTATTAAGAATGAGGGTTTACAGTTTCTGCTTTTGATTGTTAAAATTATATATTGCGCACAAAAAATACATACTTTTATAACTGAATGTGTTTTAAAACTATTTTCACTTAGAAATGTCTTTGTTTAGTTTCCTGTCCTTGAAAAACTTGGCAGAACTAGCTGCTACTATGCAACTAGGAAGTTTCCCTTCTATTTTTATCTCACAGAAATCCTAATGCTAACAAAGGAATGGGTGTGGTTGGGAAGACAGGAATACTGTGATCTTTTTTAACACTCCAGTTTTCATCCCTGCATAATCAACATCACCTAACTTCAACCTATGAAATGTGTCCATCTCTTCTTTGAAAGACTGCAATTTTGACATGGGAACTACACTTCAGGATGGCAAAGGAACTAAGTGAAAAGAAAAAAAAAAAAAGAAAAAAAAACCAAAACCTTTCCAGTCAAGTATTGGTAACAGATGCCTAGCAAATACTTAGTCCGGTAGGGGAAATCTAGTAATTCACCCTACTGCCAATGCAATTCACTTGTGAGGCAATTTAAATTGTATTTTCTCTGATAGTACAGCCTGAGATTCCTGGAATGCTTGGGGGGAAGACAGACTTTTGTTGACTTGCAGTGGTTTTGAGCTGTAAGAGAGAATAGTGTATCTGGGAGTGGCTTGGAAGAAGTACTTCTCATATAGTATATTTCTACCAGTAACTAGGGAAAAAAAAAAAAAAATTAGGGACAGCCTGCATATGTAACTATTCTGACCATGCAGCATGTGTCCCATGGATACACTTAAATGATGGTAATTGGTAAATTCAAGTTAGCCTACTCCTTGATGAAAGATGAGTTAAACCTCTTAACGCAGGGGTAGCTATAGTATGAACTGCAGCACATGCTGCTTGTGCAGCAACTTGCAGAAGTTTCCTCTGTGAAGGCTATATGGTGAAACAATTTGCCATTTACACAATGTAGTGACTTCCAGTTGCTAATTCATCTTTGCTGCACTTGAAACAGCAATGCACTATCTAAATGTTGATTGAATAGATGGATGAAAAGTGTATCTGACTGCAATGGAAAATTGAGAGCAAGTGATACAGATATGAAAAAAAAATACATGAATGGTTTATATTGTTAACTAGGATAACATTTTCTACCTCAATAATTCCAAAACTAAAAAGTTGCAAGTGTAATTGTGCATGGAAATAAAATTGTTTTATAGTGTCACTTGTAGAGGGGGCGTGGTGAGAAGGGAAAACTGAAACTCCCAATGTAAAACTCTGAACAGATTACATACAGTGCTGAAATGTACAGAACAGTGTTCTACTAAGTGACTTAGTCACAGTTATTTATTGCTGTGAGCTAAAACATGTGAGGACATCAGCCAGTGTGTTTGTTTGTTTCTTTTTTTTTTTTTTTTTTTTTTAATTGAAACAGGAATAGTCTTCTGGAGCAAATTTGGTTAATCCAGGACTAACTTAGCACCATTCAGTATTTTGTATGGTGTTGTCCCCCTTTTAAAAAAAATTTTTGATAGCTGTCATAACTCCAAGGTAGCAAAGGAGTCTAACAATGAGTAATTGAGAGATTTCTAAGTGTACTAGTGATCACATAAGAGAAATGTTGACTTACTACTTTTGGAAGTATTTGAGAAAGTTAAAATTTTTTTTTTAACAGCAATGCTAACTGCATCATTTTTTAAATGTTCTGATCTACCCTTTCTTCTTACACATCTTTGAATAGACAAAAGAATCCTGACAAACAAATGTTTAAATGAGAGAAGCAGCATGTCTGAGCACTGGTATTTCCAGTTAAAAAAAAAAAAAAAAAAAAACCAAAACAAAACAAAAAAAACCCAAAACCCCCACCATAACACAATATTGCCAAGTATGTACATATTGATGATAGACCACTCCTTTCTAGTTGTCAGAGTTGGTGAGTTCAAAGGGGAAATCTGCTAACTGGGGGGGTTTGTTCTGTGGATGTCTCATGCATGGCAAATCTAGGAAAAAAAAAAAAGCTAATACTTCAAATGGGATTTAGGTATTGGGTGGAAGGAGCTAAAATTTAAAACAAGCCTGGTGCTTTAAACTATTCACCGCTGGATTTGCCTGTCATAATCTGTGGAGTCTATTACTATGAAGCTGAATAGATTTCTGACCATACAGGGCCTTGCATTATGGTAACATGCAGGTTATGTTCTTAAAGCACTTCCCTAGTTATGTCTTGCAAAACAAAGTAGCCTTGTAAACATTGTCTGCTGTCAGCCACTTCTTAGAGGAAGCTAGTAGTTTTTCTGTGAAGTAACACCTGGAATGGGGGTTCTTAAGTAAAACTGGTTCCCTGATGAATGATGCATCACATCGATTCTTTGAATAAGGAGCTGATGTTCCCTAAAACACTCTTATAATAGGTATTACTATGCAAGAATTGAAGAAAGACAGTGACAGGGTGAGAGAACTAGATACCTCTTCTGAGCATCTTATAAAAGAATTACTTATCACTAATCTTAATTATAGTTGTTACATTGGGGAAAAAGATTGGCACAGAGGTCACTACTTTTCTTAACTGCAGATGGCATGAGATGTTGAGGAGGTTTAATGAATACACCAGCAACTTTAAGGAGTTTGCTGTCCAAATGCCTTTCTTGTCTAATGCAGGAAAGCTGAAGTATAGAACAGTAGTTAATGTAAGACAGTCTTGTTAGGAATAAATGCATCCGTGCTTATCTTGTGAAGAATTGTATTTAGTACAGCTCCTACTTCACTGTTTTGAGAGTGCAGTACCTATTAACTGAACTGCTACCACAGTGTTGACATACTCATATCCTCTGCATTCTCAAAGCAGTAGAAGTATAGCTGTTGCCAACAACTGATGGAACCAAGTACCTGAGTGATGGTTTTCAGCGGTAGCTTAGTACTACTTGTTAAAGTGACAACAGCAGCAGTTACACCAAAATAAACTTGAACTGATTTTTTGAAAATTATTTACTAAAATAAACAAGTACATTTTCCTTTTCAGTTTAAGTTACATAATTGCATACATTTTTTTAGTTCTTTCTAGGTGCTTTTGGTAATAAGGCAGCAGCAGTAGGCTAATGACTAAAACTTTCAGCATTGCTCTGTACACAAGGAATCAGTGCAAGGATATTATATTTTCCAGCAATATACATTTTTACTGAATACACTGAAGGTGAACCTCATTTTTATTTGATACAGCTCAAGCAGAAGTGGACTGTAGTGCAATTCTTGCTTATTGGAAAAGAAAGCCTGTACAGTAAAATGTAAATGAAGGATGTTCAAACCATGATTTGTTTACCGGAAGCAGTTAATAAAATACTTAACTTAGCCACAACTATTTGTGCTTCATAAAAAACTTACACAGGTTATAAACTAAAAGCTCATCTGTAAAAGTTCTTCTCTGTGGAATAGTGCTTACTGCAAGACATACAATGTTTCAAATCTGCTTTGGTGATAGAACTTCCATGTGCTATCATGGAAAAATGTTTCCAGAAGAAATAATCCTCTTAAAATCAATAGCCAGCTTCCTGACAAAAGGCAGCTGGCAACTTTGAAATGCTCATTCCCTTTCTCTGTGAAAGAACAAGCCCTGACAAAGGATAACATGTGTTGTGTTAAAAGCTATAGTGGCACAAAAATCAAAACTGGCCCCTGGGCAGGTTCATCAGCTCAATACCCATGTTCTCTAGTTCAAGTTTATTCAATGTGGCCTTAACAGACCATATCGGACTACTAGAGGAGGAGTACTCTGATCATCTCCATCAGTCTCGGTTTAAGTCAGTGAAGCAGGTGCTTCAGCCACTAACTCTTCTTACTGGGAATACACAGGGTCGGAACAATGATCATGCAAACTTCTTCTTTGTAGCTGTAAATCGTTCCATGTACTACAAAGAAAACAAAAAAACCCCCTAAGATTCAGAAATTAATACAAGATTCATTACTATTGAAAGCAGCTAAGCTTCTGTTCTCAGACTCAAAAGCTCTCCATCTAAAGCATATTTTCATTTCCAGACATAACCATTAGAGCTTTAATTTTAAACAAACAACCCCTCCAAAAAAAATTTCTGCCATTTGCTGTAAATCAGATCAATGTTCTAGAAAAAGTCCTCACAGTGCTGAACAGTCAAATATCAAGTGTTAAGGATGAACTAACATCAAACAGTTAAGAATGCTGCATAATAGGAAGCATCCATTATTTTTTGTCCCAAAGTGAAGACACACACCGGTCATCATTAGCTACCCTTCAAAAGATGCTGAACTTCAAAAGAATACTGATCCTGAATCCTATGAGAAAGTTAATCTTTGAAGAACTCTTGAAATTCTTTTCAGAGGTCAGTTACAAATCCAGTACCAGTGACAATACCGATAGACTGTTTGTGCTTTTATTCACCAGCATACAAGCTTAGTACTCTGAGGAGGTACTGGGTAAGGACTTCACCAGAAGCTTCTTTTTTAAAGACGACCAAAATAAAAGAAAAAAGACACAAACCTTGTCATAACCTTCCAGTTCTCTGAGTTTCTTGATTTCAAAGAGGTTGCCTTCTACTGCAAGCAGTGAGATCTGGGAATCACTGAGGATACTTTGAGGAAGCATGCTGAGTTCTAGACAGTTTTCTTCTAAACGCAAGACTTTGAGGCGTGGACAGTGGGAGATCTGCACTGAGATCTGTGAAATCTGGTAGAAATAAAAAAACAAAGAGAAATGGGATTAAAAGTTAGTGATCCATGATTAAAGGGATTTGTTTCAGACTAACACGGACAATTACCATGTTGTAAATATAAACTACATTAACAGTAACTACTTAACAACAATGCGTAAGCAACGATAATAATGATCAAAAATCCAAGTAACTTTTTTTTCTTCCATGATGACAGGCAACCTACACAGCTATTTTTCAGATTCCTACTCAAGAACTGTTCAAATAATTTCTGTGTGACTAAATTCAGGATTTGTTAGTTAGTCAAATCAGGCAGTTGGCTGTATCAGTACCTAAATTCTAGTTATGATCCCTCATTTCTGTTGTGTCCAGGAGATGTCTTTTAGCTATGAAGTTTTGATGGTCTCAGCTTATGTATGTTCTGTGGATGCACTAAGTCCAAGATAAACCATGTCCTAAATCTACATGCCGATAATATCTCAGTTACCAGACCTGATTCTGATTCAAATTTAGTTCGATAGCCTGCAATTCTCCCACAGTGTCGGGCACGTTTTGGATCTGGTTTTTGGAAAGATCTACCACATCCAAGTGGCGAAGACCACAGAGTTGTGTAGGCACAGTCCGAAGCTGGTTCCCAGAAAGGCTCAAGGTTTTGAGAGCTGAAAGTTGTCCAAATGCAGACGGTAGCTGCCTCAAGTGATTGCCATTCAAGTGTAGTGTTTCCAGTTTTTTCAGTTTACACAGCTCCTCAGGTAAAGCAGCTAGAAATAAATGACAGAACAAAGAGATGACTTAAACAAAGAACAGTAAACATTCATACCCATTTAATTCAAGTAACCTCCTGCATGGAAAACAGTGCTATATTACAGTAATTTCTCACAGGATTCCTCCCCATTTTCCGATGAAGGCACAGATCCCTGCATAGAAACTTAAGCCCAGTGACAACACATGCTTTTTAACCATCTTTCATAAATATCTTAAAAATAATCTGCAGACAAGGCAGACCTTCAAATCACAGGCTGAAGATACTACTCTGAGAGGATTTTAGCCAATCAGTTATACTCCTTACTAACCACTTTGCCAATGTATTCTATGACATCTGAAGTACGACGCAATTCACAGCTTCAGGTCTGCTGCAGCCCTTTAAAGGTATTACTCAACTTACTCAAACTTAAGTTCTCAGGTAATTCATACCATATCATACCAGTATTTAAGCCTCACCAGGTAAGCTCTGCTGGCATTCATTCATCCTGCATTCTACCTACATATGTGTATAACCTGTAGCACTCCTGAGTTGCACTATAGAGTCAAAGATGTTTGTAAATTACATTTGTTTTTCAAAAAGGCAGATAATACACAATTAACACATAAAAAAGTTAGTTTCTTCACCTCGTCCTAATTTTTCCATAAAGTTGGACGTTTGTCCAACAGAAACAGTAACAACCATTGAATGGCCAGCAATATTTTCTACAGATCTTCATCATCATCTTCCCCTGTTCTCTATGCAAGTACTAAACCATCTGACACTGTTAAACCTTGAGATCAGACAAGTCAGAGCACAGAAACATTACGGTTTTAAGTACTTACATGTCATTGTAAAACTGATAATACAACTAAGTTGGCAACTAGTTTTGAAGAATTTATGGGTTTGGGTTTTTTTTCCTGTACATGAATTCCAAAGGTTTCAGCTTAGGTGACTAAACTCCCCATTTACATCCTGTGAGAGTTAAATCATTGAATTTAGTTTCTGATCAGAAAAGTCAGGTTATTATTTTTAAAATCTGTGGAGATATTAATTAGCAGGCATACTCAGTTTGTTGTTGTTTAGAACAAGGCTCTTCAAAAAGGAAAATCTTCCAATGAGTGGTGGCAAGAGCTCTATTTTGTTGTTCGACAAGTCTATTGTCCTTAAGTTACTTGCTAGCTTCTGCAGATCTTCAGGAAACTACAGGGGACAAAAAAAGATACAGCATTTAAACAGCTGCTACAACTTCAAATGTTCAAGTTACACAGCTTAAAATTCTAATTGAAATTTGTATCGCTATTACATACTGTCATATGTATCACAATGCCCAGTCACCACAGTGTGCAACTAAGTTGGCAAATTCGCTTAATACATATTTTTTAAAATATTTTTTCATCTGAGGAAGGGAAAAGGGATATAAAGGAGACAGTCTAACATCTAGGAAGAGTAGTTTTTAGCCCAAAGAATTTAAGTTAAAAAGGAAGAAGTAAGTATATCATGACACGAGCTCATTTATGTTTTAGTCTTCTTGTGTGTTTCTCTTAAACATGCCTGTCATTAAAAAAATATTCTACAGCTAGTTAACAACTCTATATTTTAGCAGAGTAGGACTGGGAAATTTTTCTATTGCTTTCTTTTTTAAATAATTATGTAAACCATTTTCCTTATTTACATCCTGTAGCACTTTATTCTGGACTTGGCACTGAGCTGAAAAAAAGAAAAACCTAACAATCACCATCAGCAAGTACTGGTCAATAGGCCAGTGGTTTTGATTCTCCTTTGGTTTGGCAGAGGAAAAGGGAAGAGAGAAGGTAGGATAGTGGAAGAAGATACTTCAGAAAAATCTTGGAAAATTACTGCAGTATAGAGTTATTTTGGCTATCCTGTGAATTGTTACTCAATTTATGGTTCCAGGACATTCTGTGTTTTTCTGCAGTTGAGTCAAAGTCAAGACAATTTCTGATATAATAAACTTCAACATGCTTGCAGCCCAGTGAACAGCCTGTACAGACTATGCATATGACTACAATTAAATACAGCGTAAGTATCTATACGCGGCAAATTGTGGAGTATCTTTCTAGGTAACGATACAGTTATAAAATTTACATTTTTTTTCCCTCAAGTTTACAGCCCTTTTTTTAAAAAGCACAACATCATAACTAGTACTTCTTGAACATACATGCACTCTACAGCATAAGCTCATAAGCACACAAGGGCCCTCTCAGATAAATCAATCCTCAATCAGAAGATAGTGCAAGCACAAATCTGCTCTGCACAAAGGAAAAGAAAATATTCTTGAAATAATGTCACTATTTATGAGAAATACATGTATGCAGTGCATTGTGACAATGAGGTGGGAATTTCCAAAAGTGTCAGTCATGCACACAAACAGCCACGTTTCTGCTACAGTTACGTTACCTCTGTAAGTCCCTTTCCAGTTAGCTGAAACACACCAGTTTTCTGTGCTGTCTCCAGGTGGGCTTTTAATGCACTATTTCCCATCCTAACAGTTCTCTGTCAAGCGTACAGAGCTTGAGTGATAGTCTCAACCAGTTTCTCTCGGTTACTCTGCGCTGGAGAACTGCAAAGTCTCTGTGATAAAGCAAATGTAAAAAGTCATTTTATGTGCAGTCTTCAGCACTACAAGCATTTCAACATACTAAAGCATTTCACTGCTGCATTTTCATCTCCCTCATAACTAAAATGTAGAACTTAAAAGATGTACCTAGCTTAAGATGCCTTCATTACAGCAGTTTGAATATTGAAATGATGCAACAACTGCTGTTAAGACTAGGTGGAAAAATTGCATACTTTCCACATTTCGCCTCTTTCAGGGCCCAGTAGTGCAAGGAGATTCTCCATGGAGACTGGCCGTGATTTCAGCGGCATCTCCCAGCACTGACCTGCTGTACTACACTTTTATTCGCTTTTTTTGGAAACGTTTGTTTCATTTAGAGACTTAACTCCTTTGCTGTGACTTCAGACGCAGACACACGGCATCCGCCTCCCGTAACTCCAGCAGGGTTTAATCCCAGGACAACCTACGCCGGGTTACAGGCCGAAGGATTACTGCCAGGTTTGTAGCCGGGAATAACGCCCAACGCAGCACGTAGACAGCCGGGACCAGGAGCCCCAGAGAAAGCAGCACTCCCTGCCGCGACGGCTAGAAGCGGCCCGGCGGGACCCTCGGCAAGGGGCGAAGCCAGCAATGACCCGCTGCAGGCCCCGCTCCCCCCGCCTCAACCCCGCCCCGGGCTGCTCCGGCCCCACAGGGGCCGCTCGGCTTTGGCCCTCGCCCCCCGCCCCGCCACCGCAGGCAGCCCCGGCCCAACCCACCTGTACGGGCGCCGTCGGCGGAGCTCCCCGCACCCTCCCCCGCGCTTCGCGAACCGACGCTCCACAATCGCTCACCGGCTCCCCCGGAACCGGACGCCTGTCTCCTTTTCCTGTCACACTCGACATGGCGGCTGCCCGCCGGCCATGGGTGCCGCCATCTTCCCGAGCTTCCGGGACACCCAGCATGGCGGAGCGTCGCAGCTCCGCCTCGGCAGCCGTGGCGGCCGGTAGACCCAGGCCGGGCGGGGCGGCCGGATCCGTGAGGAGGACGCTGGGGCTGAGCCCGCGGCGAGGCGCCAAGGGCGGTGTGAAGCGGAGCGGCGATGGTGAGGAGTGGAGCGGCGGCCAGGCCGCCCGCCGCCCCTGGGAAGCGGGGCAGCCCGCGGCGGCGGCCACCCTGCTGGCGCGGTGCCTGGCGGCGGGCGCCGTGAGTCAGGTAACGGGCCCGGAGGGGACCGCGCAAGCTGGCGGCCGCGGGGATCAGAGTCGCGTAACAAAACAAAACAAAAAAACTACCTGCGGTAAAGGTTTGGAGAAGCCGTGGCTCAGGTGCTGTGGCGCAGCTCTCCTCTTCCCTCTGTGCCCGTCCTTGGAGCCCGTGTGTCCCGCCTGCCTTCTGCCGCCGGGCTTTCGTAGGTGCAGCAGTGCCTCACGCTCCGCCGTCGGGTTGACGAACCTGTGCTTCGGTGCCGTACCCCTCCGTCTCTTGAAATAAGATGGCGTTGAAAGCGCTAAACCGTGTTGCTGTTTGCGTTAAGTGCGTGTTCATTTGAAAGGCAGAGAAGTTTTTCCTTTCGTTGTGGGATCTCCTTCGTTTCTGGCTGATGGCAGCTTTCCTTACTAGGAATACCTGTACCTCCTGATGTGTATTTTTCTGGAGCGTAGACGTGATGGGCTTCTTATGCCCTGTAGTGCGTTCCAGCGGCATGCAAGGCAGTATCCTTGGGAGTGCCCTCATACTGCCTTTTATGAAATTTTATTTTCACTCCTGTTCATTTTCCCCAGATAATGCACGTGTTTTACGAGTTGTTCACATGAAATTTACTGTATTGCATCGTGCAAGAGATTAACAGTAACTTTAGACTATTAATAGCCAGTTTTGAGAATTTGCCTGATACGTTCTTGCTGCTGACTGCATTTTTTCCCATTGTTTTCCTTTCACAGGAGACATTGGATTTAACCTGTAGAAAAGCCCCGTGCTTTGTGAAATTCTCAGAGATGGAAAAAATGGCAAACATTCAAGCTGAAATCAATGAGGTACAGCCTTTACTGTTGTCAGTGTACACTTATCACTTCAATACTTAGAGATAACACATGACACCTGTTGAGGTATCGGACTGCCATGTGCTGTTGTTTCATGTTTTGCGGGTTTTTTAACAGTTTAGCTGTGTAACGGTTGGCACTTTTTTCCCCAGTGGACTGAGTTGTCATAAAGAAAAGAACAAAATTATGAAACAAAAGGTTTCGGTATAACTGGAAAGACGCAGCAGCCTGCATCTTTGAAGTGTTACCTGAAGTTCTCTGAAGAAACTGAAGAACAAATAAGAATTTGTAGTTGACTGTAATTCACAAAAATGTTTCTTTATAGGCATCTGGACCCTTCTGTTGGTTAGCAACAGGTAACCACAGTTATTTCCTACTGCTTGAACGGCTGTTGGGTTGTATTTTATGATGATGTTTTCTGAGCATTTGCTTGCTGGTACAAAAACTGTGTTTATGAAGTTACACAGTGTGGGATCTGGCAGCTACAAAGCGTTACTGCAAAGCAGTGTGACAATTCACCATTTACTTTTTGGGAGAATGAGTTAAACAGCTGGCATCATCCTGTATTGACAGGCAGAAGGAACGAACAGTTTTCAGCTCCCAGTAAGGTGGCTATTTAGCCTCCTATGCTGGAAGGTTTCACGTAGAAAGTACTCTCCCTGACAAATGTTCAAGGTGCTATGAGTGAAGCAAGTTTATTTTTGTCCTCTCCTCGGTGATCAAGAAAAGCAAAGTAACAGTTCTCTGTGTATCCTGAGAGACTGATATGTCATGCTCTTCTGTGCTTTACTCAGTCTTCTCTTATCTATCCAAAACAACCACAAGTCTTTCAGCCACAGGAAGATATCTGCTGCTCTTGTGCTGGTTTATCATTGGAAAGAATTAAAGCTAGGAGTTTCACTTGGGAGCGCTTCTCCCACAGCTAAAAAAAACCAACACAACACAAACGAATGTTTGCCAGAAAGAGGAAACATGGGGCTGTGAGAGGTTCTTTAGTAGAACATAGGCTATGAAACTGCTTTGTAGGAGATGTAAGTTTCTGTGTTTTAGGAATGAATTGCAGGACCTGTCTTTTCCAGCACAAATTCCCAATAAATCACCAAATTGTTTAGGGTTTTTTTTTAAACAGTCTTTTCCTATTGACCAAAAAAGTCCCACCTAGTAGTAGAAACACTCCAGAGAGCGTGGTACCGTGCTCTCATGCAAGTGTTCACTCTCTTTCACACACACGCTCTCCCCCATGCTCCCATTTTCTCCCTTTCTACTTCCTCCCCCACCCCAAGAGAGTCAACAATATCTGGATAAGTATGTTGAAAACACATTTTCATTTGATGTTATTATTGTTGTAGAAGAAACTGAAAACTGAAATTCTGCAGCTGGAGAAGGAGACAGCAGACATTGCTCACCCTTTTTACTTAGGTAAGTGCAGTTGTACCTTAGAAGAAACAAGAGTGTTAAATGACTTCATCAGCAGATTAATGTTTTGTCTGAGTATGTGACATTTCTAGAAGTTATTGCAGCTGTCTTAACTGGATGGCTTGTTAGAGGTGGCAGGTGTTTTATTAGCCCCTAAAGAATGTTTCCATACTATTTGAACTTGCACCCTCTGCTGTGTCAGTAGAAGCTCCATGCGTAACTCACTCTCCAAAAAAGTTGTGTGTGTGGTCAGCTCCCCAGGGTCAGTGGAGTATCAGTTCTGAGATCATCAGTAACCTGATTTGCTTCCCTTGGCCTGTGTGCTACTTTGCTGCTTTTCCAGTAACTCAATGTATTTCTGCTGCATCTATATGCCCCTAAAGTTACTTTGATTTTTATTTTAGTATTTTGGGAGCATATGTATTCATTTCTTTATTATTTCATACTTTTCCCACTATGATTTCATGGATGCTTAAAAACATTCTAGCTTGCTACTACTGTGTTAGGCTAATGAAGTATATTGTAATACTTCAGTGCTATGGTATAGTTTAAGAAGTCAGTTTCGTCTCAAAGAGTTTACTTAAAACTATAGACAAAGTAAAACAATTAACAAAGCTGTATCTCTAAAAAGTAGGTATTATGACTTTGAGGCGCATGCTGATATTAAGTCCTATACAAGCCAACAAAAGTCATTCTGATTAATGATATCTTTCCTGAGTGTAAACTGTCCAGTGTAATAGATCAGACTTTTTCTTTGTGTCTTTCTCTAGAAGAAATTTTGCTCTTGTTTTGGTAGGACAACAGGTTCAACTTTGCAATTTTATTTTATAGGCAAAAAATGCGAGATTTTGCAAGATATGAACGGACACTTGGAAGCCATACTGAAAGAGAAGAGGGCTCTTAGAAAGAGGTTGATAAAGCCCAGATGTCAAGAGAGCCTGCCTATTGAGGCTACTTTCCACAAGTAGGCATATGGAAAATAATTGTTCTTTGTTTGCATGAATCCAAATTAATTTGAACTAATAGGCAGTAAAAATCGCATGCTTTCATTCACTTTTCCATTGATAAGAATAGAAGTAAAAAATGGTAGCAGAACCTCAGCTAAAAGCTAGTAGTTTACTCATTGCGAAACTCATAGAAAGGTAGTGATACATATTTTTACGAATATTTGCTTAGGTTGTCAGTCTTATCTTCTGAAGATTACAGAACAATTTGTGATGTATTGTTTTAAACAGGTTTGTTAACTGCTTGATTCATTATGCTTCTCCATAGGTAGGAATTGTTAACTTTAGCATTTGGTGTCTTCCTTCCACTGTGACTTGGATCAGAATAAGTGTGTGAATGATTCCCAGACATGCATGGTACATGTTTTTAAAATATAGTCCTTCTTCTCATGGTCTAAAAATCTAGTCCAGTTACTGAAGAAGTGCATGTTCACTTCTGTAATTCCTGCCCTGCTTATTGCTGAGAGTCGTAAGTGTAATTGCAGAGAAATTAACTGGTTGGTTAGGAACTTGCATAAAACTCGAGAAGAGGACTAAGAAAACCCATGGGGGAAAGAAATAAGAGCTTGGAGGTATTAAATCCTCATTGTTTTGCACAACTTTTGAGTAGGGGGCTCATTCTTGGTTACAGGTATGTAGTAGAGTTGTTGACTGAGGCTGTGACTTTCATTGAGAAGCTTGAAAGCCATTTGCAGGCCGTAAGAAGCGTCCCTCAGATACCGAACATCATGAAGAATATGGTGAGTAGCAAAAGAACTGAGTCTTCAGTGTCCTTCAGCATTAAGAATTCAATGCTGTTTGGTCGTTTAGGTTATTTTTATGTCCTGCTAGATTGACAGGTTGTATAGAGATGAAATTCAACTCTTTTCTGCTTCAGAACACTGCTTTGACAAAAACAGAGGTGCTCGTGATGGAGTTGGAGGAGCTGGCAGAGCAAATATTGAAATGGAGAGAACAGCAAAAAGTATATTCTGACAGCATCTGCAATACTGCTGAATTGGACTTTGACTTACCTTTAACCTAACAAATAATTTTCCTCAAATAGGATGGCTATTCAAAGAACTACCTTTTTATGGTCTTCTGTGAAAGCTACAACATAGTTGTGCTTTAATCCAACAGGGACTTTGTAGGTTATATTTCTGTTCTTATGTAACAGATCTCCCACTATTTAAGGAAAAAAAAAGGACAATGAGCAGTAGCTCATAGGAAGACAGACTACTGAGAAGACTTTTACGGAGTTCCTTTTTGAAATAGTTGGACAAGATTCCCTTGGAGCCTGTATCTTCAGTGCAAACTTGTTTTGATATTTCTTATGCACTTGGTGTAGTGTTTCTCTTCATTTTTGTAAGCATCTTGATAATACACTGTATTTTGTATGTTACTATAAAACTTCAATAAAAGCACTAGATTTCAAGAGCTCAGTTTCTTGCTTTTTATTTTGTTATAAAATCCTATAATTAAAAGAACAGTGGAAAGTCTTAGGTCCCAGCTTATTCTTCCATAGGAGTTCCAACCAAGAAATTTAACTAGTTTAAAAGTTACAGTTTATTATGGCTATGATGTGGTTTTGTGGGAAAGCAGGGAATGGACTCGGTGATATATGGCAAGTCTATGGATTTGCAAACCACACTTCTATGATAGTGATAAATATATTCTTCAGTCTCACCTTAACTGTTGCTTGCCTTATTTTCATTGCCCCCCTTAGAAAAAAAACTTTTGTTCCATGAGTATGAGTGACAGTTTAGCAAAAGCATTGATTGTTACAGTTTGCAACCTTAGCAACTTTTATGTCGTGAAAAGACTTGTTGGTAAAATGTCACTGGCAGGATGTCTATAAACCAGGATAGTTGGTTGTCTTTGGAAGATGTCCAGTTTCGTATTCAGGATACAGAGCTAACTCGAAGTGGTGTGGATGTATTCCTTTCTACCGTTGCATCATTTATGTTACCTGAATTCTTCATACATCCCACCTGTTGATTTCTATTTCTGAAAATAAAAGGCCTTTATTTTTTGAAAGTAACCACTAGGTGGCTCAGTACCACACAAATTTCACTGTAGTTTTTCTGATTATTGCAAAAAAACTTAGGGAAGAAATCTTTGGTTCTTTGTTGAGCACACTCTGATCTGACTTAGTTGTAATTGATCTACTCTATGTTTGAGATTTTCTGAGAATCCCATTTTAATCTTTGTAGACTACATGATTTGCTGGGTGTGATGACAAGGTGTATAGCTTAACCCGTCCCTAGTATACTATGTAAGTGTAGCTGATGTTCCTCTCTGCTGCTGTTGAGAAAAATTAAGAGGATAGAAACAATTTGTAATAAGTCAAGCAGAATGTCAATAGGTAGGATCTGAGAATATAAACTGGCGTTTGAGTCCTATAAACTTTAATGGGATCTTTGTGTGAACGCTTGCTATATGTCACTGCAGGATTTGAGTCCAAAGTCCCATGTTGCCGTCATTTCGGATGTGGAAATGAAGGTCTTCCACACAATTGCAGAGGAGCTGGCATTTTTACTGAAAATGCTTTGCATGTTCTGTGAAATGGGAAGAAACAGAATCCAGACTTCTAGAATCATGGTCCTCTGCATCTATCACAGGCTTAACCTTTCATTGTCTTACGGTGATGATTTAGGTCAGGCAAATCAAAGCTGTTGTAATTTAATGCTTTCAGAAGTAGGATGAAAACATTTCTAGTTAGTTTGTTCATTATAATTCCTTGAAGTGAAGACAAATAAGTGTTTCTGCCGTATGCCAGAGTGGAGCATATTTTCTTCTTTTACTGTATCCATTATTGGTAGAGTTTAGCTAATACCATTTGCCATTGATGTACCACTTCATTCTTTAGCGTGATTAAAGGGATAAGTCTGTCGAAATAAACAGTGATTCAGAACTTGTAGGTATTCATTTTAGCATCTCTGTGGTGGGTCATGAATTGGGAAAAGTGTTTGGTCCAAAGGATCCATCCCATGCTTCACTCTGGAAGTCTTCCGTATTGTGGTATCTTTTTCATTTAGGTTTAACGTTTCTGGAGCTTAAGGCAAATTGTCTCATGAGGAGAACTATACCTAAAGTACAAATAAATGGTACAGTTAAAAGGTAATTTAAACAGAAGTTGTTTATATGGTCTGTAAAACACTCCTATATGATATTCAGATATAGCTCAGACCTTCTCGTACTTTGAAAAGCAAAACCAGAAAAAATCCAGTTAAAAACAAGTAACAACACTGGCAAAAACCAAAGGGGAATTGTCTCTTGAGCCCGGCACCTTGTTTATGCCAATGCTTCTTGTTCTCACGTCTTCACAATAATGTCAGTAGCTGACGGATAATATTCTAAAAGCAATTTTAAAAAAAAGTTTTGGTGGTTTTTAGAGTGCTGTAAGTGCAAAACTTTTATCAATGCAACAGTTTGACATTGATTTCAATTATAGTGCTTTGGAAGTTTCGAAATTTTATTTGACACCATCAATACAACCTATGTAAAGATTGGAGGTTTTCAAAGGAATTTAAAACACTTGAGAGCTTTCCTTTGGCACTAGTAAGGAAGGGATACTTGCCTTCCTTAAATCACTGTCGAATTAGTTAAATGTGGAGTGCTTTGCACTTTAAACAGTGCTGGTTTTCTGATTGCCCGCACGTTACTGGGAGATGGGACGTGACCAAACGTACGCAGCACTAGACTGGCAGTTCTTGACTTCTGCAACAAATCGGTTTCTCTGGGGGAGTCCCCAGCGAGCGTCTCCGTGGCAGCGCCCACCTCGTCGGACTGTCGCCGTTCAACTCTTAACTAAAATCCGGGTTGTTACGCTGCCGCAAACGAGAATTTGGAGGTGCTGCCGGGGGAGTGAAACCACCGCCTCTTGGTCCGGAGGTCCCGCTCTCCCGGGCGGACCCGTCTTAGGCGGAAAAACCCGGCTGGGTTGCTGGAGAGGCTGCCGCGCCGCTGCTCCGGGGAAGAGTTTTCCCGAAACCCCTCCTCTCAGCCGTGGTGGGGAGGGGGCGGCGTCCCTTCCCCGCCCGCGGGGGCTGCCTGGCCCGGCCCCGGCCCCGGCCCTCCCCTTCCCGCCCTTTCCTCTCCTTCCCTCCGGGCCGGGCGGCTCCGCTCCTCCCCTCCCCGGGCGCTGAGGCGCCGCGGCGGGGGCGTGATGCGGGGCCGGGTCGCGGGCGGCCGCGGCTGCTGGGCGTGAGCCGAGCCATGGCTAACGTCAAGGTGGCCGTGCGGGTCCGGCCTCTGAGCAAAAGGTGCGGCGGGGCGCGTTTTGGGGGAGCGGAGCGGGGACGGGGAGGGTCGCCGCGGCGGCGGGGCAGTTGCGGGGCGGCTGCGAGGGGTGGCCGGGAGCCGCGGGTCCTGCCGTGGGGGACGGGGTGGCCGCTGTGAGGTGGCTGAGCCGGGACCGAGGGAGGGGCGGCGGGCGCTGGTGGACGGTGAGGTGCGAGGAGCGGCGGGACTCCTCTCTCCGGCTCGCTGAAGAGCTTGGAAAGTTTTCACGGAAAAGTCACCCACTGGAGCTGTTAGGCTGGCTTCCCTCTTCCTGAGCTCCCCAAAATAGGACAATTGTCATCCAGTGTCAGGGAATCTTCCCTTCCCCTTCTGTTGTCGCTGTTTTTTTCCAGCGGGAGGCAGAGCCGGATATTCCCATTGTCGCTCAGCTCCGCTCCCTCCCCGGCTCGCTTGGCTCCAATAGAAATCCCAAAATCTAAATGATATGGCTGGAAGACAACTCCCACAAACAAGAAGATGCCGTAGCACAATGCTCTGGTGTTGTTTGGATATAATGCATAACTAAAACCTTGCAGGCTTTGGAAAGTCGGGGAGGAAAAGAAAGAGAAAAAGCAAGGAGCCAAAATTACAGTGGCTGGTAATTTACTCCTCCTGTTAGAGAAATGCTATAGCACTTCAGGCAGAAATGGTTTGAGAAGTGACATGAGCTCTGAGGGCCAGTCTTTGATTTGATGCTGCCTTTCTTTTTAGCATGAGTTCCTCCCGTTGTCTTCTGACTGCATTGCCTTCTGTGATAAATAACTCCTTCAAGTAGTAGAGAAAATGATTCTTGAAGAGTTGCCCAGCCAGAAAACTAGCCTAGCCATTTAGCCGGCAGTACACTAGCGTATTTTGGACTATTAAGTTCTTATTTGTCTGGGGGGGGGTGTGTCCCAAGAAAAGATACCAGAGAGTGTCGAAGAAAATAAAAAAAACCACCCAAACCAAACCTGCTAGTCTTAATAGAAAAGGGAAAGGTGGAAAGTAATTTACAGGTTTTCGATATATTTTACCTTTAACTCAAAGGTAACTGATTTAAAAAAATACTCTGTCCATAATTTAATTTAAAAACATGTTTGGGTAATATAGTTCTGATTCATTGTCCAGCTGTGAATAGAAGAGATTTTTAACAGATATTGGCATATTGTAAGGAGAGTTGCAGCACTGAAGTAAGCTAAGTTTAACCTTTCATTGCTTAGCGTTGCTTCAGTGTTGGAGATATTATTTGATGAGATGTTAGTCATTCTTAGCATTTACTCATTAAATAAATTGCCATTATGGTCTCTAGAAAGAAAAAGTAGTATATGAGTGCTAGGTATTAACATTAAATGACAATTTCGTAATGATACTAAGTTATCCAGACCATAGGACCCTTTTGTTTCAGTCTTGCAGAGTTGACTGGAAATTGAAAGTATTTAAAAGTCCGACTTGGTGATGTATTTCATTGTGCAGTCAATGACATATTTGTTTCTCCCACAATAGCATTTGGCTGCCTATTTGCAATTATGTAGCGGACTTAGTAGAGTCTCCTGTAGGCATAAGTTAAAATGAGTGTTTCTTACCAGTTGGGGAAGAGAGGCCAAAGACTGAATTGGCAGGGATGTAATCCTCCCTCTCACCAGATCCTCCTTGGTGAGGAAGTTTGCACTGCTTCTGTCTTAATGTTTTTTCCCCAATGGGTAGCATTAAATAGTGCATAACACTGTATATATCATCATAGCATTAAATGGTGCCTGTTACTCTGTCAGATAAGGTGTGATAAACAGGAAAACCTTTGATATAGGCAGTGTGGGCCAGCTGTTTGGCAGGGAATGTAGTTTGGAGAGTAGGGTAGGATCAGAAAGGCAGACAGCCTCCTGCACATTGGAGAAGCTAATCTGGTGCTGAAGCAGAAATGTTTGTACGAAGGTGAGAGTGGAAACCCAGGGGGTGATGTGGGAAGAGCCTGTTAAGTAATTCCATTTAATCAATCTGTGGCGGTGTAACAGATAAGATGGGGAGGCAGAGACCAGTCCTGTGGTATTTGACCCTAAAGGCAATAGGCCATTTGTTCCTTGTACTGTGTTGCCACAGCTGAGGTCAGCAAAAGCATTTCAGGAGGGATTTTTATATTTTATAAATGGGAAGGGGAAGTGATTGGATATTCTCTGTGAAGGCTCTGACATGAGAAGTTGCTTTCTAGCCTTGACCAGAATTATCCAAATGTAATGACTCTGGGGCAAATACCAAATATATGAAGGCTTAAAGTAACCTTGGTAGACACTGAAAGGACTAAAGCTCTCAGTGGGGATAAGGGCCTGCTCTTTCTAGTTCAGCTTCTTATACCACTTCCATATTGTGGTCACACAAACCTCTCACCCTTTCTATGCACACATGCTGTGATCACCTCTAACAGGTACCCACATTGCCAGAGTTCCTAGGATCTCTTAGGTGCTTTAAAAAGAAAAAATTCCTGCAGAAAAATTTCAACTCAACTGGATTGAAGTACTGTAATGTATACAATCACAGTTCCAGCCAAAAATACTAAACTTTGCTTTTTAACAGTCCCAAAAATTGAAAAGCTGTGGGTAAAAGCTAGAACTAGAGGGTTAGTTGGTTGTTTCTAGACTATCATACAAACTTGACTTGCTCATTGCTTCTTTTCATTTAATTTACAATGGCAGATGAAGGTTGGGTTTGCATCTTAAAAATCACAGAATATTCAGATGTTAAAGGATGTTAATACAGGATATCATAAAAATCCTACTTTCTGTTTAAAGGTTCCATTTTTTTATAAACCACATTAATCACATCTGCAACTTGTTATTTAGCATAAGGCAAAGAGTTGTCTTTTTGTTCTGTGCCTGTACAGCACCCATCACAATGCATTCTTTGACAGAGAGCTCCTATGCACAAATAATCCCTGATAGTTATAAAGCGAGTACAGTTGCACAGAATGCAGAAGTTTTTCCTTTGCCTAAACTTTAAATATCTTGTAGCCAATGTTCTTTATAATGTCATCAGTCATCCTGTAACAGACTAAATGATTTTTTTTATCACCAAAATGTTGTCCTGGGATAAAATACCCTCAGATATGTTCCCTGTAGTGACATTGCTTTAAAGAAGTCTTTATTACACATTTACTAGTCTACATACTAAAAAAGATTTGTTACTTTGTGGTTACATGGATACTTGTTCTGGGTAAATACACTTCCCCCCTCAGAACAAAATATGGAAGCTTGAGTGGGTGCTATAAATTGACTATAGTGATAGGTAATAATCAGGTATTAAATAGGAGCTGGGAACTGATGAAATCCCTTCATGGTTTATTTCCAGACATCTTAATGCTTGGTCTGTTAGATATTAGACTTTTGTAAGGAAAGTGTAATGGTTTTTTTGGCTGTCAGTCAGAAGCTGTTGATGGAAACACTTTCAGTGCTTGCATGTAACTATGTGAACTAGGAATGTTGTTTCTTTTTCTTTCTTGATTTCTGCTGTGGAGTGTGCCAACGCCATGGTCTGCAGTGTGATGCTGTGATAGCAGATCTGACCCTCCAGACCTGGAAACAGTGTGACTGGCTGAGAAAGAGGGTACATTAGCCTTCAAGTATTTCAGTACTGTGTCTAGGGCTCTCCTTGTGCCTGGGCAGCTCTCTTAAAGCTGTGTTGGGTGTTCGTATGCTACAGAAACTAGCATAGAAACTCTAGCATTAGACATGCCCTTTTACTATTTATGTAGGCCAGCAGAAACCAATGCTAGTTTTTATGTGCTGCTGGTTTCAAAAATGTTTGTGCCAGCAGTCTCCCATCACAATTGTAGTACCGAGTTGTGGCTGCTCAGCCCCGTGTTACGTGAGAGGAGGAAGGGAGGGCTGTGTTTGTGCATGGGAGGCCCACTGGGAGGTGAGTGGTCAGTGTGTCCAGGACAGTATCGCTGGGACCTGGATGGAGCACAGCTGCCTCATGCCTTTTCCTCCATGATCCGCTTCCACTGCATCTTCTGCTCTGCATCCAGCTGGTCTCAGTTCACTTGTGTGTACCCAGGATGCGTTCCCTTGACACGGTGTAGTTGGAGAGCTGCTACGTAACCAGTCTTAAAGATGGGAAAGAAGGATTTTAAAAAACACTGCTCTATACCACAATGAAAATCCTCATGCATTACTATAGGATTCTCTTTTTTAGCATGCAAGTGACTAGAAGACATTGCATTCCTTCACCGATTGTGGATTGAGGCCTGGCCTAAAATCATTCACAGCAAGTTTGTTTATTTGAATTCTAAAATTAGAGTGGTGTTAGTTAAAAACTTGATGCTAGGGCACGCAAGTTGCCCTGTGACACTTTTTGAGAGTTTAAAGTACTTTGATGGGCCCTGAAGTTTGGGAGCTACTTGTGCAGGACCTAGCAAATCAGAAGACACATTCTGCCATTGAAAATACCTTCTCCACTTTTCAGCTGTCTCTGTGGCCTGGAAAAGGAGAGGCTGGCAAGGAGCTCTTATTTGAAAGGGTCTTTCCTCGTGTCTTTAATAACTCACAAATGAACTCTCCCATCCTCTACAAACCTCATAGACATGTCACCTGAAAGAGTTGCTAAACAGATTAATTAACCTGAAAGCTGCCCTTTGCCTTTTCAGCTTTGCATTGTTTCCAAGCTGTAACTTGAAGCCTCCTGGGCAGCTCTTTATTTCCCAATCCCCTCAGGAGTTCCTGAGCTTGTCCTCCACACCCTGACAAATTTAAGCATCAAAGAAATGTCTGGTAGTCCCAAGTGGCAAAGCTGAACCACACTTCCAGCTGTGCAGGTGTTCACTATCACAGTCTGAGCTGCAGCAGTTGTTTTCCTGTTACTGCTGCTCTGTATGGCACAGTCCTCTAATTGCCTTCCTATTGGGATGTAGCAGGTAATCAGGCTTAAGGATGGGATAGGGATGGAGGAATTAAGTTAAGGTCCTAAGAACTCAAGTGACAGGTGTGATCAAGCCCAAGGCTGGGAGGGAATTGTAGGGAAAGTTTCTCACTTACCGTTTCCAGAAACATGCTTGGTGTGCCAGGCTAACCTGAGCAGCATGTTGAACGTAGCTGCCGTGAATAGGTGAGAGAGGAACTCAGCTGACTGGTGCATTATGATGTAAAGGTTTAATATTTGTTTCTATTCAAAAGGAAAGCTTTGTGGAAAAATAAAATTACTTTTAAAATCATTCTGGAAATGTTGCAAAGTCAAAATCACTGTTGGTTTTTACTGGGTATGCCTTTATTAATCTGCTGCAGGGCCAGCTTCATTAACTAGTCTCTCTGCTGTGGTCCACCCTCTTTGTTCTTTGTAATCACATTGTGGTAAGTAAAAGGAAGGATTATTTTGCAAGACTTGTTGCTGTTTTATAGACTGTGCTATTAGCTGTTTTACATGCTCATGTATAACCACAGGAACTTAGGTACAGCAATATGGCCTAGTGCTGACAAGAGTGATAACTTGTAGCAAATTTTGTAGAAAACATTCCTTGAATCTTATGCATAACAGATGTTAAATGCTGTATCAAAATAAAATTAAAGCAACAGCAGATTGGAGATTATTGTTTTTCTCCCTCTTACCCCCACCAAAACAAATTATTTAAGCGTATTCCTTTTAAAATGTTTATTCTTCACTAGTTGCTCACTGCTGCACTTTTTAAGCACTTTTTGAACCAACCCTGCTCAGGTAGTTGTATCTCTGTCTTAAAACTTCATGATGCCGCCGTTAAGAAGAATGTATTCTGAGGAAGGATAGCCATAGACAATTAGGTTAACATTTCAAAGCTTTTCCAATTATATTTAAATAAAAAAAAAAGCCACCACCCTACTTTATTCAAATTGTTGTTGTGATACACTACTTCAAATGTATTTGATGCAAGTGTATAATGACACAAGATATTGGCATTATTAGTATTTGTACAGTTTATTTTTGTTTACAACTTCAACTTCTGCTTAAGTTAGCTTTTCTATGCTTTTTGGATAGTGTTTTAAAAGTGTTTGTATTTAACTTTCTTGAAAAAAAAACCCAAAACAGTGTTTGCAAGGAGAGAACATTTTTTTTTTCCTTTATATTTCTAAAGGTAGATGTGAGGATTTTTTCCTTGCTTTGGGTACTTTCCTTGAGGTGACTTAAACTTTGCTCTGTGACCCAAGTGTGTGTTGGATAAATTAGCTCCCTGTTAATGGAATACTGCTCTTATCTCCATTAACTGGACATAATTGGAAATAACTTCCTTAGAAACTTGTACATATTTTCCATTAGCACAACAAATATATTACAGTCAAAAATTCTTGCAAAAATGGATGGAGTAAAATTTGGTTTTATAGGTATTCAACGTATGTTCCATGTGGATGTATTTTTCAAATACAAAACAAAATACTACTTTCTTTGAAGAAGATGACAAAATTGTCTTTGATTTCAAAGGGACCGGAATGTCTCTGTGAAAAGAAAAGGTATAAATATAGGAAAAAATATGTAACAGGCAAGAGCAGAAAACACCTTTTAGCTTGCTTAGGACTGTTACATAGTTCTTGTGCTATTCCAGGGTTTAGACTAAGGCAGGCCATTGAACATAGTATAGTGAAGTGTCTTTCTTCTACCCTGACCTTTTTTCCTTACCCTTCTCAATTATATATATTTAGTGTATATATATATATATATATTCCTTGCTACTTTGGTGCTGTCGTCCTGTCACACGTAGAGAAATGGCAGGCTTTTATCTACTTTTATCTCCTGTGATAGTTGAGTGAGTGTTGTTCCTCTGTGTCCTTCTGTTACATGACAGTCCCTTTCTTCAGGTGGTGGTAGTTGAACTCTGTCCCAAAAGCCGTGGGTTTTGGGGTTGGTACCTGATGGTGGGAAAGAGCTGTCTCAGGCCTCCAAGAGCTGCTTTCTGAAAATCTGTACAAACTGCATTGGTTATGCATTGCTCATGATTTCAGGCTTCTTTTCCACCGAAGAGCTGGGATTTTTAAAAGAAAAGTTGAGATTCTAATTTTGTGTTTATAAAGGAGGTCCCTCTTCCAAACAAATGTGTTTTAACATTTGTGTATCCTGTTTGTAACCTAGCCTATTGTTAAGGTTATCTTGACATCTTTTCCCCTCTCTCTCAAATTAGTTATTTTCCTTTGCCTGGTCTATTATTTAGAGTTTCATGTAAACTATCATTGAGGTGGCTGCTCTTTTCTCTTAGTATCTGTACTTGGCATTAGCAGGTGGTTTTCATAAGCCACATCTGTGTTTTTATAAGGGTACTGCATCAGCAACCTTTCCCAGATGTATTATTCTTGCAGTTGCATGAAGCAAATTTTCTAACTCCGGTAAAGGGCAGACCTTCTAGCTCTTTAAAAGGGCAGGACTCTGCATGTCCTGAGTGGCCACCACCACCCATTCCACAGAAGATGATGCTTCTGCTGATGTTATGTGACAATACTGGGCCTGTACTCATTTAAGACAGGAGCACAAGGTGCTAGCTACTGGTGGTTTACTTCCCAGAGTAAGCAGCTAACTGTCTCTTCTCTTCTTTCACTTCCCTTGTTGCCAGTGCAAAAGCAGCTACAAAAATGTCCTAAAACAAAAAAAGTAAAACCAGCTTTTGGAAGCCTTTGAACTAATATTTTGCATTTTCATAGAACATTTTTCCTCCCAAGTCCTAAGAATACTTTATGAGCGTCAGAATGTTTTGGAGCAGGGTTCAGGTTTTTTGTATGCAGCAAAGAAAAATGGGGTACAGTGTCATTAAATCACCTGGCCAGAGCCATGTCTTTGCTGGGTAGTTTCATTCTGTAAGACCACATACTTTATCTGAGAGAAGTTGTAGACATGTAAGATGATGTGTCTGCACACACAGAGATCACTGAGCATCTCCCCTGGGGAATGGTGCAGTGGTTGGATGCTAGTCTTGCGGAACCTTTGTGAAGTACATGGTGAGACACCACCACTGTGCCCAGAGAATTTATGTGAGTTTTGGGTAGGATTTCCCCAGTTTCCTTCTCTTTAGTCCAATGCTTTGTGTGAACTTTAAAAAGCAGTGCACTTCTAAAATTTTCTTGCCATCTTCCTATCTGTAGCATAGATTTTAAACAAAATAATGGAGTTTTGCACCTCTGATTTTAGAATTTAAGGGTTTACTGTAGTAGCTGCTTTTAATACAATGAAGGAGGTACCTAAGCAAGAGGGCTGCGACAGTGCATCACAGCATTCGGTGTCACAGTCATTTATTTAACTATGATTGCAGGTTGAAGTTCTGTCCTCGTGGAATGTAAACTGACCACTGTATCCAAATTCTGGTTTGCATGGAAATCATGGTATTTGCACAGAATTTCTTTGATGCATAAGTCCGTGAATTATACTATCTCATTACTCAGTAAACGGTTGGGAAATCAAGGGTGGATGAAACTGGACTGTAGCTTTGTTTTAAATCCTCCTTATTTCATGCTTCCTTAAATGCTGGTGGTATGACAAATGAAAAGACTTCTTCCTCTCCTCTTTCCTCCTCCCCTCAATGCTTCTGCATGAGAGAGAAAGCATCATTATTCCACAGCTGTTCAAAGCACTGATGGATCATCAGGAGTATTTCTGATTTGGATTGCTCAAGGAAGATGCATGACGTTCTTGTTCTAGCAGTACAAGACTTCAGAGATGGTGGAGACAGAAACACTGTTCTTGTCTTTTGCCATCACATGGGCAGGATTGCAGAGCTTACTGTGACCGGAGGAGGCCATCCTGTGCTTCCTCTCTTAGCTCATGAATATATATATCAAAAGTCTAGTAAGATCAAGTAAAGACTTTAACTCTTTGAGCAGGCCTGTATCTGAAAAGAGCACTGACAATGCCTCATGTTTATCTTTGCGCCAAATATTCGTATTTTTATTGCTACATAATGTTCACAAAGAAGAATGGGGGAAACCACATGAGGATGACGGTGATCACTAGGAATGGTGATTTCTGACTATCAGATTGTGTTAGCTGTTATCAGAGCCAATGAAAGCTCTGTGCAGCTGTGAGTAGCCTTGAAAGATAACTTGAGCAGCATGTCTAGTATAGCAGCGTGCTGTCTTGGTGAACTCTGTGTACTTGGCTTCAGTATAGATTTTTAAATTATTTATAAACATCTGTTCTGAATTTGGTAGGAGGATTGCTGACTGGGTGTGCACTCCTATTTGCAAGACACAGTAAAACAATTATGACTTAAAGGGAAATATCCAAAATGGTATTGGGTAGTACTAAATAATGAGAAACGTTGAAAACAAACTTCAGGTAAATTTACTTGATTGTTGATACTTTTTTTTTTGTAAATAAAAAATCCTGCATTAGCCAAAGTGAGGATGTTCATGCTATTAGCAGCTCAACTTTCACAGGTTACAGCAGTAGGGATAAGGATACAGATTATGCTGGTGTCGTGGAGGGAGGCTGTGTTTGGGAAAGTTGTGGTTGTAGGTACCTTACCTTGTCAGTAGAGTGCAGAAACTCTAATGGCTGAAGGCTTTGACATTCTTCTCCACAATTTCTGATGGAGCAGTATGGACTGACTCTTAGTGCTCTTCTCATTGCACCTTTGGTCTCTCAACAGATGTGTCCTCAGGCCATTTTGTCTGGGACAGTGTTCTCTGAAGACTAGCAAAACTTAGAAAATACGTCATGCATTGGTCAGTCGCTCAGGAGGTGCAAAGATGGCAGCTTCTCAAAGATACCTCTGCCAAGGCCACCTATAAACAAGAGGCAGAGACACTGTACAATATACTGTTAATGGAAGGGAAAAGATAAATGTGACTACCTGAAGTTTTCCCCATAAAACCTTCAGATTTATGACCAAGAAAAACCTTGCATTAGATTTGCCTCGGGATTATACTTCAGCTGCTGGCATGGTGATTGCACAAGTGTGCCGTTAGATGGCACAAAGTGTCCCAGGTAGAAGCGGAGGTAGTTCTGTAAATGTTGTACCTTACTTATACGCTATCATAGTTAGGGATCACATCCTGGGAAGTGACAGAACCCTGGAAACAGCAGCAGTGACCGCTGTTATGCATCCTGCCATGCTCACTATGCGTGTGCTTTTGGTTGTGTTTGTAAGCAGAGTGTGAAAATGCTCTTCATCACAGTAAGCCACAGAAGGCTACTTTTTTTTTTTTTTTTTTTTTTTTTAGAAAAGTCTAGAAAAAAGATTGAATTGCTCCAAAAACCAGAACCTACACAATTGCCCAGATCAACAAAAAAATCTCTGCAAGAGGGGAGGAATCGATAGTGTTGCCATACTGCTTTTGAGGTCCTCTGTCTCAGTACAGGCTGAGATTGCGTTTGGAGTTAATTTGAGTGACGGGAATGGGTAGAAAAGCATAAGTAGTTGCAACGATTACATTGCAGGGTTATTTTCAAAGTTTGTATGAGTAGACATGTATTCAGTTCTTTAACAAATTATTTAAGATTTCTCATGTACTTGAGCGGTATATATTGGCTTTGGTATGTTTGATCACTTTGGTGAGTACTTTGGTGGTCTGTATTTGTAGAAGCTGTTTTGTTGTATGACATGACTACTGCTAATGATGCCAGTATTTTTGCTTAATTGCATGTACATGTTTTTAAAATAAACGGGCAACTTTTTAAAAGTCAGTTCCTTTGTTCTCCAAGTGCCTGACTGTTATTTGAGAGGGTGGAGAAGTGGGGCAAATTTTATAAAGTCTAAAATAAACAACTGCCCCCTTTCTTTCCACCCACTGCTTCCTCCAGCTCTGCATACCTCCTTGCACTTCTGTACTCTCTCTCTGAAGTCATCCCAGTGAGATGCAGCAAGCCGTGGAAATGTCTGTCTCAAGGGTCTTGATCCTCCTGTGATTCTTTTCCGCTGGCTCGTTCTTCTACATCTTGCAGAGTGTCTGTTGTCTCTCTGGGGTTGCGTTAGCTTCACGTGTTGGCTGCAGAAATGATTAGCCGTAGAACAGCTAATGGTATGAGGAGATTTCCTTTGGGCTGCCCCTATTTTTTGGACTGCCACAGCAGCTTTGCTTCTGTCAGGTCTCTTGCAGCTGCCCATTACAGCCCTGCCACTGCATTCTGTACTTGTGTCACTGTTCTGTTGCTGAGTCTGCATTTCTCTAAAACTTTCTGTGTCTGAGAAGATCCAGGTCTTTCCTGGGACATGCGCCGTTAAATGGTCTTTCTACAGCTCTATCTTTGTACAGATAACTTGTTTTCATGCACAGTAATTTAGAAGGAGAGGCATTTCCCAAACATAGCATGATTTTTTTTAAGAAGTGGGGAAGAAGGGAGAATGGAGAAACTAAATGTTAGGATCACTGTGACTTCTGAGCAGCAGAAGTCAAATGTGTTACTAGAGAAGTGTACTTTGGAGTTGATTTTATTGGTACAACAAATACAGCTTTCATACCTGTGGAGCAGAACACCCATTGCTAGGGATGAAGGATTGTTTTATCAGTCACGTGCAAACTGTGGTGCACATAGGTGTAAGACTGTACTGACAAACACAGGTTTTGCCGAGAGAGCTCTTGTAGTGTTTGCTATCTGGAGTTAAGGTCAGAACTTCTAGAACAGCTGGGAGTCTGCTTTGCCTCCTGGGCTTTAGATATTAAACCGTGCTTTTTCTCCCAAAGTTCTCTGGTTTGTACCTAAATGAAGCATGATATAAACACATGTTTAGAGGGAGGTTGAATGTACGGTTTGTAGAGCTAGGGATGGCTGCAGGTCCAGTTTTGTTTATGCTCAATGCTCTCTGGCTGTAAGCAGCTGCAGAAGGGAGGGGTCTCCATTCCCACCACCGCGTGTTCCTGCCTTTTCTCTTGCTTTGGCTTAGCAACCGTGTGACCACGGTGCTTAGTGCTCTGGAAGGGCTGGCTGGTCCTGTGGCACCTTGCTTATTTATTTTGGTGTGTTTTTCTGATCACAGCTGATCTGAGTCATTGCATGGGGGTGTGATTGCTAGATCAGATGCAGGAAAACAAGTGGGAGCACATGTGGAAGGCTGGAAGAGCAAAGAGAAATTGCCTCCTGCAGCAACAGCCCGCAGTTAATATAAAAGTCTGGGTGCTTGTGAATCTGCACCCAGAGCAAGGGGAGACTTTAGTTCTCTCCCTGTTTGCTGGTGTTTTTCTTGTCTTGTAAGACTTGAACAAAGCTATTTAGCTGCTGCATAGAGCTTTTTGTCTGCGTAGTGAGGAATCCTTGCTACCCTGTGGTAAAAGGTGGTGTGGTAATTTTATTTTGTGTTGTTTGTATTTTACTGGTTTTATATTTATTTTAATATAAGTATATAATGCATGTGGACTGAAGGCAGTGAGTTTGATGTAATCATTATAGGTGGGGTTGAGAGCACTGCTTGTTGTTGAGGTTGCTTTATGTCTGCAATTAGAATATCCTGGTATTTAAAACTATTAAAAGCTTTGCCAGATTTCAACCATTTGGGTAGAAATCTTCCATTCATGAATACCTGCCTCTGGCTAGATATTTGTAATTATTTTTAAGCTTTGTCCAGAACAGTTCAGCTGCTACAGAAGATGAGGTTAAGGGAAAATTAGTTTTTAAAATATTTAAGAGCAACTTAGGGTGACTTTTGATTTGAATTTCCCAATTTATTTAAAACTGGAAATCTGGTGTGCATTTTTTTTAATTCCCCATCTGAATCTACCCATTTCTGACCCAAGTTGTAAATAACTGAAATTCTTTAACATGCTCAGTGAAGACTTGTAAGAACATAGCAGATAAAAGTTTTAAGGGATCTGCTTTCTCTGAGTGCGTCTGAGCTTGTATCCTCTAGTGTTGACCAAATTGTGCTTGCAGCATCCCCGTAAGTCAAAAAACTCATCAGCTGAGCACCACCTTAATAAATTGAGCTCAGTGTTGTCCAAGTCACAATTGAAGCCCAGGTATAGGAACTGAGAGCAAGGTCTTCTGTCCCAATGATTCTCAATAATCTGTTTGCTGACCCCAGCTGGTATCCAGGAAGAAACACTGATTCAATTGTGGAGTGTACAAGTAAACTTGGGATAGAGAGTGGGAGAGCTGCTGAGAGTAGGATCGTGTACCTCTGGAGCAGAGAGATAGGCCTAAAACCAGCTACAATGCAGTAGGAGAAGGGAGACGAGACCTGCAGAGCAGTTGAAGGCACTAAAATTGAACGTGGGCCCATGGACAAGATGTCAGAGAGAACAGATAGCAGGTACCTGTAAGAGATCATGTGTGTGCATAGGGAGAGGAGGATAGGAACTCAGTGAACTGTAACTAGCGTGGTAAGGCTGGAGGGTTAACAGTAGGACTGAAAAATAGGGAACACTCGTGAGGTTAAGAAGCAGGATACAGCCAAGATCATAATGCAGCAGTGGAGGAAACAGTATATATAACTGAAGCAAGCTCCCTCCTGAAGGATCCCTCTGGTTTTGTCTGTCTTCTGCTGTTCATAAGTTCTTGTGAAATTCTCTGTCAAAATGTCCCACTTCCTCTTAGATCTGGTCTGCTGTACAGGGCAACTGTCAGCTTTGTCCATTAGCTCACCTGGCTGAGGTTTGTATGTGGATATGCAAGTCCCCAAACTTACTTGTGTTGGAAAACACTTGCTTTTCAAAACATCTACGGAGTTGCACATGTCCAGATTAAATGCATCAGTTGCAAATTTCTACCTTAAATACTCACAGACTGTATCCTTAGGCACTTTTCCTCCTTCATTTGTTCTTTAGGGAGCCTTATGAGGCCTCCGTTCAGTACTCAGCTGTGCATAATGCAAATTCTTTCTCCTGTGAGTGTTCCTCTTTCTCCTGGGGTCTAACTCGGGGATCTAGTGACTGATGTGTTGAACTGCTGAACACTCACAGCTTAACTAAAACCTCTGGGAGCAGTGCTTGTATTGCTATGTGAAGTGCCATGTATAAGTATGTATTACAGAAAGTACTAAGTTCAGTTTGTCTCAAGGCAGGTGCTCAAAATTAGTAATGTGAAGCACAGAGACTTTAAGGTAAAGCATTATTTCTACCTGCAAAACAGGGATAGCCTATGCTCAGAAATGAGTTTAAAACTTCTTTATGCTTGTAAAGCTCAAATGCTACAGCGATTGCCTCTGTGGAAGTCTTAAGTGTCCTAAGGCATTGTTTTGAATGTTGTTTTGGTACAGAACGCGTGGGGTAAAAACTGAGAACTGGAGAGGAGAGACCCCAGAGGCAGGACACGTGCTATGTGCTGCCTGGAAGTTAGAGCTGTCAGTGTAAGGAGATTGTAGGAGATTGTAAGGAGTGGGGGAGTAAATACGACTGTACAGTTGTAAGGAAATCTGTTAAAAGACAGATCTAGGGCCATGAATGAACGGTGGTCAACTGGGTTTGAGTTTTCTAACTCTTGTTTTATCTTATCTGGTTTTTAACTGACCTGATGATACCGATCCAGCTGATTATCAGGGGATACATATACAGCTAATCTCAAATGACAGTGTCTATCCCTTCAGCTTAATTTTAAACAAAGTGTGACAAAACTGCACTAAGGACAAAATTGATTTTATTTCTAAACCAATTTCTTCCAGCTTTACAAAGGCATTAGGCTTCATGAAAATAAAACTTTCTGGCAAAGTTGCAGCTTACAAGATTTGTCAGTATCGGAGTGCAAAAAAAAACCATAGAAGAAATATAACGGAAAAAAAAAAAGCTTTCTCCTGTTCTTAGCTTCTCAGTACCAAAGTGTTCGTTTATTTCCATGCTGTCAGAAGTAGACCACTGATGACATCTTCCTCATTTCTAACTTGCTGCGTATAAAAAAATCCATGGTGATTATTGAGAGGGATGTGAATCAACACACCTATAAATAAGAACATCCTTAACTTCAAGTAGCTATCATGCTGTCAGCCCAGAAATATGCTTTTTTTTTTGCTTTGGTGACACCCTTTTTTCATTCTTTTCTAATATGACTCATTTTGGAAGTGGAAGTTGGCTGTGGTAGCCACTCATAGCTGTGTTCAGTGGGAATTTTAGACAGTATAAGCGAGTGCATGGTCCTTTGCACTTGGGGAACAATCCTGTCTATTTACATTTCAGGACAGTTTTGCTTTTCTGAAGAGTACTGTTTTGAGGACTACAACAAACACTTTGGATTATGTGGTAAAAATCAGACAGTGTGACCTGATGACACTTGTGGCACACAAGTCTGTGACGTGGATCAGTACTCCACAAAGCATAGCCAGTCTACCAGTGCTCCACTCTACTTCCTTGTAAATGTAATTTAAAACAACTCTTAATCAGAAATAAAATCCTAACAAAGTATTTAGGACAATCACTTTTAAACTGTTTAATCACCACGGTCCTGTTTTTTTCCCCCCCCGACTGTTGAGATACCTGGCTGCAGATCTGCAAATGCTGCTTTATGTCACAGAGTGTCTATAAGCAAAAGTAGCTGTTTTATAGCTCTAATTTGCAGTTCGTTAAAGTAAACACAAATTTCTGGGTTTTACAAATTTGACATGCACCTTTCTGTGTCTTCATATTTTAAATGGATTTTTTTTTAATGTATTCTGTTTCCAGAGAGAGTGCAGAAGGAGGAAGAGTGATTGTAGAAGTTGATGACAAAGTGGCAAAAGTCAGGAATATAAAGGTATGCTTTTTGTCGTCTTCTCTTTCTCATATAAGAATCCTGATATTCTGATGCTTTTCTATGTTTGCTTGGCTATTGGATCATTCTAATAGAAATATTAAGGGAGAAGTTTAAACCAGCACAGCTCTAGAATAATTGCAGCAAAAGGGGGGTGGGAAGGATTGTTTTGGTTTGGGGTTTGTTTGTGTGGTGGGTTTTTTTTTTGACAGGGAATGTAACATGTAGTTGTGTTTTCTGTATTTTATATTTGTCAAAGCTTCTGCAATTTGGCTGCACGCCATCATTCAAAGCTGTTCGTAAATTGTTTAGGACTTTGTGCTTATCTTACTGTTACTAACATCTGGATAATTTCTTTCCCTGCATCTCTCCTCTGCTCATATTTGCACTCAGAGTGCAACTGACTTGCATGAAATGGAGCAAAATGTGTTCAGCTACACTTTAGGCCTTGGTAAAAGACCAAGAGCTATAAGAATAAACTGAATGTAGCTGTCGTCCTCTGAGAGCGCTGGAGCCAGTGTGCATGGGAACCAGCCCTCTGGTTTAGACTCTTGAACTACTTAAAGCTGCCATGGTCCTTCACAAAATTAATAGAATGGAGCAAAGCAATTTTGTATTGTCAAACATGATTCTTCTCAAAAGGCAAATAAATGAACCGTGAGATTACTGTGGGGATCCTCCAAGATGGATGCATTTCGTATTTCTTGCCGCCTTTTTCTTTATATCTGCAAGCAAGCCAGTTATTTTAGATGGCTCATTCAAGAGAAACAATACATTATGTTTTGAAGAGAAACCTTGGTGAAAATTGAATGAAAGGATTTGAACTATTTACCTTTTTCTGTTATAATTATTCTTGTGTTGACTTCAGGTGCTCATTTCTGAAGAAAGAAGAGGGAAAAATACTAGTGGTATGAGAGGTCTCATGGATGTAAAATGTTGCTTATTTTCTGTATATTTCCTTTTCAAAGGCTGTATTTGCAGAGTTTGAGACTCTCACTACCTTCTGAAATCATTTTCCCTAATTCCTTGTACACGTGACAAAGCTCTCAAAGAGACACTTGTCCTCCGGGTGCGGTGCTGTCCGTTCCTGGTGGTTGTCCTGGGGAAGGCTTTGGTCCCCGGGACATGGCTGTGAGGATTTGGGCCCCTGAGGCTGCCTGCCCCCGCTAGGGGAGCCTCCCTCAGCAGGTGGAGGCCTCGGTCAGGCAGCTGCCTAATGGGGTCCAGCTGAGCCTTGTTAGACCCATAGGGTTTTTTATTTTATTTGTTTAAAGAGGAGCTGTGGGCTGCCTTGGGATACTTGGGAAACCACAGCAGCGGGGCTGACTGCTCATAGCAGGCCGAGAAGGGCTATTTGGAGATGCAAGGGTTGGCTTGTGGATGTTTTTTCTCTTGAGGTTTCGTAATTGGTGAGTTCTGTAAAGGGACTGAGTTTGCTTTATGCATAAACTAAATTTAGACAGCCTTTGATGAATCCAAGTTAGTGTATAAATTAATACTTAGACACTAACGTTCACGTTGTTGTGTCTGGGGTAGGTGTACTTTGTAGCTGGAGAACAAACCCCTTCTTGCCAGAAGGGTAATCACCTCTGTGATCAGGGGCTGCTTTTCCTGAGGTGGAGGGGTATTTTTTTTTATTTTTACATTTTGCAATAGGAAGGCAGTGCTCCAAGCTATCTTCTGCTTATTGCTGCAGAAAACCTAAGAAAATAAAAGGTAATTGCATAAAAATCTCTGAATCATGACATGTTCAAAATACTGTTATTGAAGATGATCAATAGGTTTGTTAAGATGTTATTTCTGACTAAAGGAAACCTTGGTTGTACTTAATTCAATGTGATAACTTTAGAATCATGCAGGGTTTAAAATGGATGAAACCCCTTTACTTCAGAGAGCATCTAAAATTATTTCTGTCCTATTTTGCTTTGCTCTTTCGTGGTTTAAAAAACCCCCAAACCCACAAACCTGTCAGATGGGCCTGTAAATTAATTTTCCCTGTAAACTTCACAGCTGGTGGCAGAGTTCAGTGCTTACAGTGCCCTTTACCCAGTAATCTGGCAGACAGCACTGACACCCCTAGTTTTGGGGGCCATTAGTGAAGCAGTTTGTTTAGGTATCAAATTATAATGAACCTTTTTTTCTGCTTATGTTTTTGCAAATGTCAAGGTTACAATAAAGTTACCAATTAGGTCAAAATTACATGTGGATGGTGTTAATTTTGTGTAATGTTTTGACTTGTTACTCTCCTCCTTTGATGAGTAGAGCAACAATGCATAGTTCCTTGCTCATAAGCTTATCTGTTTTATTACAAATCACTTGGGCAAGATTTTACAGAAAGACTTGCACAATTCCCTTAATTTCAGTCACCATTGCTGATTATTATGCTAGAAAGGCTTCACTGTCATTGTTAATCACCTGTAAAGGTTAGGTTTATAGTGTGCAGTCCCAGTGACAGAAACATTAGCTTCAACCATGGCAAAGCAAAGGAGAAATAGGGGAAGAGACCTGCGTTTTCAACTATGCAGTGAGAAAATTGGGTTTGTATTCTCACCTGGGGCCTCGTTTCTGTGATGCGGTTCTCAGCGAAGCAGAATAATGGTGGAGAAGTATCAAAACGGTTGTAGAGCTTTACTGCCAATATGTAGATGTTGTGATGATTAACTAAATTATGTTTATTGTACACAGCCTGGAGAACCTTAGTTGTAGTAAATGAATTCTTCAGCAAAAATGCTTCAGCAGGTCTGTCATGTATGTCTCTGCCTCACTCTCAGCATCAAAGAAAATTGAATAAAGAGGATAAACTTTTTGCCATTCCTTTTCCACAATACAGATCCTAGATAAACTTCCTGTTAGTTTTAAAATGCTTATTTTTTTGGTCAGCTTCAAAATGAATTGGTTTTTCTGTCATTTTCCTTTTGTTATCAGGTTGACAGTAGGCTTGATAGCACTTGGGACTCGAGAGAAAAGATTGTGGCCTTCAGCTTTGATTACTGCTACTGGTCAGTTGATCCCGAAGATCCAAAGTATGCATCTCAGGAAATGGTAGGAGATGCTGTTCTTTTTGTCTGTGTTTCCATCCTGTTTTGTCCTTTATAATCACATCTACAGAAAGAGATTGAGACATAGGATACATAAAATTTCATTTTCTTTTCTGCCCCTGTATTTTTCTTATTTTGTTTGTAATACCACAGTACTCAGTCATTTTGTCTTAAGTAGATGCAGTAGAACTGCAATAGCCTTTTTTGTCAACTAATGCGTGCTTTCATTAGATATGTTAACTTTGGTAGGGATCATTAATTGTGATGATCTGAGGACTCTGGCTTAGCAATGAGATTCTTTTTGGTGAGGGCTGGGGGATCAGGTTCTAAAGGGAGAAGGCTCTGAAGTGAAAGGAAGAGTGTTGAGGTGATCCTGCTGAGAGGATCAACAGGGAAATAATCACATCTTTAAATAATGGTAGTAAATTTTACTTATACTATATTGTTCTGAGCACTTTTCCTTGATAAAGCATCAGAAATCTCTTATAACTAATGGAGATTCCTCCTAGCTTGAAGATCCAAGGTTTGACTGATTAAGAAGGAAGGTTGAAAGATTCGGTATTTTAAAATAGGATATGATTACAAATTTTTGTTAATAAGGAATTATTAAATCTACTACAAATAAATATCATGCACAGCAAAGCTATCCAAATATTTCACTAAGCATGCATACGATCACGTCAGCATTGAAATAAGATTTTACTGCTGTTTTGTCTTCAGAATGGTATCATTTCATTTTTGCCTGTTGTCAGTACAACTGTTCCTGAAGTTTCAACCTGTATAATTGCGGTGTTTTTCACAGAAAGTATCACTTAAGACTGAGGTAGTCCTGTGAAATTTGTATTTCTGGTAGTGATGAGCACAGGATTGTTTTACTTTTGGGAGTCAATATTTGAAAAACTATCAAATTTGGCAATTACTAGAACTATAGGTGAAATTCTTGACTGTGCTCCATTTCCTTGTTGGTGCAGTAGTGTGGAAGAGGTTTTGGGAACTTGGGAAGTGTATGTAGTGTTTAAAAAATAAAGTTGTTTTTCTAAAGTACTCAGGACTAGATAAACTTCCATTTTAGGGATTACGAATAACAAACATTTAAATGCTGAACTGTTGGGGTTCCCCCCCTTATATTGTCTTACTTGCTTAGTTTGGTTTTGTGTTCTTTGTGAGTTTCTCTCAAAATACACTTAGAAGCATGCTGCTTAGAACTGTTGATAATACAGTTGGTTTTCCAGCTGAAATGGTTTAGCAGATGAAATGTTGATAAATACAGTCTGCCAAGTTGGTTTTATCTCTACTTGGTATGAAAAATTATCAGAACTGCCAAATGGAAAATATAAATATTGGCTACAAAGTGTAAATTTTTATTCCTGTTGTTATTAAATACAAGTGCAATTGAAAAAGAATGTAAAATGCTATATAAACAGTGCAGCTTCCTTGCTGGGGCTGAGTAGGTATTTCAGACACTGTGGAGAGCCTTGTGTTATCATACAATACAATTTTATCCAATAAAAACACTGAGGGGGAATCATGAACTCCCTGGCCATAGAAAGTTAAGTAATAGGCCATAGTTCCCTTACCGGTACCTGATGCTGGCCGAAAGGACATCCAGTGCTGCTTCATGTAACTGGTGGGTTACTGAGCCTTAGACAGATGTCTTTCATGAGTTAAGAGAAGTTTAAAGATGGACTGGTGCTTTGAAATGCCTGGAGTCATGAGTGAATTTCTTGGGCTTTTTACCTGTCTTGGTGACTGTAGAACCAGTAAAGCATACTTTAAATGCCCTTGAGAAGAGGGCCGCTGGAATACTGCAATCTTACCGTGCTTTTGTGCATTTGTCTGCCCCCTTACACTGTATGAATGAAGTTTATTGTACTAATTCCATGTTTTGAATCATTATTTCAGTGCTGAGCTTGAAGTTTCTAAGCTTCTTTACAGCAACGATGCTATCAGCAACCAAAGAAGGTTCAGTAACACTCATCCAGTAAAAGCTTTCTTTCATGAGCTGACCTTAGATTACTTTTTCCTTGAAGATGTCTTGCCAACTGTTATCATACATGATTGGTGTATTGGTTGAGGGTGAAAACTAGATTAAAGTATCTGCCTTCAGGTTCATTTTTGTAGAATGCTGTCTTTTAGTAAACTGTCTTTTTGTTGTCCTCTGGATGGATGTATGAAGTCCTAACAGTTTCTTCCATTGTTAAGGATTCTGTCACCATAAAACAATAGTGGGAGGGCTGCAAATCATAGTGTTTAGGTAAAAATATGATTTTAAAGACACAAATCTGCTTCTCTGAATACTCCTTACGGTTTCTTCCAGATGTTAATTAACATTGTTCACTTCAGGTTCTGGTCCCTTGCATTCCAGAGATGACTACACACAATGCATTTTATCCCTATATATTTTGAACATATACCTCATAGCTGGTTGTGACAGGTTTAAGTCACATATGTGTAAGTACTTTCAAATGTTTGGATGAAAAGTTCAGATTCGTTGTTCCGTTTATAAAAACTGTTTTCTCTGCCACCTGTATTCTACTTGTATTTGCCAAAATGGGAATACATGTTGCCCACCTTGTTTGTTTTTCCTAATATATTTATGTTAGTATTTCTTCTGTTGTGGGTTTTTTTAATTAAAAAAAGGTAGGAAAGGTATCTTTTCCCTTTAATTTGGGGAGAGAAAATTGCCATACAGTAAACTGAAGAGGAACTGAACCAATTTAGTAAAATCTGCAATGCCCATGTGACAGATGATATGCCTTTATTTTTTTTAATAGCACTGAAACTGGAAGTGCTTTTCCCTTCAAAAAGCTGGAGCAAGCAGAGTCAAAAACATAAATTATTTTTAAGAAGTGTTATTGTCTACATATTTTTTAGGGCTGAATTTAAAAAATAATTATCTCATCACGATATAGACAAGCTTTCTTGATTGGCATTACATAATGTAAGCCTCCTCATATCTCTGAAAAGAGGAAAGTTGCTAAATTAAAAACAAAGTTGATGTTTGACTACTGAAAGAACAACCCATCACTGTTGGTGTATGGAAAATAGGCTTCTTGGCAGAGATAACCTGTTGGATAGTGGTTGGTTTTGGAAGATGGTTTCAGGTACAAGTGGATAGTCTTTGACTTTTATTCAAGGTTATTCTCTCATTTAAAACATTTGAGGAACTAGATATGACCCAGAGTTCTGTTGTCTTTATTTCTCTCCTAACTGTGGTGAAATATGAAGCTATACAGTGTTTCTAATGATCACCCAGTAATTTATAAGCTTAATTTAGAAGTTTAATAGTAGTGGTCTGAATTCTTAGTCTTCCTTTAGAAGTTACATAAATTCTTTAAAAACGTAATATTTTTTAAATAGTTCAGCTATGCAAGTAGTATGTTCATTTTCCAAGTAAGCTGAATGCCAAATTTTACAATGTGACCTCTGGTTTTCAGGTGGCCGGTTTGAGATCTTTGGGCCTGTGCTTTTGTTTTCTCACTGGGCAGTTGAATATTTCACGTTTATATTGAGCTGAAGTTTTTATCTGCTTTCACAGATGCACAATTCTTTCCAAAGGGAGTTTACCTTCTCTTTTTAAAGACAGTTTTTTTCTCTAAGTGGATTTGTTAGTGCATAAACAGAATAGAGGAATCGAGAAATACCCTAAGGGAAGAGTCACTGGCTAAATCAACCAGAGCTACCAGCCACTAAAGGAAGAAGGATGTGCTAAATCCTTCTAAGTACGGAGAAATGAACCAGCCACTAGAGCTACGTGGCAGAGAGAGAGAAACTGAGTATCAAAAAATTGTGTGGGACCAGAGAAAGAACAGGTAACAAATAAATATGAAATCAGGACAGGGACAGAACATTTGATGGGCAAAATACGAAATGAGAAGCAAAAGGAAATTTAAAAATATTATAGTCATTTAAGAGAAAAAGGGCATGCATGGTTTTTCTGATCTTAACTCTGCAATTTGTTACATGCCTTTTCCATGGTTATAAAGGAGGGAATGGTTCTCCAAACTATCACTGTCAAGATATAGTTACATTCTTAAAAACAAACAAACAAAAAACCCAGCAACCAAACAAAATAAAGCCCCCACCCCCAAAAAACCCACAAGAAACTGTAATACTTCTGGTGATGTTCCTTTTCCTGCCATTTTTTAGTCAAACTTGATTTTTTGCTGTACTGTGTTGCTGCAGAATTAGTTCAGTCTTCCAAAGCGACAATGCTGAGTGTCTGCACCTGGGTTTTACCACTTGCATGCAATTAAGTAATTTCACCAAGTGTCCTTGCATTGTTGTATTAAGTTTTTTGGGGGGAGGTGAATTTGGTACTATACAAAACCTTCTTTAGTAAAGGGGACATTTTGTGTAGAAGTGACTATTGCTTCCTTCTCCCCCGCCGCCTTCCTCCGCAGATCTCTTCAGGAAGCTGTGTGTGGTTCAGGATTGTTTTCCAAAGACAATGTTGGAAAACCATCACTCTTTGGCCATTGTATAACTATGGGATTACCCGTTTACTAGAGATTCCTGACATTTCCATTTTGCAGTAAAAATACTGTCTGATAATGATATTGTAATGATATTTAGGGTTATAATTTTTATTCTTACGGGCAGATTCAGGCTTGCTGATTCGTTCTGCTGGTTGAATATGATAGCTAATATGTAGCAAACATGTCCTGCAAACAAACATCTAAATTTAAACTTATTTAAATTTTTGTCTGGTGTAGAACAGTCTGTTTCAATCTTTTGAGTTTCCTTTGTAAAACCTAAAATAGCTCTTAATGAATCTTTCATCAAGTCTGATTTAGCTCCACCAAGCAAAGGAAAATCTTTAAAACAGTTGCAAAACTTAAGTAAATGCCCATTTAAAACCTACTGCCAAAAAAACCCCAAAAAACCTCAGCTTCATCTAATGCACGCACTGTTAAACAAAAACTTAACTGTATTCTGCATGAGTATTCTTAAGGCTACAGGAACACATGCAAGCATTACGTATTCTTGTAGCTGGTTGTAATAGCTTGAGTCCTCAGCTTCCCTCCAGCCATCCTACCCATCCGGTTATTGTGCATGCACAGTAACCGTGGTGGGCAGACTGACCCACAGGATGTACAGGCAGGTATTTACACACAGCAGTTGCCATAGATAGCTGATGTTAGCAATCTGTTTCTTTTGATAAGAGGAATGTTCCATGAGTAATAGTCGTTGAATGGTAGAGATAGTGAAATCCAGAAAAGTCTTTAAGTGCCCAACTTGTACTGATTTCAGTGGGATCCAAATCTCCAACTGGGTTTTCTTAAAACAATTTTTGTAGCTCTTAAGGTTAGTTTTTGTACTTCAGTACATCAGTTAAATGGAGATGATAATGTTTATAAAGGAAATCATAATTTAGACTTCAGAATTTTTACCTCTGGGTTTCAAAAGAATGAAATAAGCTATATTCATATTAGTCAAGGATTTTCACACTTCTGGGCTTGACTTGGTAAGGATTTTATTTTGGTTTGGCATAGTGTATTAGGTTTATGCAGGTATGAATATTCCTTCAGTGTCTTTCTGAATGTTATAATTTTCAGTAATGCTTTGACCCTCATTGGACCTTCTAAGATGCAATCGTAAAAGCACTTGACCAAAAAGGCCGCAGCCAAACAAAAAGATGACTTTGAGGTAAATCTAAGAAATATGAGAGCGCACAGAGATTGTAAACAGCTGAGCGATGATATACTGTTGCATCTTTTTCCCTGAAAGATTACATTGCCTTTTTGATGAGAAGTGGCTGCCTATCACAAAAAAAAAAAAAAAATTAAAATCTTAGTGTCAATATTTTATATGGATTTCCCTGTATGTGGAGGTTGCACTGTGATGTGTCACATTGAAAAGTATTATCTTAATGAATCAGGATAGTTTTACAATGAGAAAGCAGTAAGGGTATGAAAATGAATCTTACTGCGAATGTCAGTAACTGCTCCTAATTTCTTGACCCTCTTACCCCCCACCCGCCCCGTTCTTCGGCACTGACTTCCTAATGTAAGTGAAAGGATAACTGTGAGTCTTTCTTTGGTGCGCTTCCACTGTGCATTTGAACCATTGAGGGTTTTACAAGACTGTTCAAAAGCAAGACAGTGTGTTAAATTAAGGGTTGTTTATTTCTAAACTTTTATATAACAAGTGCACAGGTTTTGTTTGCCTGTCTGTCCATTGCAAATGTGTGCTAGGAAGAACTCCTTTCCATTCAAACACAGGATCCAATTATTTCTATCATTGTTTATAAATATATTCATTGGGAAGATTGGCATTTATTCTGTGCTCTGAAGGCAGAAATGGGTGTTACTGATGGCTCATGTGAGTGAATGCACATGAACCCTGTAAACAGATTTTTCCATTTCTTATTTGTTTTAAAGTACCGTAATTGCTTTTCATCACATTTGACTTCCCAGCATAGTTGGGTTTTGTACTACTTCCAGCTAAGTAAAGCAGTTTGGGAAAGGAGCAGATGGGCAGATGATTTTCTTACCTCCTTGTCAAAGTGTAACTGAAAAACAAATAGAAGAAAAAACAGATATGTTTGCTTTCATATGCAAGATCTTTAGTATGGCACTAGGTTTTTTTGTTTTGTTTTTGGAGGGTTTTGTTTGTTTGTTTTACATGTTAATTGAAAAAGTTTAGAAAAGTTACACAACAGTATTGTTTGGAAGCAAAACATTGCAACATACTTTCCACCCCTTCATCAAACTAAGTCACTGTACTTGATCCTTTTTTTTTTTTTTTTTTTTTAATTGCAAACATAGTCATGCTTCTGAAGAACTGGGAGACCTTCCCTTTCTAAGCTGAGTTTGTGACACTTCCATGCCTCCATACATTCCCTGTGAGATTCAAGTTTTTAATTGTCTTGTGAATTCTCAAGACAAATTCAAAATCTGTTATCTGGCATAAGCACTTAATTCTAAAAATTATAACATAATAAAGCTCTAATTTAAATCTCTTGAAAAAGTCTTCAATTTGTTCTGGCTTTCTCTCCCTGCCTGTGTGTCCCGTCCCATCATCCGTGTCGTGTGTCCGTCCCCCCTGCCTTGGTGTAAAATGAGGGAGAAAGGCAAGGAGGCAGTGGCTGTGGGTGTAAATGGCATTTTCGCATGAAATATTTGAAAAGCAGTAAGCATTCCATCCACAAGATTTTTTTTCTCCAACCCAGAGTGAGACAGAAGTGAAAAGGAGAGTGTGCTGTAAGAAAAAGGCTTTTTGTGCAATAATTGGATCAGTATATAATGGATTATGGTGGAGGGAGGGAAACCACCATGAGTGCATGCTATATATCTTCTGCCAGCCACACAGCTGCTGTGTTCAGTTCGTGATCGAATAAGGTCATTCTTTCCAGCTATACCAAGATTTCTTTGCAGAAAACTTCTCTGGGAATTATCGTGAATAATTGCAAGCTTCAAAGCAGGCTTTACTGGAAGACAAAAAAGAATCAAGTTAATTTTCAATTTAGCATGCATAACATTAAAAAAATTGTATTTTGGGGAGACAAAAATTAGTTTTAAATAACTGAGGCATTGAGTTAATTGATTGGAATAATTATATAGTCAAACATTCATATGCAACTATAATTTAATGCAGATACATTTAAAATATGAAGCCTAAACAGGAGTACACAAGAAAGGATTAAGCTGAATATTGGTAACAGGTTGAGGGAAATCAATAAACTATTTCACAGACAATGAAATGAGGCTTTTTCTGACTGTTCAATCTGCTAGTGCTCATACACACTCATTCTGTTTCCCTGATAGGTGCGAATGGTTGCTTACTAGATACAGAGAGCATATTCTTTACAATAGGCAGGCAGTATAATTTGCTAAATAATATTGAAAGGATCTGGAAGTGCATTCAGCAACTTAGAAGAAAAAGAATAACAAGTTCTTTGGCTTGCCAGTTGTTGTGCATGTTGCAGTCAACCTGCGCATTTGCAATCTGTGTTACTTCGATAAATGTGATTTTTGCACATCTTACAAGTAAAACCAAAAACTTGATACTGGTGACCTGCAGAATTTCTGAAGTAACTTGACAGCATATGGTCATTTAGAAGGATGATTTTTTTTTTTTTTTAAATTAACTTCTAGTGATGGAGATGTATTTAAAAAAAAACAAACCCAAACCCCACTGTTATATATATATAAGATGTATGCAGATGTTGATTGCTATTTCTTACTTGCAGATGAACATTCACAGTTTAAATTCCTCTGTGTAATCACACCACAGTCTTTCCTAAATGCTCATAAAGTAGTGATATTTTCTTCTTCTTTTAATCTAATACTAGGACCATTCTTTACTTTTTGCTTTGCAAACAGATTCCCTTGTTCATCTGCAAGTATTTCCACAGCATGGCTGGACACAGAATGGAAGGTCATATTCATGGTGCTTCCAAGGTAGCAGATTGATCCAAGATTAGTTTTTAACTTAGAGTGGTTTTTCTCCAATCTTAGCAATGTTTTGTGAATAACTTCAGTTAGACTGGTCTTTTGGGAATTGAAATTAATGAAAAATTAGTCTGAACTTCAACCAAGTCTCCAAGATCATATTGTTCTGTGAGTTCTGTAGTCACTGGATGGAAGGATGCTGATAGACTTTTAGTAGGAGACTGGGCCAGGTTTGGGGTTTTATTTGGTTTTAGCAGGCAGCTGTCTTATGAAAGATTTTGTTGGGCAGGACTGTGCTGGCATTGAATAGAGAGATCCGTTTATTGCAGCAGCTGGGATCAAGTTCAACATGGCCATTTTGTTTATTTCTGAAAACATGCCGTGTTTCTGACATATTGCAGCCATGAGACTGGACTTGCATGTGTAAGTAGCTAAAGCCTGAAAAACCTAAATAATATGCATGTGTCCTGTATCACTGTTTATTGAAGTGTTTGGTATGAACAGCAATTGTTCTTTTATATTATAGCAAAAAAAACAGTCCTTCCCTTTTTTATAGATTTGTGCTTGCTTTATTTATTTATCTTCATTAGTAGCTAACTTTTATATTTTTCTGTGAACTAAGATGGTATGCCTCAGAGAGATGTGTGTGGCTTTGAACACAAACTGAATGAATCATCCTTTTGGCTGGATCTGAGCACCTGCATGTTGACTCCCAATTCTGTTTTGTTTTTAATCAACAAAAAGTCTGCCCTTGAGAGCTCATATGTGAAAAGCAAAATTAACATCTCTGTTCAGTTGTGGCTTTTCTGCTAAAGTAGGTTCTGTTGGCAGTGCTCCTAAATTGCATAAGAAAGAGTGAAGATGAATAAAATTAATACAGTCTAGAAACATTTACAGTAGCCTCATTACATCAAAATCAAAATTCTGAGTGTCAGTTTAGGGTTCCTTAGCCCCAGATGTACATGGTATTATGGATAGGTTCTCACTCTTTATAACTTCAGTGTTATAATGTCAGGACATTCTTAGCTGAAGCAGGGGAGGTGGTGTTCTGTATCTTAGATTGGCAAATGTATTTTGAAGTATGTTTTACGAGGCTATATTACTGTCACATGAAGTAGTTGATTAATAAGTTTTGGAATGGACCATTTGAATCAATCCTTGCTGGATAGGTTATATTCCTGAGATGCTGAATAGCAATGAAAGTTTTCCCAGATTATTTTTTTCGTTTGTGCCCATAAAGATTGACTTGCTTTCAAATTACTTCTATTAACTTTAAGATAGGTTTCAACTTCTGCTATACTGTTACTGCAAGTGTTTTCCATTCTGAATCTTCAGACATCCCTCTCCTGCACACTCATGTATCTTTAAGAGTGTATACATGGGTTGTATCATTGATACTGGGTGCCTTTACAGTATTGTTGGCAGATTTTGTTACGAAGAAAAGAGTCAGTCTCTTATGTGCCTTGTCCTCTGAGACAGACCTACATGTGAAACATCACGTCTGAAAAATGAATCTAAGGAACTGTGAGGATCCAGCCCAGAATTAAGTAATTTGGCCTACCTTATTTTCTTTATATTTATAGATTCTTTTTTTAAATTTATTTATTATTATTTCATAGAGAGCTCAGTAGCTTGACTTCAGTGGGTAAGGAAAGCCCTCTCTAGCTAGCATTGGAGAAGCTGAGATAGAAAATTGCAGGGGATTATTTATTCAAAGTAGGCATACTTTCAGGGAGGTTATATTTATACTTCATATGTGGTTTTGAAAAAGAACTGTCCACCTCTCTAGGATTTTGTTTCATTTCGAATATGACTAAAAAGAAGAGGAGCTCAAATTACTGGTGGAAGACTGCTTTATGCTTTTTGTTTTGGTAGCTTAAGTTTTCTGAGACCATAAACGTTTGCAAGTTTTGCTCAAATAAAAGATCTTTCAAGGTATGTTTAAATTGTGCTTCAACAAAGCAACATCCAGGAAAGAACCAATTGCTTTGAAGGCGAACAGAAGGAGACATGTCTTATCTTGTGTTAGGTTTTGCTGAGTGTGTTCTGTTATGATAGCAGAAAATGGATTTGAGTAACTGCAAATAGACTTAGGAATAGATAAACTTTTTTTTTTCTTTTTTCCTAGAACAACAATGTTGAAAGCTTCATGGGTAATGGGTTTTTTGTTACCCTCATTATGGAACAATGAGGTTTCCTGATGGAATTTAAAAGCCAAAAAATCTTTCAGAGCAATGATTCCCAGTCATTTGAAGCAAGCCCTATTAGAGCTGTCTATGACCTTGTCCTGGTTTCAGCTGGGATAGAGTTAATTGTTTTCCTAGTAGCTGGTATAATGTTGTGTGTTGGGCTCAGTATGAGAAGAATGTTGATAACACGCTGATGTTTTCAGTTGTTCAGTAGTGTTCAGACTATGTCAAGGATTTTTCAGCTTCTCATGCCCAGCCAGCAAGAAAGCTGGAGGGGACACAGCCAGGGCAGCTGACCCAAACTGGCCAAAGGGGTATTCCATACCACGTGACATCATGGCCAGTATATAAACTGGGAGGAGTTGGCCTGGGGGACAGATCGCTGCTCGGGAACTAACTGGGCATCGGTCAGCGAGTGGCGAGCAATTGCCTTGTGCATCACTTGTTTTGTATATTCCAATCCTATTTTTATTATTGTTGTTATTATCATTAGTATTTTCTTCCTGTCTGTTCTATTAAATTGTTCTTATCTCAACCCTCGGGTTTTACTTTTTTTTTTTTTTTTCCTGATTCTCTCACCCATCCCACTAGGTGGAGGGGAAGTGAGTGAGCAGCTGCTTGGTGCTTATTTACCTGCTGGGGTTAAACCATGACAGACCTTCACAGTAAAGAGCACAATACCCATTTTGCCATGTGACTGATAAATGTAACCTAAGTGCTTGGAAATATCATCAAAAGAGCTTCCTTATATAGTGCCCTGAAAGCACATATCCCTTTGGGACAGGAGAGATGCATCTACAAATTCCATCTGCAGAATAGAAAAGTGCTCCTTTAGCTGTTGGCATTGTGACCCACGTGGTGGCTTGCCTCACTTGGGCTTTGTACTTTTGCACTCCCTCTCACACATCATCTCCAGGACCTTCTTGTACATAGGCAATGTTATTGCTAATGGTGATGGTGGGAAACTCAGGTTGCCCTGCATCATGCACGTCATGTGTGAAGTCGTAGTGCTGCTCTAAAACGTGACAGTGCTCTAAGGCCATTTTCTTTTCCAGTCTATATTATTTTCATTCTCTGAGTTGCAGCCTGTTTCTTCATGACTGAAAGTAGTTCATGAGTGACTTATATATATTTTTTTTTTTATTGCTGCATGTTGTGACCTGTTTCCTAATAGAACACAAGTTCTGCTTTGAAATGTATGAGTGTCTGAATTCAGTGACCTTTGCATTAGCTAAACAAAATGTGAAACCTGCTTGCTATTATAATTTTTCCTTTTTTTGTGATTTTCCTTTTGATTTTGATTAGAACCAAGAGCATTTCTTGTAGCTGCTTTGAAATAGGAATAAAAGGTGGAATCATGTTCAAGATCTAGAGGGAGAGTTGATATGAATTTATCATTGAAGCAGTGAGATTTTCTCATATTGCAGCATTTACTTTTAAATTCCAATCAAGTGAAAGGGTTTGGTGGAGCTAGTTAGCATTTTAAAGCCAAAAATCATCTCACTGCTGTAACGATTGGGAAATGTTCTAGTCCGCAATTTGAGGCTGTTACTTATTCCTTTTTAATTTTTTTGACAGCTAGCATTGTTATATCTTTTAGTTATTTTTAATGTGTCTCATAACTCTGAAGGAAGAAATTGACACTGAATTTCCAGCTCGTGTTCAGAAAATTCACAACCTTCTTGATCCCTACATATGGAGAATGAGATAATTTAAAGCCTGGGCTTAAGTAGCTTTTGATATTTTTTAACTTAAACTCAAATTCAGCAGAAAGTCAAAAGAACTGTTAGTGCCTTAAAGATACATTTAGTCTTAAAACACAAGGGTTTCAGAGGACTGTAGAAATTTGCTTCCAGCTCTTCACATTGTCCTCCTTTACATCATTTCTTTGTGTTTGACTCAGCTTGGTACAGCACAATGCTTTTATTGTCTCACATCCTACTGCATGTCATTTGCATAAATTTATTGCTTATTACAGTATGTGGAATGTAATCTTTTTCTATTCCATTTATTATGAATGTAAGTGGCTTTCTACAACTCAATGTCATTGGCATGTTGAGTTGAAAGAGAGCAAGACATTAGAAGATCATCTTTTGCTCCTCATTTTATTAACCTGGAGTTGATGCTTTTTTCCTCATAGCAAACTGACGCTGTATCTGTACAAGTAAATAAAATGGCTCCATTTAATGCCAGGAAACATTCCCTGAGCACTGCAGCTTGGTCATCTATACTGCTAAATTGCTAGAGTCATTCCTGGTACTATTTGGGCTAGGATAGCTGGTACTTCTTGTAACCGCTTCTAGGCACAGTCCAGGAACTGGCAGGGACCATGACCACTCCTGACTGGCAGTTTTCATGTGGCCACCCTGCTTTGGAGGCTGAGAGTGCTTGACAGTATGAACATAGGCTGGTCTGTGCTGTATAGGCTAGACATGTTTAAATCGCTAGTGTTACAGCTGTAATTGCATGGTTCTGTCAGAAGTTCTTGTAGTGCTGTTTGGGAAGTGATGCTGAAGTGCTTTTGCAAGTGACTAGAAGTTCCCACTTGGAGAAGAGAGAATGTTTTTCACACATACCTCTCTGGCTCTGTCTTCCCAGCTTGGGATGGGGGGGTAGGGGGGATTAAAAAAATCACATTTTATGTTGGTGTTATACCTGACTGCATCTTTGTGAGGTAGAAGATAGCCTGCAGTGTGTAACCAGCAGTGGACCTAAAGCTGTGATGGGAGCTGGCTGCAGAGTTCCATTCCCAGCAGAGGAATTAGGGGTGGAGACTTAAATTACGGGGGCTGAAATTTGTTGCGCGCAGTTTGGGACCTTTGTTGTAATGGCTATGCTTCATGCTAAGGATCAAGAACTTTTTTTAATATGCTGTCCGCAAGTTGTCTAGCAGCACACATGTTGTAATGTTGTTCTGGGTTTGATACCGTTGGGAAAGAATCTGGAGGCCCTCTAACAGCTAGACTCTGTATAAATCCTTTTCACATGTCTGTAGGCCAGCCTTTGAGAGTCCCTGCAGCTTTTGTTTTAAAGATGAATTTACCATTAGAGATGGTTCGATACAGCACACCTTCTGCACTATGCAGTTTTGTACACTTATTCACTGATTCAGTCACCTGACATCACATCCCAGAATGTGAGGACATGTTCTTTAGCATATCTGTACAACGTCAGAGATCTCTGAAAAATTCTACAGTGTTTTCTACCTTCCTTTTGTATTGTTCCATCCTCCTGATGATTGTTTTTGCTACTGTTGTAGATATAGAAGTATTTCTCAGGCTGTCTTTTTTGCCTAAAGAAAATGGGGATAGGAGGCAGGAAGAGAGGTTAGACAAAAATAGGACATAATTAACACATTTGAGGTAGTGAATGGCTGCTATTTAAAATAAAAATGTTTAAGAAACATTAATAGAACTAAAAGGCTAGGCAGAGCACAGAGACAATTTGTCACTTGGAGGAAAGAGAATATTCATTAGCTCCTTTTTTGTTCTTCTAAGACCTACCTATAAGAAAGCTAGGTAAGCTCAGGCTGCAAGGTAAGTCCTTGCAACCATTTCCATCAGACGCATAGCCTGCAAGTAATCTATGTAACCTTTTTTGAGAACACAGAAAATGCTGAAGTAGGCCCACATGTAATTGACCCGTCCCCCCATTTTTCCTTCCAGAAGGAGTGACATGAGTTGTGAGTTGCTTCTAATATAAAAAAGTATTGTTACTATCTACCAAAAGGTTTTTACACCTCATAAATTTATTACAGTCAGCAGCATAAGCACTGATACCTTTATTTGCAAAGCATCAACAAAATTTACTTTCAAATTGCAGTGGAGTTAGCAACTGTGTAATGTTATTAATGAGATAGCATGAGATGTACACCTTTATTTTGAGAATTAACCCACATAGGAGCTGGAGGATGTTTTCAATAGACTTGGCTGAAATATTTTCGTGTAAAGTGTTTTCTTGTTGAGTTTAAAATGGTATAAACCTGATTAAAACTTGTGGCATACAAAAAGTTGCCTATGCTACACTTCCTAAATAACAATCCAATAACTATGCAGTTCATGTATATTGCTTTTTTCCAGTAAAAATTAATACAGTTTTTTTGGTGGCCTTTTAAAAGGGAAGACCTGTATTATTGATTTGTAAAATTGTACGTGCAATACATTTAAAATGAAGACGGCAGTTAGTGAGTAAGGAAGCATCTTGATATAATGAAATGATTAATGTCATTTAAAATAATGACATGAAATGTAATTTAAAAATGTTTTGCCATAATCTTAACTATTTTTTTGCCTCTTGTTACATACCTTAGAATAAAAGCTTAACAAGATAATTTCTAAAAATGAGGAAAAGGACCCAGGGAGACAAATTATTTGATAATGGAAATCTGGAGGAAACAATGATATACGTAGAATAATATATTAAAAAAAAAAAGCTTTTAAAAATCCTTTTCGAGTCGGGCTTTGACTGTTTAAAAATGGTCGAGGGACTAATAAAAAAAGAAGTGTTACAAGTGAAATGCTCTAATTTGTATAGAGCACTGTGCTACTTTGACCTGTTTGTGCAGCTTTGATCAAAGCTGGCAGCCAATTTTTAAAACAAAGAATTTGCAGACACTAGGGCCTTTTTTTTTTTTTTTTTTTTTTTTTTTGAGGAGAGCAGACTATGCAGATGTTGAATGTAAGAAACACCCAATGGTTCTGCTGTTAAGTCATTACACTGAAAAGAGAGAAGACTGAACTGAATTCCCCTGGAGGTAGATGGTTGTCTTAAACAGCACAGTTGTCTGAATATCTTTGGATGTGGTCATTATATTCAATACTCTTGAAACAGAAACAATATTCTCTAATAACTGAATTTCTAGTTAGGTCAATGATGCAACTGTCTCTATCTAAAAGAGAAAATAGTGGAAGTAGAAATATAGGTGATTAGGGTATCATATTCCATCATATTCCACACACATCCTCAGGTTGTGTGTGAACCTGTCTTTCTGAATCAGTTTATCATAACAAGACAGTTGTATTAAAGAAGAGTTAAGGGACATGTATTTAAAATGTATTGATTTAAGATATGCTTAATGCAATAAACTTATTTTGGGACAGAACTGCCAATGTAAGTTGCAAACTATACGTGATAAAATTTATACCTCATTATAAACAGTATTGTATGAACATATTGGAAAGTATATGTAGAAGGCTGGATAGTTACTTAAATGTTGTGTAAATACATAAATGTTTTGCATCTCAATCCTTTGTAGATCACTTATTTTGCACCTCCAGTTCTCTGCCCATTGCTTGCTCATTTCTTGCCCATTTTAATTGTGCTGCATAGTACAAAATTTTAATAAATTTTTAAAATAAATTTTAATAAATAAAATTTAATGCAACTTCATCTTGGAAGAATTTTAAATGCTGATGAAATTTCTTCCTTCTGTCTCATTTTAAAGGAAAAAACAACCCTCTTCCTGTGTTTTATTACTTAAGGGTAAAATTATGCTGTTTTTCTTAGACAATCAAATGTGTTCCTCTGAATATTTTTAGGGAATTCCCCCCCCCCCCCCCCCCCCCGAAAGCATCATGTCTGAGAGGGAAACTACAGTATTGTCTTCTTGTCTTCACAGGAAATGTCTTGGCATAATATTATGAAGAATTTTTTTTGACAGTTTGCCAAAGGGTCTTTGGTCATCTTGGTAATACCAAAGATTTGGTTTATTATTGGGCTTGTAATGGCACAGAAATATGTGACCTTAATTGGGACATGGGAATTCCCTGGTTCTGATGCCTGTTTGGTTTCTGATCTTTAGCAGATCTGCATGTTTTTCTTTTTGAAAATTGTCGTGGTTTAACCCCAGCCAGCAACTAAGCACCACGCAGCTGCTCACTCACTCCCCCTCCACCTAGTGGGATGGGTGAGAGAATCAGGGGGAAAAAAGTAAAACTCATGGGCTGAAATAAGAACAGTTTAATAGGACAGACAGGAAGAAAATACTAATGATGATGATAACAATAAAATGACAATAATAACAATAAAAGAATTGGAATATACAAAACAAGTGATGCACAAGGCAATTGCTCGCCACTCGCTGACTGATGTCCAGTTAGTTCCCGAGCAGCGATCTGCCCCCCCCAGGCCAACTCCTCCCAGTTTATATACTGGGCATGATGTCACGTGGTATGGAATACCCCTTTGGCCAGTTTGGGTCAGCTGTCCTGGCTGTGTCCTGTGCCAACTTCTTGTGCCCCTCCAGCTTTCTTGCTGGCTGGGCATGAGAAGCTGAAAAATCCTTGACATAGTCTAAACACTACTTAGCAACAACTGAAAACATCAGTGTGTTATCAATGTTCTTCTCATACTGAACCCAAAACACAACATTGTACCAGCTACTACGAAGAAAATTAACTCTATGCCAACCAAAACCAGGACAAAAATATGTGATGGTGTGTTTCGCTTTATGGAAGTATTGGGCTGGTTGATTTCTTAGCTATTTTACAACTACTTTTTAGATATTTTACAGGTGATGCAAACCAGCTTGCTTTTTGCTTTCTGTCTAGTTAAGCAAAGTGTAGTATGACGCACTGAGCTATTTTCATAGTATGCCTTGTCTGGTTTTGAGGTTGGTGTGGTATGAAGTGCGTGGGGAAGAGAAGGACGGTATAAAGAAGTAGTTATGTCCAGCCTAAGTAATTTCTGTCACGAGGAGAGCAAAAATAGAAGAAACTGCAGCCTTTTTAATGTGACATTTCCAATTAGGTGAGCTGTGACTCTTCATTGCACATTTGGCTGTTAATATATGTAGCCCCCCACTACTTGAAAGCTGGAAATGAACAAAGGCCACTGATCTGGCAAAAGAGCGGAATTAACAATTTACTCAACCACTAGGCCTGGCAAACTTTGTTGTTAATATATTGGTGAGACTAAGATGCCAAGAGCGCTCTCCGTGAACTCATAAGTGACCTTAAATTACCTCCTGTTTTTTGGATTCTCCTGGAAACTGCTAAACGGTATAAATTTAGAAAGGACTTTTTTTTCCTGAGGATTCTGTACAGCTCCAAAGCATTTTTTTTTTTTTTTAAGTTGTGGGACATACTATAGACAACATTCTTTTTTTATGCAATAAAAAAAACCCATGAAACTTTAATGCTGCAAGAATCTTTGAAGAGCTGAACCACAGTCAAGAAACTTGCTTGGGGATTTGACTGCTGGTTCTCGATCTTCTCAGTAAACATTGAAGTGATATTTGAATTCATACAAGTATGTAGATTTTTCCTTCACATCCTTTTTTGTGGAAGTCAGCTGCACATTTGGTCCTCTGAGCAATCAGGTAGGTGTTTCAAAATACAGGTGTAAAAACAGTCCCATCACTGTAAAGGGCTTTACTCAGTGGAAACATCACCGTTGTATCACTGTTCCCTGCTTATTGGAGGGGGGTTGGACTAGATGACCTTTAAAGGTCCCTACCAACCCAAACTATTCTGTGATTCTATGTATGTGTCTGTGCCTGTGAGAATAGTGATAGCAGATCCCTCCCTTGTGAACTGCGCTTAATGAAGATAGCTGGTACTTTGTATAAGTGTGGGGTGAAACCCACATGTATGCAAGTAGGGTTGATGGAGTACCTGTTTCTCAACATGCTCATTTGGCAATTAGCTCTGTACACGTTCCAAAAGCTGGCCAAACTTTCCTATCAGAAGGCATGTACTTTTATGTCTTTATTTTAAGCAAATAATCAACAGGAAAACAAAAAACCCTCTAATGATTAAAACAGATGTAGTCCTAAGTCTATTGCCTGAAACTAGCAGAAATACATTAATCTGTTTTTTTTTTCTTCCTGTGAAAGACAAAAGTAGAAGTGATTGCTGTGTATTACTAATGTGTCCTTTAAACCTTCTCATCTCTCCGATTATGGAGACATAACTTCTTTTAAATATAGAGACTTCTGTCTTAAAGTGGTAATGCTTCTGGCTTGTACAGTAACATCACAAAGAGTTGTTTATAGATGACCTGAAATGCTTTCTTAACAAAAAATACTGCTACAGCTTGCTTAGTATCCCAAATTATAAACAAAATATATGTCTATATTGTATTATAGAATCAGGTTAAAAGTTGGTTCTTCCTTTAATACATCTGTAACAACTGGAGTCAAAGGATTTGTTTTTCACTGGCTGAATTTGATAAAACAACTAGTGCACCAGAATAAGAGGGCATGGTAAGCCACTCCTTTCTTTGCTTAACTGCTGCTGATTGCTGCATGCAAAATACAGATTCTTCAATCCCAACCTTGGCAGGTAAAACTACATTTATTGTACACTTAAAGGGAAACAAATTATTGCAAGAAATCTGAAGCCCCTTTCTACGTATGCTGCTAATAATACAACTGAGTATAAAGTGGAAAATTTTATAGTAGTTGCTTTTTATTTGGTTTTTAAAGTTCTGAGCTTGGACAATGAAAAATCAGTTTAAAAATGGAACTGTGTTCAAGTAACTTCCATTGCTGCATTTTTGTGCCTTTTAAAGTCTTTTAAAGTCTAAAGGGAATATTTTTTTTATGCGTCAGTTTTCATTGGAACTCTTAAAATCAGTACTTCTGGGTTTTCAGTTTTTCAAGAAGATTTGGCTTTTTATTTATTTATTATTTTTTATTTATCCCTGGAGGTATTTAAAAGATGTGTAGACATGGCACTTAGGGACATGGTTTGGTGGTGGACTTGGCAGTGTTCGGTTTATGGTTGGACATAATGATCTTAAAGGTCTTTTCCAACCTAAGTGATTTTTTGATTAGCTTATAGTATTTATGTAGATGAAACTCAAGACACATTTTACTGAAACCGTTACTGTGTATCTTTCCAACAGCTGTCATAATCATAATTGTCAAAAACTTAAATTTGAGGTGCAGTTGAGACCAAGCACTCACGAACTCCATGAGTGCTCGCAAGGTTCACCCAGATTAGACAGCACCAAATACAGGAAATTTACTTTCAGCAGCATGAAGTGAAGCCTGTCACTTTGGGGTACTGTTGAAATTCAGTTGTTGCTGATAGTTTTACAAATGGAATCTGCCATGTGGAATTTCTGCTGGTATTTTAAAAGAATTGTTGATATAAATTAGTATTTTCAATGTCTTGTCATTTTTTTTGCTTCATTTTTACTTTCTTCTGCCAATGCTGTCTCTTGTATGAAAGTGAAGAAATGAGCTTATTGCTAGGAAAGTATATTTTATAGGTTTAAGAATTGTTTTCCAGTGTAGTAATTTTAAGAGCTGATGATCTAATAGCAAAAATATCAACTTGAATTAGCTGATGTGTGAAAAGAGAATACCGATTTCCAGCTGAAGGGGAAAAAAAGCAGAAATCTAGTCTTGATATTGTCATTGTGCTGTTGTCTGAGTATTACAGATGATTGTTAGCCCTTACTGAATTACTGAAAAACTGCGATCACTACTTTTTCCTCCCACCCCCTTGTAATAAAGTCAAGGAACAATCTTTTTTCCTTCTCCAGCCTCTGTCTTCTCACAAAATTAATGGGCAGTTATTTTCAGAGACACAGCTGAGAATTGATATTTGTCCCTGCTGCCTTAAACAATAAAACTTACTAATTTTATGTAGTTGTTCTTTACTTTCACATGGAATCACAGACATCCGCTAATGACCTGGGATCCTAGCCAAGAGCTAGCAGTGGTGGGACAAAATGCAGGATATTTATAACTTCATTATAATCCATCATTTATTCCTTGCTCTCTTCATTGCAAGAGCACTATAATTCAGTATATATATAAAAAAAAGCCACTAACAACTCTCAGAGTATTTATTTTGCTCATTTTAAGAGGATATCAGTAAAACTGTTGGGTTTGGGGGTTTTTTTGCCTTTTTTTTTTTTTTCTTTTGGTAGATATTCAGACACAGATAATGATTGTATCACAACATTAAAGTGACAAATTACATTATTTTTCTGGCATGAAGTAATATCTGGGCCAGGGGAGTGGGATGTCTAAACCATTTTCCGGTCCTGGTGCAGTAAAACAGTATGACTGTAGAGAACATTGTGCTGCTTCTTCCAGCTGTGACATTAGCCTTTGCTAGACCTTTAGAAAAGCTCAAGTTTTTAGTTTCTCCTGTGGTTCCATTCTTGCATGGTCTGGCCCAGAATTCACTCAGGAAAAATCTTCCTTCGCTGTGTATTGCTGGCACTAGTGTAAGTCAGCGTGTTACTATTCTGCTGGTGAAGATGCATAGCACAGAAATGAAATCTGTTCCTCTGACAGCCAGCCCAGCAAACACCCATATGGACAGAGCAGGACTCAAACCTGCAGGTTGTCTGTAGCTGGCTATTTACTTGTCATTTTCTCCTTTGTTTCCCTAAGGTTGTTTATTGAAGATTTTATCTAGTTTTAAAGAGCTAGATAATACAATGATGGTACAGAGTAGTCTTTCATTGCCTTCTGTGAAAGTCATTCAGTCTTTTGCAAAAGGTAGGCATAACCAAAAAATCCTCTGGTTTTTTGAGCATGTCTAATCTTTTGATATGTTTTTTTTTTTTCTTTTTTTTTTAACACATGACCAGTATGACTTCCCTCTTCCCCCTGGCGCCCCCCCCCCCCCCCCCCCCCAAGTCTTTTATTGCAGTTGTACCATGGCAGAAGTTCTCATACCAAGGGAAGATTTGCTCAAAATCAGACAAGGAGTGTTCTTTAGCTGGAAGTAAGCAGGATGTATTCCTGAAGCCTAGGCAGGAGATCTAGAATTGTACAAGTGCTCTGAATTTTCCTTTGACATCCATGAGAAGTTGTATATGTACAAGTAACTGTATCTGTAAGAACTATTTTACATAAATTGAACAGGGCTCTTGGAAAAACAGAGCACCTGTGACAATTCTGTTTTACAGAACATCTGCACAGAAAGAGGATTCAAGTCTGAAGTTAGACTTCTGCCAGGTGATCCACAGGTTTAGCACAGAAAGAAACAGCTCCCCGAGACAAACAGTCCTTTTCCTGCAGTTGCCCTTAAAGAGTGACAGTTTGTAACTATTAGCTTTTGAGGAAAAATGGAGGATGTTTTCACTGTATCTCCCTAACAAATATTGCTGTTCTGCTGGAGACAATTACCAAGCCTAACACCTACTTCACAATTCACTAAATGAAAAGGGTTTCATTCAGTCCTTAATGGATAGGATTCGCATATGTTGATTTGATGGGCATATGAAATACCAGAATAAAACTTACGTACAGCACAAAATGTGAAAATTTTAAAGTATTCATTAATAAAGCCAAAAATTGTCAGGTTTTTTTCTGTGTAGAAAGCTTTATTACGACAAGTATAGCTGGACTGAGCTAAGCCAAATACTGATACAGTGTCAAATGCTGTGGGGTTTGGATTGTATGGCTGTTACATTCAAATTCCTCTTTTACAATCAAGTGATAACACAATAGGAATCCCTGTCAGGCAGGAAAAGGGGGATCCGAGAGGAAAGTGGTTTTGTACAGGTAGATGAAAATACCAGGTGGTATTTTTGTGATGGGTATCTGACCTTTCAGGTTGATGTTTACAGTAGAATACCAGCAATTAAATAAAAAGAAAAGGGGGGGGGGGGGAGAGGGTGGAGTTGTGCCCTTGGTGATGGAGCACTTTCAAAAGTCCAAGATTTCTATCAGAACATTTATAAGTTTGATGTGGTAAGCACAGGGGTTTTTTTCTTTTTCAAAAGGAGACAGATTTTTTTTTTTTTCGATGAGCGGATAAGGTGTATTTTCATGATTGTATAATTCAGTGATAAAATGGCAGGAATATACAGCTACCACTCAGCCTCGTCAGTGTTTCTCATGTTTTCCCTCCCACCCCCCAGAGGAACAGTATATATTTGTCATATGTTATCTGTAACTTTTTCTAGTATTTTACAATTCCACCTAAATACCTTAATCAAGATTGAACTTTCATGCTGTTAAATGTAGTGTGTGTATGTACATGACCACAGAGAGCAGACGGTTTTTCCACTGGAAAAAATATTACAGCTGATAAGATGAACAAAGAAATCATTGTTCTCTCTCACAGGGAGAATTAAAGCACAAAGGGATTTAAGGACACGCAGGAAGTCTGTTGGCAGAGCCAAGAACTGAACTGTCTCTCAAGTTCTGGTGCAAATGCCTCTGCCACGGGCCAAGCTTCTTGAGCTGGAGAGAAGCCGTCCCTTTCACACCCCTGCTTCCGGCTTGACTGGGAAAAGAAACTGAAAAGGCTGGATAGAGAGGCGGAAAAGAAGTAATCCTAGTTGTGAAGCTGCGGCCTCTTAACAAGAGAGAAGAAATGTTCCCAAACTAACCAACCGATGCCTTCTCCCCCACCCCCCCTTATCCCATTCAACCCCAAATGTAATGTTGCTGAAGTAATCCTAACCTCACAGTAGAAGGTTCTGTGCAGCTGATCAGCATAATGTGCTTCCCTTTGCTTGTGCTTTCTCTGGCTGTGTACAGAAAGCCCTTCAGCTGATACTTCTTTAATTTTCTTTTAAGAGAAAACACATGTGGAAAAAGCCTTGCATCACTGGAACAAACCCCGAGATTTGTTTTCAGATATTCCTTCCTTGTGTCCTCTTTCTGCCTTTTTTATTTAAATTAACCTTTGGGGTTTTGTGAAGGTTTTGGAACCAAGGCTTTCATTATTTTGGCAGGAATCGCTTAGTTCTGCAGAATTCTATTTCGTGAAATATTTTTTTCACCTTAAATCCAAGTCTTGCATGCTACATCTGAGATGTAGCAGCAATTTAATTAAACAGAATTGGGTCATAACCCAAACAGTAACAGCTCAAGGCGGGCAAGATTCTGTAAGGAAAATACGAAATACGAGATAACTGTGTATCTGCAGTTCATAGTGGAGACGGTGGCAAATAGGTACTGCAGGGCTGAGCCTCTTATGTTTTATGCAGTTGCTTAAACTTTCCTGACCTATCAGTTGAGAGTGATTTTGTTTGTATACTAAATAACAGCACCTTTTTCACACTAAGTTAATTTCATACCTGGATCTGCTGCAATTGTCTTGATGCTCTGAAGCTATCTACTGATGAGGAAGTTTTCCGTTTTCTTACTTGCATGGCAAATCTCTAATGGAAATTGAGCCGTTGAGTTTTTTTCAGCATTTATAAAATAATTTGTTGGTTCTATGGTGAAAAGTAGCTGTTGGTTGTATGTTTGTTTTAAGTTTAGTCTTTTCCTCTTTGATTAAATTAGTGGTATTTTAAAGGCTATTTTTAAATTGTGCTGTGCAAGAAGATAATTTTCTTCTGGTTTTGGTCCCAGTTATTAACTTGCAGGAATTTATCTTAGGCTAATGTTAGAATACTAATGTTTTACAGTACAAGTGGTTTGCTTTTAGTGAGTTTTTTGTTGATATTGATGCTTGTGGACTATGCCTGTAACACGTAGCAAAACCTTTTTTAAAAATTACCAGAAGTTTTTATTCTTGTCTGGCTTTTTTGCCTTGACCAAATAAATTCCCTTGAAATTTCTGAAGTTTCCAAGATTAGTTTAGTTTCTTAATGATAATATTAAATATTGACCATTTCAGACATTTGCAAATAAGGAAACAGTTACTGTACAGATAAGACTTGATAAACTATTCTATTAGCTTGTTGCTCCTAAAAGGTGTAGCTCCCTCTCTTCTTCTGCTTTCTCCTCCCTTCTCCTCTGCTTGAGTCAGAGTTGGTCCTAGCCTGTTTATTGTAGTCTAAGCAAAATGCAAGTGTTATTTACCAGAAATCACTTAGGGTAAAAAAAAAAAAAAACAACAGAAAACCCTTATTTATCAATATTGTTCCTGCTGTCCCTGGAGGTTTACTGGATTTTTTAAATTTTTTTTTTTTTATGTTACTCTGAGACTTGGCTTGAGTGATTTGGGAAACCTCAGTTTCCCAAATTATTAAACCCCAAAGCATAACAGACAATTTACTGTAGTTTAAAACAACTACTTTTTGTTTCCTTCTGCAATTCATGTTCTGATGGGATTAAGAAAGGAAAGTTTTATACTCAGGAAATTCATATTGCCAAAACTTCATTTCTGATAGAATGCCCCCATTATCTTTGAAATTAAAGCACCTATAACTGTAAGAGGGACATTATCACAGAACAAAGCAAGCCCATTGCAGTTACAGTGTAAAATATATATTTGCTGTCATCAACTGTCCTACTTGCTATCTGTTCAATACATAGTAATTCAATGAACAGTCAGAGATACTGATATCAACTGAGCCTTGTGTTACAATAGTCAGTACAATTAGTTTGAATGATATGCATTAAAGGAGAGTTTAATTTTCTCCAACTTTTTGTTAGGATCAAAAGAAAAACTGACAGTTGACACACTTCTGTCTGTGTCTGACACATAGCCCCTGTAATCTATAACCTTTCTATCCACAGGCCATTGGTTTGATAGTAACTAAGAGGCCAAGCAATACAAAAGAAAAAAAAGGCTTCATAATATAAACAGGCAGTTGGGAGAAATAGAATATGCTAAAACTTTTGTTACAAAAATAAATATGCCTTTTCGAAAAGTTTAAAAAAAAAAAAAGCTTCACCCTTTTAATATCTAATCAAAAATTCGATGTAAAATAACAAAGTCCCAAACCATCACTGTTAATAATAAATGTCTGTTACTTATGATGTCTGACTGGATGTGCTCCATGCCATATTTTATTTCTTCTTGGCACTAGCACAAAATATACATGTTTTCATTCCAGAAAAAAATATAGTCATCAGTCTGCCATGCATATTTATACACAGGCATGCAGGTCTAATATGATAAAACATGATACAATCTCCAACTAATAAATAGTTGTTTTTCAGTATCTTGAATATTCATTAAGAAAGATGTAGAAAAGCCACTATAAATTTTTACTTTTAAGCCAACAAAAGAGAGAGCTGAGATTTTAGCTTCAGAAGATTTCTGATTCTGCTGTCCAAATGGGAAAGGATCAGCATAGAGTATTGTTTCCCTGTTATAAATCTCCTGGTAGTGAAAAAGGTTGTTTTGCTTATTACCCACAAATCTAATGGCAAAGCATATTCCAAATTTCGAAAAAGGGAAAGTTTTACTATTCTAGTGTTGTGAAACTGTTTTTATAAAGATTCATTCAAGAGGCAGAAAAAATGCCTTCTGTCACTTGGTTATCGCTGTTTCTTTGGACAGGTAATTTTTGTATCTTTCAGTAATGCAAGGTGCATTTCCAATTAATATTTTTCATATATCATTTTAAAAATGGTCTGTGTGGAAAGGTTAAAATTCTCAAGTATTCTTGAAAAAGCAACCCAAAAACATGTCTCAGTTTATTCTGTTTTATCATTTTTTTTTTTTCTTTTGAAATGGGTAGTAAATCCAGAATTTCTTATCAAGAGTCACCTGACATAAACTGCAAGTTTTTGGTGCGGTTTTGTGTTCCAAGCTGACTGCAGTTTGCACTTCATGATTTTTCACTTCCAATAGAGTTTCAGAGGTTGTTTGTGGAGTGGCACATTCATTTGACCTCAAATACATTTGGATTTCAAAGAAAATATACAGAAAAACTTTCTAGCTTTTAATTTTAAATAGGATTAATGTGATAGTGATAATTAGGCTGCACTAAATGACTTTTTTTTTTTTCAGTTTCCCTACATAAAAACAATTAGAGCCTGAATTTGTCCTCATTTTAATGTTTTGCTTATATGCCAGATGAAAATTCTTTTGTCTTTAATATATTTATTTGGTTATATGAAATTGAATTTTTAGAATTTAGATGGCCTCAGAATCTGTCATTCACATAAATATTTTGAAAACATACACTGTAGTGAGACTTCATCTGAAGTATTTTGTTTGTATCTTCAAAGTTCTACAATCCAGGTTTAAACAACATGTATTAGAGTTGGCTAAAAATATCCTGTTGATTCTCACAGATAATATGTAGTGACCAAATTAAAAGAGCTGGTGTGCAAACCAGAGGGGTAAAAGGAAAGCAGCATAAATTGATGGGAAGTGGGCACACTTACCCCACACAGAAGCATTCACTTCAGCATGATTGCCAATGGTAAACTTGACCTTGTAACTCTAGTCTTAAGGTGCTGGACTTGAGATGCATAAAATCTTTTAAGAGTGACTTTTTTTGTCTTTAAAACAATTTCGAATGAGAATAGAATCCTAAAATGATTTTAAAACTTTGTTAATTTAAAAAATGAATGTATTTGAAGAGGGAGGCAAGGATTTTAACTTCTTGTGATCAAACAGTCTACCATCTAATAGACACTTAAAGGCATTTGTCAGGGCTGTTAATACCAAGCCCAGGCTTATGGAGCATTTGATTTGAGTCTGTTATTCTTTACTTGAACAGTAGTTTTCTTTGGATGATGTGGATTTTTGTAAGACTACAAGATTTTGCACTGTAGGTTTGTTGAAACAACTTACCTGGAGAGAAATTATGCTAATTGAGGGAGAGGGAGAGACAGAAAGAGGAGAAAGACGTTGAGCAAGTCACCAGTACTCCAGTGCACTGGCTATGCATTTAGGAAATAATTTCTCTGCTTTAGAAAGATGGTGTAACCATTGAAGCCATTGGTGATCACAAGGTTCTTCTGCACTGCTGGGCCAGGATCTTCTAAGTTTCCTGCATTAACTGTTGTAGCTTGCCCTTGTACTGCCCAAAGCTTTGAACTTCGCCCGAGTAGCAATTGCATATCTGATGTGCCAAAGTGCTATTTATGTTTCAGTCTGGTAGTATAACCAAAGAGGATTGAAAAAGTTTATATGTGTTTAAAGGGTATAAGTGTATGAATTGTACAAATAGCTTCAAAAAATCATCAAGAAAACAGGTAAGATCAAACTGAATATAATTATATTTTTAACTGAATGATAGACTCCCTGGCACATAAATCTGTAAACCTTAAATTGTTTTTAAAAAACATGTTTCGGTTAAAATGGTCTGGTTTTCTAGTATGGACAAGAGCAAATTTTACTAATACTGTAATTTTCAGAAATTAAGTCCTGTGATTCTTTGTCAGTGTTACGACTGAGTCATAAAACTTAAGTTGCTGCTTAAGAGTTGGTAAGCCTTGTACATTAATATATACTTAAGTCTTCTTTTTATACATTCCACTATGGTTTCTTAAGGGCAGGATTCCTGTTGCAATATTTCTATATGCTTCTAACATACAGTTACACAATTGCACAACTTCTTATGTAAGATTTCACAGTGAGCAGCTTAACTTACCTGTTCTGCAAATATTTAGACTCTCTGAACTATTTCTTGTATCTTCTAATGGAGCATTGAAACAGGTTTTGAAATGTTTAAGTGATCTGTCGTTACACTTGAAGTAGATGATTCTTATCTAATATAAAACAGTTTAAACACCAAATATGTTCATATTGCAACAACTTCGACAGCATTTTGTTATACGTGAGCCATGTGATTAGGACATTTTAACTACATTTTAGACCAAACCTTTGCCTTTCTCCTATCTGTACTGAAAGTCCTGTAATGAGGACTAACTTGTATGATTCAGGATTTGTTAGATTTGAACTGTAACCTGGCCACTTTCTAGTGAGCATGCCAGCAAACAGTTGCTTTAATGCCCTTTCATAACTTCTTCAGAAAGGCGTGTTTTTTCCACTGTTAGGACAGTTGACAGGTAATAAATTGGAGAATGTTTCACAGATCACCATGTGATATGGACCAAATACAGCAGGGCAAGTGCAGGAACAAGGTATAGCAAAGCCAGTCAAAGCTTTGTTGAAGGAAGCATTCTTGCATGGAACAAACTGAACAGCACCGATCATGTAGAGCAGCCATGCAGGGAAGACATAGTTGTCTGAGCCAAATGGCATGTTGTCTGCAGGAAGCCATATCCAACTCATGTTCTTTGAAAAACCTCGTCTTCCTGAAGTTTCATTTCAAAAATGAGACTTGGAAGAATCCCAGAATAATCCTTTTTTTTTTTTTTTTTCTTTTCCTCATGATCAACAAAAACCATGATTCGATCCATTATATCATGAAATATGTTAATGCATATGTCCAGAATGATTAATTGTAGTACTTTTTGTATGATCTGCAGCTGTTGATGCTGATGGGTATTTGGACTAATGCCTCTGATATTAGCACAAAAAAAGCTTTGATTTCAATTACTCTCCCTTGTTTTTAAACAAGCCATAAATTCATTGCTGTGCTTCACTTCTCCATTTTTTTTCTGCAGTACACTGAAACAAAGAGGCTTTTCTGACTAAATTGAGACTATATTCAATTAAATGAATTGTAATTTATCCTCACAAAAGGAGAGTAATTTACTAGAAGGAAGAGACACAAAACAGTATAAATCAGTTTTTAATAGGATTTCAGTAAATAATTTTTTAAATTCTCATTCATTATCATCATAGGGTTATGGCACTCCTTTCAGAGTTATCCAGTTTTGTTTGTAATAATATGTCAAGGCCTAATTCAAAAAGGACTGATTTGAAACATATTTGAATTGAAGTGTCTGAGTAGCCATGTGTATTTAATAGAGAGTAAGTGTAACAGAGCTTTACTTAACTAGGACTTCAGTGTTATATGTTCTTTCAGAGAGTCCAATGTATGTGGAGAGAGAGCGCACAGTAATTTGCACAGTTGGCTTAAATTGCTGTGGATGTTCTAAGAACCCAAGGAGTTTTATGAACATTAGAGAGAACATCCCACAATCTCCTACTGATGGATAGCATTATTCCTACTTTATCTGTAGGAAAATTAAACCATTAAAATGTTAAACCAGTTGCACAATGTCATACAAAAGTTTCAACAACAGAGCTAGAAGTAAAATGCAGTTCTTCTAAAATTCTAACTTCAATGTCCAGATGACATTGCTAGCATTGCTATCCCAAAGGCTTGCCAACTTGTGAAGATTTTGTTTTATTATACTTAGATCAGTTAATAACTCTCAAAGATCCATTACGAACCTTCAGAAAGGAGGACAGCTCTTAATGAGGAAACTATCATAGAATCAAGATACTTCTCTAGGTTGCATTTATCCCTGTTGTAAGAGGTTCTACTATGTGAACTACAGATTTCTAAATTGATATGGAGTACACAAGCTGGTTTTAAGCCACTTCTGTTTACAACGAGCCATGCAAAATTCCTGAATTTATTCAATGTTGATAAGTCTGAAGTGGGCACAGACTCACCTTGCTCCTATTACTTCAAGATAATGCACCCTGTCATTTCTTAGTCCTGTTTTTTTATACTGCTTAAGTCCAATCCTATTCGGTTTGCCCCAAAATCCTACTCTCTGGACTCCAGATGTACAAACATCTGCCTTTCACACTTTTGTCCCTGTTCTTTGTCCTCCATATCAACCCAATGCAATGTTTTCCTGCACTTTGGCTTCCAAACTCCATCTCTTTCCCACTGATTTGTTGCTCCCAATGGATACTAGTCCCACTTTTCCTCCCTTACCTCTGTCCAGTTTGATTCCATCACTCTCTTCTCCTTATTCAGAGCCTCTTATCGGTCTCATTCTCTTTTCATTCCTTCCTTTCAGTATTACTGGTTCTTGGTGGTTGTTATTTTACCCAGTTGTTCCCCAGTCCTCTGTCAGTCTTCAGATCTGGCTTTTGCCATCTTGAATTTAGATCAGATTCTTTCCTCCTTCCTGTGTTCACGTTCCCAGCTACTGAAAATCATTGAGGCACTCACACAGGAGGAACTTTCTCTTTCTCCTGCTCTGAATTTAAGTGTCCTGTCTTAGACATGTCCTGGCCCACGGCAGTCCAGTTTGGAATCTGGGTGAAAGTCCTTCTCACCTCATGAGCTGGAGCATGTCCAGAGCAGACAGAATCCACAGAAGATTTAGCTGGTAAAATCTTAATCTCTACTGAATAGGTAGTAACTGCGATCTGTTATCCTGATTTTCTAAAGAAATGCAGTTTTACAGTGGCTGTCTGGTTTTGATGCATGTTTCCCAATAATTCTTGAACAAACTGGCTAGGCTGAACCAAATCGGAAAGAGGGGTAGAGATCTCTGATATTAGGTTCCTACAAGTTTTATGTGCCAACCAGGTAGGTAAGAGATCCTAATGGTGCTTCTACTGAGGGACAGTTCAGTGTTCGCTGGAGAATTCACATGGGAGCACAACCTTAAGAGGAAGGCCTTAGGCAAACAGGTTAGGTGGCTCAAGAATTATGTTATGATCATTTTGCTTTGCAGTCTTGGGGGATTCTGACATCTAAGTGAATAGTAAGCAGCAAAATAGAAAAGCCAGGAGGGCAGAGAGGAGGCAAATTCTGGAAGTTGGCGTGCAGAGGGCAGGCAGAGTGGGCAGGAGGAAGGCAATGCCTGTTTAGCAACAAAAAAGACATTTGGAAGAGGGTGCCATTCTTCCATCTTTTAAAAGGCTGTATGACATGCAGTTCATGACACAGATTTAAATTACAGGGAATTTCTTTGTGGCCTGCCAGGGCCGAGAATCAGTCTGTAGTATTTGGTGCAAGGCTTGTATGCATCTCCACTGGTGGCACAAGAGGATGGGGATTACATATAAAGCCACTAGTTGCAGTTTGGTGTAACTGGTGAGTCTTGATTGGCCTGCATGCTCATTGGAGTTGTGAGCTCCTGATTTCGCCTTAGTCAGTGTACAGATTTACTGTAAGGGATTAAACAGATTTCTGAACTCATGAGACTGATGTACGGGCTGTACAATGTCAAGGAACTTGACTTACTTCCTGCATTGATTGATGATACCTGCCAAGAATTGGTTACAGTGATTTGCATTGCTGCTGTTAATGCTCAGACGCTTTCTTAAATATCTTTATTGAAGAAAAACAGATTAATCTGCTATAGTGATGTTGTAAATATGGGGCTGACCTCTTTCTTCACTGAGATTAGAGGGAGTGCATCAGTATTACTGAAAGGAGAAACTTCACAATCATTGTGTTTAGCATGTAGCTTCCTCTATGTTTATCACCATGCTCTAAAACAGCGACATGCTTATGGTCAAATATAGTGTGCTGTTCAGCTCTGGCTGTTACCTGTGGCAGTCTCTTTAGTTAGAAGTTTGACGAGACTTGCTGAATCACTGGAACAAATAGCGACTCTCAGTTCAGAAGTAGGAACTATGCTGGGACAGGATAGAGATACATTACATACTGTCTACATGTGGCCAAATGCAATCAGGTTACTAAAACAAAAACAGTAAATCAGGAGCAATGGAAGACTCGGAACATGTCATAACAATGAACTCTGAAACAAATGCAGGGCCAACTTCTGCAGAACTTCTTCATGTAAGAAATCCCATTGCAGTCAGACCCACTGAATCCCACTGAGTAAAATAAAAACAACAGGGCTAATTGCACAGTTTTATACATTTTTTCAATTATTACTTCTAAGTGGGGCTCCCATAGATGAAGGGATATAAGTAAAAACAGATGTTGAAACACTGCTACAAGCAACCTCCAAGAAAACCCAACCCCCAGCCTAATCCCTGCTGTTACATTTTCCCACAACTCGGAAAGCAAGTCTCATGGACAAAGTGCTGCCTATGATCTTATTTTATAACTTCCAGTATGTACTTGATTTATAAGGAACAATTTTCTCTCAGTTCTGGTTGTGGAATCGGGAATATTTGTATCTGAAGTGGGTAACAAGCACCACTTTTGTAATGGCTCTGAGAGAGGTTTCTAGTGGTAAACCCATTCTGCCGCTGGAAGAAACAAACTTCCTTTTCCCCTTACCATATGAAACGCAACTTTTCCTCCTTGTCTACAGTGTTCAGAAACTGCTTTGTAACTGGTGCTCTGTTTTTTTCATCTTTCTTTTGCCTGGTGCTTTGAATGTATAGCTTTCTTAGCTGTCTTTCAATTTTTTGCCTAGCCCTCTTTTAAGCCCTCTTTGATGCTAACACTCAGGCTATTAAAAACCCTGGGTGTAAACTTCCTTCTTCTCGTCTTCTCTTAAACTATGCACTTTTGTTCCATAGTGTCACTTTAAAATTGACATTCCCAAGTGCTTCTCAGTAGCTTTCTTCTCTACTATTAATTTCTTAAGCCCCTTCTCTTTTTGTGCACTTCTGGCTTCTTTATACAGATTCTAAACCTTTGTGATGGCAAATAATGTGTATCCATGTCTCTGTATATACTGATATTTGTAAAAGTATTGTGATAATATTTTTTTTTTAATTTGGGCAATGTTTGTTTATTAGGTGAAAGTGGTAGATTGGCCTCTTAAGCATGACTTTTAACCATCATGCTAATATGTCAGTTATTTGTTCACTCGTTCATCAACTATGCGCCATTGATTTGTTTTGCTAATACTATTACTTTCTTTTTCCTTCCTGTCCATAAAAGTTGACCTTTTTATGGCATATTGTGCTTGATGAGGAATTGCTAGCCAGATATGCAGCAAATGAACTACTAGTTCTCAGTGTATATTCTGGACTTTTGGCTTTGATCTAATTATTCAAGACCTTAGATAAGTTGTTCCCGATAATAAACGTGATACAGTTAAGGCATGTAGAAGGCCACTGCCTCCTGTGGACTCCAGGACCTGGGGATTCCTCTTGCCCAGTCCCTGGAGGCCAGCCCTCTGTGCCTGGACACCTGGAGGTCTCTCCATCCCACCCTAGTGGACAGGGCAGCTGCTCTCCCCTTTGCGAGTTCAACCAATAGTGAGTCTCAGTGTGTATGCCAAAACCACAAACACTGAGAAGGGTAGAGGATGCAGGACACCGATACAGCTGCCTACACCGATGGCCCTAGAAGTCACTGCCTTCAATAACACCCACGTATAACACTGCCAGCACACATGTGAAACATAAGCATAGACAGCCACGTCCCCTTCTTCCTATCCAACTGATCAGGATTGAAGTTTGATAGTGAAAACAACCCCCCTTGCTCTTCAGGGCTGGAAAGCAGATCGCTCAAATGCCAATATGGGCCTTCTGCCTATCTAATAACCTTGCCTGGACCCTGAGCCCTCTTAATTGCTCTACAGGTCTTCTACTTGCGTGATAGCCCAGCTTGCTGCTCACTAGCAAATATGCATATGCTCACAAGCACCCCTGCCCTGAATCCCTTGACTATCAGCATAGGCTCTACTCCCATGTAATATTCCTGCCTGGACCCTGGACCTCCTGCTCACCAGCTTGTCCAGTTTGAAGTTTGCTAGCAAATTACACACCCATATGCTGATCCATGTCGGCACTCCAGCCCCATCTCTGCCACCCACCATCCATCCCAGTAGCTGGCACACAGGCCCTGTGAGTAGTGCTTCCCTGCTCCAGGTGCTGATGCTGAGACCCTCATTTGCTTCACCTAAGCCACTCCAGTAGCTGGCACCTGCAACACAGGCCCTGGGACCCACGGTCCCCTTTCCAGCTGCTGACAGAGATGCTCACACTGCTCCAGTTCCCCTAGTAGCTGGGACATAGTCCCTGTGACACATACTCCTGCTCTAATTGCTGGCATTTAGACTCCTACTTGTTCCAGCTGCTGGCACCACAGTTGTGGAGCACGTATTACCTGAGGTTGACTTCAGTTGCTGACCTGAATTTACTCCCCTCAGCATCCCCAGTAGCTGGCACCCTGGACCCATGCTCCTTAGGTCCATGGCCATGCTAGCTACCAGCGCTGAGACTCTCACTGGCTTTGTTTGCTGGCACCACTGATGTGATGGCCCTATCACCTGGGGTCTTTTGACTCCATTGCTGGCCTCAAATTCACTCCAGCTGCTGGCATCTAGTCCTTACAGCACTCACACGTCGGGTGGAGAGCGTGGTTACATGGAAAGATCATCAAGAAAGGATTTAATAAGAAAATAGGACAGACTGTGGTGATCAGGCACAGGGCTCAGTCAGACAAGCATACTGATCTGCTGCTGCTTACATGGTACCAACCCCTTTTATATCCCCTTCTTCTTCCTGACCACCTTACTTTAAGCATTCCTTAATAAGTTTTGCATAGCCTTGCGGGCCCCCCTAAAAGATGCCGAATCCTCCTGTTCCTCCTATTTCGCCCATCTTGTTGGTTATGAAGTCCAGGTTAGCCTTCTCCAAAGATATGCTTCAGTTCCTTAATGGCCTGTCCAGTAGTGACTGGAGAGTTTGTCACTATCTTTGTTATCCTTGCCTATTACATTTGTGTCCATGTATTTTGCTTATGACTTTCTCTGTTACTCTTTGAATGGAAAAGTTGCTTGATCTGATAATCCTAATGAAGCAGATGCTTTGATATGCCACATACCCTTAGAAATATGGGCAAGGGTAGCCAAATTCTGCCGAATGGGAATGTTACTGATTCTTCAGCCAGAAGTTAGCATCTTGTCTCAGTTTCAGTTGAAATATGATCTGAAAATAAAAGTCTTAGGATTTTTAATCTCTTTTTTGGGCAGTTTTGGTAAAGTGGTGATAGCTATGAAATATATTTTACTATTGATTTTTATATCAATTTTAGTGCATTTATCTGTCCGTTGGAGAAGCAAATGACCTTGTACTGGATGAGGTTTCACAGCAGTGAAACACTGAAATCATATGCATCTCTCTCTATACTAGCTAGTTTTCTATGTGAATGGCAAAACCATTAATACTTGTAACATTTCTTTTGAAAAGCCAGAGCTGTGCTAAGGGGTTGGCAGCCTGCTTACTGGAACCTTTTGATCCACCATGTACTTCCTAGCAAACCTTACCAGGTGTCCTTTCAGCTGGTCTATGGCAAGGCTTTGATGTGCTGAGAACATGGTCACAATGTGGGGCAGCTGTGTCCCCAAAAAAGGAACAGGAAAAGCAGAAGGAATGACTGTTCAGATCTTGTTTATGGGTAGTCTAGCTGTGATGGTCCAACTTTTGCAGCCACAGTGGGACCAGCGCAAGCTTTGGAAGCCCCTAGAGGCTGACACTGATGTGGTGGTAACAGTTCTTGGCTCTGTATTATGATGAGCCAAAGGTGGCTCATCACTCTGTGTGTGGCGAGAACAGAAAATAAAGCATTTAGCTTTTGGTGGTGTGGCTTACTGACCAGACAGGTCAGATCTAAGTATTGCTTGGGTGAGGTCTGCTTGCAGGCTATGGGTTAGACTTTGCTTTTGACCTGTAATTCTGATGCCTAATGCTCCTATTAATGTCATTGTGTCAAAGAGCCTTGATCATGCCTTTCTGTCAGATTTATGCTGAGGACTGTAAAAACTTGTGGTGGGGGAGATCCTCAAGAATTCATACAGTCTAAGTATAAAATAAGAGATAGCAGGCAGGGAAGCACAATTAAACACTACTGCTTGGTGTCAGCACTATGCTTGGCATACCACCATCTGGAGGAAGATCTAACAAGTGAATGCTGGGCACTTAACATTGTGTCTGATGAATTAGAAAGACAAATACTGTGAAGATCCTTGTTCCCATGGAGTTATTAAAGCTGCAAGATCCACAAGTAATGCAGAGCGTTTACAGGTAGGCATATTATTCATGGACTGTTTTGTTTCTTTTGTTTTTTTCAGGTGTTCCAGGACCTTGGCACTTCTGTGTTGTCAGGTGCATTTAGAGGATACAACATCTGCCTCTTTGCATATGGACAGACAGGTTCAGGAAAAACTTACACAATGATGGGAACACCTGTGAGTTACACCATTCATTTTACACTTAGGGTTGCGGGCGGGATGTCCAGCGGAAACATGGCTTTATTTTTAAACTGTGATTATGGTGCTTGTTGGGCAGAATGCTTATACATGTTTTATTTGGTATGTATATATATCAAATGAGAGTCAAGCATTTACATTTAGATAAATAATGTAGCATCAGCTAAAAGTACTAGAAAATATGGTGTAGTTTAAACATTTATTTTAGATAATCTTTATCTTGCTATGTATGAATGTTATCGCTATGTTAGAGGACAAAAAAACCCCAACTATCGCTGAATAGTTCTGGTTTTTAGAAATGTATAGCTCAAGATAATACAAAGTGTTCATTCTCATGGAATTTTTTGGCAGTCTGAGCTATGCTGAAATTAAATTACTTTCACAAAAAAAATGGGATACAATGCACAGGAATACTTTTGTAACAGGCTTCATTATCTACTTCAGACATTTATCTGTTGCAGAAGTTATCCTTTGGCCTGTGGAAGCTAATACTTGCTTTACTTCCAGTTTTGAAATGTATTTGAATAGTGTCTGCAGAAGCTGTTACATTTTAAGATTCTTGTCTACCAGGAACCACTTAAAGTGTATTTTAATCTTGGTACTCAGATCGACGGGGTCAGTTGAGGATTTCCTGTGTTCTGCTGCAACACAAGGCAATTTGATCTCTATCCATAAATATTCTTGGCTGTTGGTGAAACATGCCCCTAAAAAAGAAAAAAATTATTTAACAGTTTGTGCGCGTGGGCCACTATTTCCTACACCCATTGGATTCAATTTTTAAGGTGAAATAAGGGTAAAAATTGTTCAAACCCCAAAGACAAGAAAAAGACTATTCTGGCACGGTTTGTGCTTTTGACAAGAGTTTGGATTTTTTAAAGTTTATTTTCCCCATAGACATCAGCAATTGGATGTTGTTAAATCATTACCTGATTCTCCATTCATTTGATGCAAAATCAAGCTTAACTCCATGAAAGCCTGAAGAATTGTTAAAATTGGGGTTAATAGGTGACAAACTAGGATATTCGTATTACGTTATTTTGAAAATACCTTAGCAATTCAGAACGGCCACATCTTGAAATTATCCTCATTTCCAAGGAAATTTCCAGGTGTAGTGTTTCTAAGAGATTTCTGGCTTATAAAGTGGTTTCTTTCTCGGTGGAATCCTGCTTTGATCTTATCTTTAATAACATGTATTCACTGTGAAACAGTGTTCAAAACTAGGAAGAAACAAGTGTCTGGTATAAACTGAACTTTTGTCCACGGTGGTCCACCTGATGAACTTGACTTTCTTCCCCCAACACCATTTCAAGTCTGCCTTCTAAAAGCCTTTCATGCTATTCACCAAGCAGATTTCACCAAAGCCTTAGAGTCTTTCTCAGGGTGTTTTGGCACTGCAATCACTGAAGCGTGAGCAATCATGTCATAAGAACAGTTCATTGCACAAAAACACACCATTACGTCAGTGCTGTGTAGACCATTTGGGCAAAGTTTAAATCAGCTAGTTTGGGTACTGCTAAGCAGCCCATATCCCATTCTGTCTGAGAGACCAGATTTACAAATCTAGAACATAAAGCTGTTCCAAGCCTGTTCTGTAGTGCCATAGCATGAAGAAATAAAAGTAGAATAACAGAAACCCAGAATATTCATTACTAGTGAAGCTAGTTTCAATGTTGGCCTGGCTTCATCTAGACTGCAACACCTCTGACATAGGCATGTCCAGTGTCTTTACATCAGACAGTTCTTGGATTTAACCCAAGTCTCTAACTTCTCATTGATTCTGTATAAGTTGCTCTAAAATGACTTTTGCTATAAATAGCATTTGCACTGAAGCTCAGACAGCTGACATTACACAGCACACGAGTCCCTGCAGTGTTTCACATGCAAGATGCTTCAGCTAGAGTAGTAGAGCATTGCCATGCTGTTCTGAACTACACTCCAGGGCAGTTTGTGTTGTAATCCACCATACAGTCGTTACTTTAATGCTGCACTATGATTCTGTCCTTTTCTTATAACTTGGCCTTTATTTAAAAATAAGTTTTGCAAGAGTGATAGCAAGTATATTGTTTAATTTTTTTTTCCTGTTTATTATTTGAAGGCATCCATTGGGCTGACACCTCGTATATGTGAGGTATTTATTTTTTATTTCACTTGCATTTGTTCAAGTAGTTAGATTTTCTTGATGGATTTAAAATTTGCATAAACTTCTGGTTTGTGTAGGGCCTCTTTTCAAGGAAGGATGATTACTCAGACCAGACAGCATCTTGCAGAGTAAAGGTCAGGTAAGTGTGTCACTGTTTTGGGCAATGCTATGAATGCTTTCAGCAGCATGTTCCTGTAATCAAACAAAGTAAAGACTAGTTTATTTTGTTTCTGTTTTCTCAGATGGTATCATTTTGCAGCAAGGGGGAGAACACAGAGGAAGAATGAGAAAGTGTTGATTTTAGTTTTCCATCTCAGTATAGTTCTTTGGATGCTGTCTGTTCCCTTTTGTATAGACAGCTGAAATAGGAGTGCATTAAAAATTTACTTCCTGTTTGTTTAACTCTTAAATTTGAGCCATAATCCTACGTTCTATTCTTATTAATTGTTCCCATTGATCTAACGAAGCATTATGTTTGGAAAACTGGGGATTTGAAATCGCTGGTGTTAAAAAAGCATATTTTATGAGTTTTTAAATAAAATACTGAATGCCTCTTGCTTCTTAGAAATTTGCTACTGTGAGTTCTTTCTACGTGCACTGCATGGGAAGGGGCAGTAACAGAGATAATGGAAATAATGAATTAATTAAATTTATTATGAAAGATCTATGTAAGATTCAGGTAGCTACATTGTCTAAATATATGCTTTCTCTCCTTTTTTTTTTTTATTGTGTATATTTAACATTCTTTTTTTTTTCTTTTCAGTTTTCTTGAAATCTATAATGAGCGTGTCCGAGATTTGTTAAAACAATCAGACCGAAAGAAACCTTACACACTTCGAGTCCGAGAACACCCTGAAACAGGACCATATGTACAAGGTGAGAGTGGGTGTCACAACTAGCATCAGAATTTCAAGCAAATGTGTATCAGGTCTTGTATATATCTTTGTGTACGTTCCTTGCATGATCCTAGTTGCTTCTACTCTTCAAGAGTTACTTTCCTCAAATATTTCGCTTGTTAATATGAACATGTATAATACACTGAAAGCTTTGCCTCTGTTATCCCACTGGCTGGATATCCTGCACTTTTCTGTTTGTCTTTCCAGGCATAGGTTGTGTGTGAGCCATAGTGTTTTGCTTTCTTTTGTTTTAAAGAAATTTTAATCAAGAAATCCACCAACATCAGCTCTAAATGGGTTCTCCAGATCAGCCTAAGGTCCCTCCATACCTGTTTCAGTCCTTGGCAGCAGTATATATATAAAATAATAATAATAAAAAAGTAGATAAACTCAACTGTTTGATGTTGCAGGCCAGGCCATGTGAAGTGATTAAAATCTGTATTACCCGAGTGAGAACCCAACAAGCTTCGTTTTCCTTCATTAAACTGAAAAAACACAGGATGGGTAATGTAGGTGCATTATATGATTAAAAACATCATACACTTTTTAATTCACACTTGCAACAGCAGTCCCTCAGATGGCTTTGTGTTTTCTAGTGAATCATACCTTTCAAATCAGGTGACACAGAAGATTAAAAAAACCCCACAGGTATTTTTTCCATTTCAGTTTTTGTACTTCCAGTTCATTTTCACTTTTCATTGGTGCCTTCACTTCAAGGTCTTATATAGCTTTAAATTGGAGTTTGGCCATTGGTACTTTGTAAATTGATTAGCTCCCAATGTAAAGTTTGCCTGCTATATTGCTGTTTATCTGACCAAAAACTGACAAAAGGCATGTGTATCTGTCATCATTTAAGCCCAGCTGTCAGCTAAGCACCACACAGCCACTCACTCACTACTCCCCACCCCCCACTGTGGGATGGGAAGGAGAATCACAAGACAAAGGTAAAAAAAAATCATGGGTTGAGATAAGGATAGTTTAACAGGACAACATGAGGGGAGAAGAAATTACTAATAAAAGAATATATAAAGCGAGTGATGCACAGTGCAATTGCTCACCACCAGAACCCAATGCTCAGCCTGTTCCCAAGCCATGATTCCTCCTCCCCGCCCCCTGCCAGCTCCCCCAGTATATATACTGAGCAGGACATCATATGGTATCGAATATCTCCTTGGCTAGTTAGGGTCAGCTATCCTGGCTGTGTCCCCTCCTAGCTTCTTGTGAAAATTAACCCTGTCCTAGCCAAATGCAGGACATTATCCACCCCTTATTCTATACCATCTACATCATTCCCAGATCCTACACTTTCCAATTAATCACCACCACTTTTCCTGTCTTTGATAGAGAGATATATATACACACGTATACACACACACACAGAGCTATCATTCCCTTAGTCTGTGGGCCATCCCTCTAATGTGTCCATTGAGTTCATTTAATCCATGACTTTAGGGCTCCATCTGTCCTAACAGTCTTTCAGGGCAGGAGAGATGGAGTGTGTGGTGTTGGATCGTTGCATGCTGCATCTAGAGCTCATGGCTGGTGTATTTGGTGCAGCCCATGCCCACGGTCTGCAGGTTGAAGATGATGATATTGAGGAAGTTGCTGGGTGCCAGTTGCTGAAGCCAGTTCAAGTTCCATCACCACTGCACTTTGCTTGGTTTCATCAAAGTCCATCCTTCATTGATTTGGGTGATTCTCACTGTAATATCATTGATTGGTATGGCATATAGCAACTGCAGCAGTGATAACACACAGTGGCAGGGTTATTTAGTGATTAACATCATACAATTTAATTCCCTGGCTATTCTCACCCAAAATCAAATCCCCTTGAGGTACACATTGAAATTCCCCATCCTTCTGCATCACTCACCAAGTGCACCCAGGTCCTTGAGCAAAAGCAATCCCATGAATGGGTTTACCTTTGCCTGAGGCAGGAGTAACCCAGACTGTCTTCCCTAATGTATTTTTTATGTGCACTACAGGGACTTTATCCTCTTCTACAGTATGTAAAAGTTCACGTGCTTGCCTTGGTGGGTTTGTGGGAGTGTGATATAGTCAATTTGCCAGGCCTCCCCATGTTTATATTTCAGCCATTGCCCTCCATACCACAGGGGCTTTAACCACTTGGCTTGCTTAATTGCAGCACGTTTCACATTTGTGGATAACTTGTGCAATAGTGTCCATGGTCAAGTCCACCCCTCAATCTCGAGCCCATCTATATGTTGCATCTGTCCCTTGATGGCCTGAGGTGTCATGGGCCCACCGAGCCATAAATAATTCACCCTTATGTTGCAAGTCCAAATCCACCTAAGCCACTTCAATCTTAGCAGCCTGATCCACCTGCTGCTTGTTTTGATTCTTAATTTGTTCTTCAGTGGCCTGACTCAGGTACGTGGGCATCTAAGTGATGTACTTTTACAACCAGCTTCTCTAGCCAGGCAGCAATATCTTGCCGCTATGGGGCAGCCCACGTGGGTTTGCCTTTGTGCTGCCAGTTGCTCTGCTCCCATTGCTGCAGTCGCCCCCCCAGGGCATTTGCCACCATCCATGAGTCAGTATAGAGATAGAGCACTGGCCATTTTCCTCGATCAGCAATGTCTAAAGCTAGCTGGATGGCTTTCGTTTCCACAAACTGGCTCGATTCATCTTCTCCTTCAGCAGTTTCTGCGACTTGTCATATAGGACTCCATACAGCAGCTACTCATTCCCAGTTAGACTCACTTCAGCTTCCAATACAGTTAGCTGCTGGGATCGCCCTGTCACTCCAAAAATACAGATGGGTTGTACTCCATTATAGCTTGATGGCACCGGGTACACTGTGTACTGGTGTCCACTAAAGCCTTATACTCCTGTGGGTCTGATGTGCCAACCCACTGAATCCACACAGTCCAAGAAACCCGATTGTCCCCTTCTTCCACCTGGCCGGAGGCAGGGCCCCTCTAATCCTGGTCATAGTATTTGTTACTTGCTTTTTGTAAACATGAATCAGAAATCCCTTCAAGAGGATCAGAAGTGAGATCAGCCCTTCTACTCTCTCTGGGGAACTGCCCGCTGGAAACTGGAGCAGGATTTTTCCGGGAAGAATCCCCTTTTGTGATTGTTTTTCCTTGCAACTCATGTACCCGTGCCTCTAAGGTCGAGGCAGGTTTTCCATCCCACTTCCTCATGTCTTCTCATGGTCATGCAGGTGAAACCACAGGTTACCCCATTGTGTGTACCTTCTGTATCTTCTCTCTTGAGCAGAGGAACACTTACTCCTAATAGCTGAGATACGGGCCTGTACAGGTGGGGAGTAGGACATATCCTCTCTGAATTGCTGGAACTCCCGGGACAGTTTCTTCACAGCCAAGATGCAGGCCTGTGAGGAGAAAGAGAGACTTCCTTCATATTGCTGGAGTTGGCCAGCCATTTCATCCACTGTTTGTCCCTCACCTTCTTTCCAGGTCATTACTGCCAAGGAGTTGGCATACGATGGTGGTGCCCTTTGTAGAAACTTCCGCCACATGGGTTGTGTGCATTGGACTTCATCTGGTTCTGTGGGTAACTGCTCGTTATCTGGATTGTTATAAATAATCTCCAGCATGGCTAATTTCCTCAGGTACTGGATACCTCTCTCCATGGTAGTCCACTTGCCTTGGTGACATGTAACTTCTTCCTTGAAGGCGTACCTTTCCTTCATGTCTGACAGAAGTCACCTCCAGAAGCTGAGGGCTTGTGTCTTTCTTCCAGTCACCTTGTCAGTGCCCCCTTCCCTAGACAGGAATCCTAGCTGCTTGGCTCCTACCCCCTTAATTCCGAACTAGTGGCCCTGTTATCCCAGCATCGGAGCAGCCAGGTAACAATGTGCTCATCTGGATAGCAGCTGAAATCCTTTCACATATCTCGCAGCTCACTCAGGGACTGGGATCAGGCGATTATCTCTGGTTCTGCCTCTTCCTCCTGTCCTCATGATGACCCTGGTTTATCTTCATCTCTCATTAAGCAAACTGATTTTTTTGTGTATTTCTTCTTCTGTATAGGGGCGACTGATACCAGCACAGGTTGGTTCTCTGGTTCAGCTGCAGTGCCTGTCGCCAGGGCTGGGGTAGCTGTAGTGCTTGTCATGAGGGTTGGAACAGTCGCAGTGCCTGTTGGTCTGTTTTCCCTCCCTTTCCCCTGAGGGTGCTGCTTAATATCAAGCAGTGTTTGGTAGATACTGGCCAGGGCCCAGCACAGTGTGGTAAGTTGTGCCTTTTTGGAATAGGCACAGTGTTTTCCTTTCAAATATTATAGCACTTCATCAGGGTCTTGTAAATGTTTGGGAGTGAAGTTCCAAACCATTGGAGGTGAGAAGTTCTCTAGATACCTGCCCATATTCTCTCACATGCCATGCCACCCATGACTGTCCAGCCTTGGGGCAGATTTCTGGATGGTATTCTTAAAAAATTTTTGTGTAACCCTAAACAAGACCTGGGACTTATTCAGAAGATATAGCAATAAGAGCATGCTGGCTTCAACGTCCCAAGCTTATTCAAAATTCTCAAAAACTGTTGTAATTAGCCTGAAGGAGAAAGGGGAGGTGAAAGAGCAGGAGGAAGTATCCCCCCGCCTCTTCCCCCTAGATTGGGTGCAGTTACTAATAAATTTCGATAGAAGGCACCCGAGGTGTGGTCATGGCAACAGTGCTGCATACAAACACCAGCTTAACCTCATGACCAGTGATACATCGTAAGTCGATGTTACCCATTACAGCAAAATGGTAGTCTTGATCCCTCTCCCAAAGGTGATAAACATCACCACAGGGAATACACAGTGCATATAAGGATTTATGTAACACCGCCATGTGAACAAGTGAACCAACATTGTGACCGGTGACTATTTAACTAATATAAGAAATGTATATAACAATTTTGTTTCGACATGCTTTGCTCAGATCTGTCGTTATCTCAACCCTGTGAGACCCACGTTAGGCTCCAAAAAGGACTATCAAATATCCCCATGTCTACTTTGGGTCAGCTATCCTAGCTGTGTCCCCTCCCAGCTTCTTGTGAAAATTAACTCTATCCTAGCTGAACCCTGGACACTCTCAAAATCAGTGCACTAGTGCAAAATCATACAGAGTAGCTTTACAGTGGAGAACCGAAGGAAGAGCCTTTTCCAAACTGATGCAAGTTCCAAAATTAGTGAGTTTGCTTAGAAAGTAAATGCATATATTTTCTTTTCAGTGCGCCTTTTATCTAGTGGGCAGAATTCCAAAGTTGCCTCTGGTATCACTGACTCTGCAACTGCTTGGCTGGCCACTAAGTGGGTAGTAACACCTGGGGAGTAAGCATTTAGTACGCAAAACACATATCACAGAATTTTATTGGTCCTGTCACATCAGACCGAATAGTGATTTATTCTGGCTTTTAAATAGAGTTCTCTCTGTTTGTTTTGTGAATTCCTTTTGTTATCTCTGGTTCACTTTTCTCTCTCTCTTTTTCTTTATCACAGCATTACATGTCAGATTGTTATCCTCACTTCAGAGATTAAGGCAAGATGTGATAATAGATAGGGTGACTTGACTGTGTGACTGAATGGAGCCTGGAATTCCCAACTCTCATTCGCTCAGCACCTGCAGGATCCATCATAGCACATCTAACAACCAATGGTTGTTACCAATTCCTCCTCTCAAAATTTGAAATAAGCACTTGGAAAGTGTTGAACATGCATGGTCCTATACACAAGGGACTATCTGGCATTATGGTTACTTCAGCTGTGCTTTCCCAGCACATCAGCATCCTGTTTAAAGAGAGTTGGAAAATAGATGAATTGATGGTCTCATTAGTATGGCAAACTTAACATTCTTTGAAAAGCAGATTCATAGACATTTGGCCTTTATTGAGGTCTTTCCAAGATTTTCTTTCTACCTGCTTGTTATCGAAGAACTTAATTGTTGGTGGAGTACAGATACTAATTATTTTCTTTTAGCAGCTGCTCATTCACCACACAAGAAAAGGCCTTTAAACTGCTTCCTTCCTTGGCAATTTCCATCCCTTTTCTCAGGCCTTATATCTCCAGTGATTCCTTGGCTGCATATAATGGAGTTTCCTTGTTTTAAAAGAAAATGAAGCTATAGCTTCTGCCAATGGGCTGGCTTGCCTTTTGTCACTATTTTGTCTTCATCTAGAACCTTCCAGGCCAAATCTGTCACTTCTTTTCCAGTTCTGCTTTTTTTGGTTGGTGTTTTTTTTTTTTTTTTTAACAAGTTAATTTTACCCCTTTTGTATAAGTATTTTATACTTAGACACAACTAAAAATTGCATGGAACAATTCTATGCTAGAGTTCTGAAATATCCCATAAAAGTTCCCATTGATTAGATTTTGAAAATAATAGGAAAGGATAGTGGAAAAAGATTAACCTAAAATATTATTTGCCAGCTTTGGCCATATTTGTAAATCCAGTGTGAATACTTTATTTTAGAAGATTCTCTCCCTCTGTATCTTATGACAGCCTCCAAAAATCATTTTATTAATGCCTGTAAGAAAAATTTAATTTTCATGATAAATGTGATTCGCATTTTTAGAAAAACTGATCATGTGCATGAAAAATGAAGTAATTTCTCTGCTGAAGGCATCATGGGGTGTAATTAGATGCTGTTGTGAGACCATGTGAACAGAAGTGATTTCATGCTGATGAGTCAGTGGCTTAGGGCAACAGTCAGATGACATAGTTCTTTATTTAGGTATGTGTATATAAATATATATTAATAAATAAATATGTTTATGTACAGTTTACGCAATTAAGAACTGTAGCAGTTTGCTTTACTTGAGACAACCCTGCTGTCTTTTAGGGAGAGGGACTAATAAAGAAGGTGTGATTACATAGCTCCTTTTGGAACTGCACTCATTAGCTCACATCAAAAATAAGCAGCAGTCCAGAGGTCTTTTGAATGCAGGTGAGGAGTACAGTCAGCTTGATTTTAATAACATCAAATTCAAGAAAATGAAGTGGTTCTCAACACTGGTACAAAATGCCCTTCTTACCTGCAGTAATACATTGTTGCAATCAACAATTGCTGATCTCTGTAACGAGTGCCTGCTATGTGCTGAAGTAGTGTTTGGCAGTTTTATACGTAGTCACTCTCTGTGCAGGATCAGAACGCAACAATATTGTTTCCGATAGCTGGATGGCTGAGATCAGAATTATCAGCAAGCTTACTAGAAGGGGAGCTTGTTTTGTATTCTCCTTGTAGGCAATTTGCTGTATGGGAGAAATAAAAATGGTGAACATCAGCAAAGCCTGGAAATTTTCCATTATTTCCCATAGATCCTGTATGTTAAGGACTAGCATCTGTATTTGCATCATACTTCCTGCAAGCTATCAGCAATTTTAAGGTCTGCTGAGTTTGATCAGAAGCTCCCCAGTGTACCATTAGTTTGTCAGTTGTATGGTTGGTGTTGATATCCAGAGTACAGTTAGCAGTGGATGAAGAACAGACAGAGAGGAAAATTGGAAAACTTAACCCCTTTAAGGATGCTTAGGTGCTCTGGACAATGCGTTTTCCATTTGCAAGTCCAGTCAGGAAGTCCTAGCTCTGAACACTAGGTATTTTGAATAGTTTCCAGCCCATCATTTTTCCATGTAAAGGCTGTGAGATTGTAACCTTTAAAATGCTGAAAGTGTTTCAGTGCTTTGGGTTGGAATTGTTTCAAACTTGTCCCTCACAGATGGTTGCACTGTTAAGGAATCGGCCTCTCTTAAATCAGGAAATGATGCAATCTATTTTGTTACTCTGAGAGATTTCTGAGGGAGATCCTTTCTTACTCCAAGGCAGATTTCTAGATGAGCAAGTGTTTTTGATCTTTCTATGGGACTTGAAAATGACCTTTCTTTTTGTAACAGCCAACAGAACACTTTGTCATTTCTTTTCAAACAACATTTACAATATTTCATTTACCTTATTGAAAACTAAATGTTTTGAACTCTGTGCTAGAATCACTATTCTAGAATTTCTTCCATGCCTCCATTTTATAACTGGATTTTTATTCAGTTACATAAGACCCTGAAAAAGGGTCTGGGAAAACAATATACGATATTTTCCATATTCTAATCTTTGAAGATCCCAGTGCTGTTGGAAAAATAACGGGCCTCTTTCTCAAATGGAAATTGTGATGACTTCTGGAATTAATGTATTGTAAAGGGACACTAGAGAGCAGAAGAAATGCTTTTGTTTGAAAATCAGCCTATATTTTGTGTGTGCAAGTGCGCATGCACGCACACTACAGTTAGGGGGTTTTTAAAAGTGTGGGTGATCCAAAAATCTTTTTTATTCTTTATGTGTATCAGTTTTTAAAGGACTAAAACAAATTCCCATCTTTGGCTTAGATTTTGCTTTCATTTGAAATTAAGCAAGCTGTTATGATGTAAATATAGACTCTCTCTAACAATGTCAGAAGGAACTTATTTCAGCCTTGTTGAATTTTATATTCATCTTGACTTACATTCTAGCAGTAGATAAATTATTTGATCCAAATAATCACATTTTTCAATACTCTGCCTTCATCCACGCTTTCGTGGCCTGCAATAAAACAAACCAAACCTAAATAAGTGTGTGTGTGGGAAGTAGCCCTGGATTCCAACTGTGAGATAAAACATTCTGCAGAGGAGTGTTTTACTAGATACTGTATGATGCTCAATTCAGGTGGTTTTTTTAAGAGTTACTGCAGTACAGATGATAACTAATCATCACCATAAAATGCAAATGAGGCATATTAAACCGGTTTTATGTGAAATACAAGCCTGTTGAGGTTGATTCTTGTGTGTCTGCTGGAATTTGCGTTTTGCAAGGGGCTGGCAGGGCCGCTACAGCACAGCAGCGCACTGCCCTCCACTGGGGCCCTGTTAGTCACAACCACCACTCCGACACAGCAGGCTCTGCAATGCAGTATTTCTTTCATTTGTTTTCAGTGGGCTTTTTCCCCCTTAAAAATAAAATCAGATTAAAAAAAAAAAAAACCAACCCTGAAAGCAGAAGATATGAAAAGGTCAGATGTTTCATATCATTATTTGGGTGCCCTCTGGGAAGAAAAGAGCATGAAGACGTAGTGTTGTAGGCTGAAGCCTTGTTCAGTAAATGGTAAATATTCGCAGGGGTTGATTCCTAATTCTGTTAGTTGCATGAGCAGAGCCATTATCCAGAAGCAATGGCAAAAAAGCTTCTTTACAGGATCTGTACCCAATTAGTAGCAGTGACATAGCTGAAAATTTCTTATGGAGTTTCAGTTATACTGTTTTTTAAATACCGTTGTTCTGCAGACAAGTTTGAAAAAGGTCTGTACTCTGAAGGTACAAGGCAAGGTTTTATACTGATGTCACTGCATCTGAAGGATGGGTTGCAATTTTTTATTTTATTTTTTAAAAAATAAGATCATTACTCTAGTTGAGAGACCACTTGTAGAACAGACTGGCATCGCAGCAGAACATCCTTATGCTCCTGATGTTGGGTAAATTGTTGGGTAAACTGACTGAAACTTCCTGAGAAAAATAGGCGTTTAACTCTTTTTAAATCTTTGGCAGGATTGACTCAACATTTAGTTACAGACTACAAGCAAGTTGTAGAACTTCTAGAAGAAGGAATAGCTAAAAGGTATTTTATAAAACAAACCAGCTCCATCTTTAACACTTTTTTCACCATGTGTTGATTTCATTGATGTTTATTTTACTGACAGTGTTGCCAATGCTTTGTTGTGACAGGATATCAGATTTGCTGATCCTGTACATGACGTACACATAAGATGTTACCTAACCTCATATTATCCACGGCAAGAGCTACAAGCACTCATGAAGTTGTTTCTTCAAAACTGATCCCATGCTGACTTACCCACAAAATTCAACCATCTATCTGGGATAAAAAATTCATGCCAGGGAAATGTTTTGCTGTAAACAGACTTCCATTTTTCTCCTCCACTTGCTCATGACACTTTGGACTGTATAGCTTTCAACTCACTTGTTAGTGTAACTTAGTGATTTAAAACTGCTGAAAAGATAGTGTATTTAATTTCTAAAAATATTTGCTTTATAATTATTTTCTTTAATTTTTATAAGTATTTTTTAAAGTTCTTAGTCCAAATCACGCACGTTTGCTATGAGAGAACTGTGGGAATTGGCACACTAGTGAAGCCAATGATTTTGGCTCTCAGTAGTCAAGACACTTTTTTACTTTTTTGACGGGGAGCCTTGGGTGTCACTGCAACTGCCATTACAGTGATAAAAAAGAGTTATATTTGAAAGGATCCTCCAAATACGAATCACAGTTCCAAAATTGGTATTAAGTCTTATCATAGGAGAGGTTGAGATTTTAGAATATCAGTGGTGCTGGGAAGTAAATAAAAACTAAGCTGTGTTATCACAAAAACATAGGATATACAGCAGGATTAAGTTTTGATGCTTCTGCTTGTAGTGATCAATAGCTGCAACTCTATGGTAAGAGGAGAATTTTTCAGAATAACAACAAAATTCCAGTCGCTGTCTACTAGTGTAATCCTACAGTTGTCTCATTGCTAAGGAAGTAGAAGATGTAGAGAAAACTAAATCAGAGGTTCGTTACTTTTGTGTGTAAGTTCTTGTGATGCTGAAGTTTTAAATTTTGTCACTTGCATGAAACTAAGCAACTTCTTTTTCTGAGTAACTGTTAAAAAATTTATTTGGAATATACCGGAAACTCCTGTTTACCTATAGTCTTTATTTTTATGAAATATTCTGCAGAGCATTTATTAGCACATTATAAATGCAAACAAACTAATTTAAAACATCTCCAGTCTGGGAAATTATGTCAAATGGACATCAGCAAGATCTTAGGGATAAAGGTGGGGAACAGGTTGCAGTTGCCCCATACGGCTGGAAGCAGGAGAGGAGCAGATGGGGCATGATGGTTCCAGGTCTGACTAAACAGGAAAGATAAGAGAGGAAGCTCCCCTTGAACATGGGTGGTGCCTTTCATGGGGGAGAGGGCAGCTGCTGTACTAATGACAAGCAGAGTTTACTGGAGGCATTTTTTCTATCGTTTTTTTATCAAGCCATCTCCAGCCCTGCTCTGCTTGCACCTGTCCATTATAAAATAAACAAATATGATTTTCAGCATGCAATCATTGTTTTTGTTGTAACTCTTAGTGCTATTATTTTTTTTATCTTAATGCTTTGCAAGACTCAGTCTCAAATGCTTAAGAATAAAATTTTTAAAATGCAGGAAATACAAATTTCCAAAAGCATAGCTCTTGTGCTGTGTAAAGCAAAACAACCAACGAATCTACTTAATATTATTACAGCAGCTAAAAATATTAAAATGTACACCACGTGCCACAGTGAAATAGAATGTATGAAAAACTAACACATACGTTCTCCCATAAAAATGCTCACATGGGTTGTGAGTAGTTGAGATGTGAACTTGCCCTCCAATTACCCTGTGTATTGTTGGAGGTGAGAAGCAAGTACTAACGCTTTCTCCTCCAAATCCTCGGGCACTTCCTATTTCTCTTTTGCTTTATAAACTTAAGTGCTGTTCCTTTATATTCTCTGCCCACTGTAGAGCTGTTTGCTGTCTTCTGCCCTTTACCTATTTGTTTGTCTTCCTCCTCCAGCGTCTGGAGACTAGTTCACGTTCTCCTGCTTCCTCAGCTTAGTCTCACTTATAACCATGATGCACTCGACTGCCTGTAGCTTTTGGTGCCCGCTGACTTGGCTATGGAGGTGTAGGACGCAGTGAGCAATAGAGAGGAGAGTCCTGGCTTTGGCCTCCTGCGGCAGGCGCTCAGCGGCGTACGCACAGCTGCGGCTCTCTAGTGCAACTCGTCTCTGCAGTACTCTGACAGCTGGGGTCATAACAAAAATGTGGTTCCACAGTCCTTGTCTCCACTACTAAAATTGCCTGATGTTGTTGAGGGTAAGCTTGGCAAAACTGATGCTAAAGGCTGCACATATAGCCAATATTCAAGGCAAGCTACAAGAGTGACAAAGGAAAAGGCCTGTGACCTGGCTTCTGCCCTAGGCAAAACTCTGCTTTCTTTGGGTTTGTCTAATTAAAGCAACAACAAAGTAAGTAGAATTTCCAAAAGTTTATGTAACAGAGACAGTGGGAGAGTGCCGCTGCTCCTTCTCTTCCTGTGCCTGGTACCTGCTAGCCAGAGTGCAGTGGGTCAGAGGGCTAGAGCTGGATGACTAGTCTGTCCATGTGGTAAAGCCAAGGAAGTGCTACACTAGTGAATTACAGTATTCATTTGGTACTCATATGGGTAGACTGGCTAATCTCATTGGAATCCTCTAACACCGTAAAACTACTGTGTCAGCCCTGTGACAGAAGGGAGCCCCAGAAGTGGTGTACAAAGCTTTTTGGACCCTTTGAAGTGCCAAGAAATAAAAATGGGGACAATATGGAGAAAATGTACTCGGCCAGTACATTCAGTGGTGTTGGGGATGAGCTGTACGATGCTGTTGCTGGCTGTACTTCTCTGCTGTGTTCTCTACCCTTATGCAAAACCTGACACCTGTGCTGTAAGGCTGCTTTAAGATATTTCTTCAGAGTGCTGCTGGTGGACAAAAACACCTCTAACTGATCCTTGGTTTCCACCCTTCCAGGTCCTCTGCCAAACACGCTGTGATCAGATCCAAGAACGCAGCCTACCGTATTCTCCAAGTTTCATGTTCCTTCATCTTCATTTATCTGCTGTATTTGGGTTTTTTTGCTCTCCCTGAATACAGGGAAATAAGCCTTTGTAATTGAATGGTTTGTTCTTCTTTCTAGAATCACAGCAGCTACGCATATTCACAATGCCAGCAGCAGATCCCATGCTATCTTCACCATCCACTATACTCAGGTTAGCTAAAAATAATCCAGCTTCCTTTTCACTCTCAAGAAGCATTGTTCAATGTGTTGTGCATTGTTTACTTGTCACTGTTTTGTGCTGTTTGTAATAATCTCGGTGGAAGCTGTTACTTATTTCCTTTGGATCACACTGCAGATGTGTTACACTTCCTACACCGCCTGATGTTGTTGAGTGTTTATTGAGTGTATTCTTGTTCCTTTATGCAAGCTTATAGTCAGAAGTGATGCCAAACACTCACTGTAAAAAGAAATGTTTAAAGTCTTCATCAGCCCTTTGAAATGCAGTACCCCTTCTAGGATGCTGTGAAAATTGTGTGTGGATATGTTTGAAGTTACGTTTTGTTACACTTGTTTAGGATCCTTAATTGAAGTATAACATTAGTTTAACACTTACCAAAACTTTGTATCTGTCCAGCTTTTCAGATGTGCTCATCTCTTTAGCATTTGGCACCCAGTACTCTCCCAGAGACAATGCACCCTTTCTCTGGAGGAATTATATCCTTCCCTGGCAGGGAAGTTGTTTAGTGATCCAATAGACCTTTTCTATCTCACACTTCTAACATCCTGTAATCACAGAACATTTGGGGGTATTTTTCAGTAGTTTCACAAAAGACCTTTGGAATGCGTTAGTGGAAAATAACTCTGCAAGATCTACAAGGAAGCCTTTCACAGTCACTAGGCAGTAAAGTTTTTTTTTTTCAAGAGGAAGTAGGCATAAGAGGGTAGTTTCTCTGATGGGTGAGAAAGCTGTTGAGTTAATGGTTTGAACATAGTCAGTGGGTCAAAGTCACAAAGAAAGGCAGTGAGACAGTCATATGTACAACTCACTTTCAATAAGAGAGCACATCTATTTTATTTTCATTAATTAATTAAGAGGAATAATCTTCCTTATTTATATTTTTCTCTTCAGGCTATATTAGAAAACAATCTCCCTTCTGAAATTGCAAGCAAGATCAATTTAGTGGACCTTGCAGGCAGGTAATAATATACTGAGGGGCAAAAAGGTAATTTTCTCTAAAGATGCTGGTAGTACTGCCTTAAAAGATGAAATTTAGTATTTTCAAACTTCGTTAAACTAAAAATAAGCCTGACTTTTTAATATGGTAACAAGGAATACTGAGCTAATACTGTCTCTGTCATCTGTTCTTCTGTATTGGGTATTGGATTTCACTGGGGAAGGGAATTCCTGGGTCCTCAGATCCAATACTATTCTGTTGCATACATTTAAGGTAATACCATTCAACCCTGTATTCTTATTAAGTGGCTTTTCCAGTAGCTATTGTTGGAATTACCAAATCTGAGCTTGAAAAGAAAGAGAAAAAATGTATTCCTCATGGCTGCCTAGCATGGGTGGAAGAAAATAGTCGTATCTCACTGCTTATGTTGTTCATGTTCCAAAAGTTCCTAAGTCTCTGATCTTAACTATGCATTTCAGTGAGGAACATGTGGTTATGCTGGATATGACAGAGAACAGAAAGATGGAAGTTGTGCTGAAGATTTATAGAACAGTTGGAGAAGAGGACATTTTTCTTTCTCAAGAACTTAAATCACCATGCATGTCTAAGCAGAGAAAGTAGTGTTGAGGGGATATACAGACTTTTGCACTGAGCCTACCGTTGTTGCGAAATGTATGTTTAGGTTTTTTTTTTTAATTCAGAACCACTATGACTGGGCTGCCCAGTTCAGGCTTGAATTTATGTTTTGATGGGTCTTTAACAGTAGTTTGCGCCAATGGCCTTTGCTCATGGTTGTTTCAAAGCATATGTTTTTTTAATTGCAAAGTTTGCAACTTCTGTTTTCTTGTATGTCAGGAAAATACATAATGTTTTCATATTTATTGTATGTTAATAATTAAGCATTTTTGTTTGGTTTGCAATGTCTTTTCCATGCTTGTGTGCTACAGTGAAAGAGCCGATCCCAGTTACTGTAAAGATCGTATTACCGAAGGTGCCAATATTAACAAGTCATTAGTTACTCTTGGAATTGTCATCTCCACTTTAGGTAAGCACAATAGTTCTTTATATTGAAGGGTAGTGATAAAAGCATAGGACTCACTTACCGTGTGCTGTGTCTTAATGTTTATATATATTTACAACAAAAAGCTGAACAGAACAGCTGTGTGGCACCTTCATAAATTGTAATGACATCTAAGAAAATTAAATATCCATGACAGAAAAAGATAAGCCCTTTCCTGAGCTCTGTGGTATTTCTCCTTCAGCACAAAATTCACAGATGTTCAGCAGCTGCCAGAGCATAAACACCATAACTAGTGAAGGGGAGAGCAGTCATGCGGACAGTCCTTCCACAGGCAGCATCAGTGGGACCAGGCGACCAGCTTATATCCCGTACCGTGACTCCATCCTCACCTGGCTTCTGAAGGACAGTCTGGGGGGCAACTCCAAGACCATTATGATTGCTAGTGAGTTTGGTTTCTATTCACTATTAACATTTTGCACTACATTACCCCCTTAAAAATACATCTCTACTGCAGTGAGAAGACAGCTATATCACTTAGAATCTGTCTTTGTAAAGATTTTCAGAAATACTTCATAGGATGCTCAAGAAAATTGAAAGGCACGCTGATTATGCATGAAGTTAAGCTTAAGAGTCTTTCCAAGATCATAGCTTTGATTGAAAGTGATTTATTTGGTCATAAATACAATCTTGAGAAGACATTCTCTGTGAGCTTGATGAAATATCCCTAAGGATATTGTTGATTTTGGTTTTTAAAGAAGCAAGGCTAAAAAAATCCACCTTTTGAAAACTGATGGGTTAAACTGATTACTGTTTAAAATAGTGTTTCTTTTCTATTTGTTTTCTGTCTGTAGCTATCTCTCCTGCCAGTTCCAGCTACAATGAGACCATGAGTACTTTGAGATATGCTTCAAATGCCAAAAATATTATTAACAAGCCCAGAGTGAATGAGGTGAGGCCTTTAGTTCTGCTTTTTATTCTTGTTCCATTTTGTTGTATGTATTATTTAAGGTTTATTCAGTATATCAGCTCTTTGAATAAAATTCATACCTCTTTTTCCCATGTTAATGAGAGCTAAATAGGAGCCTGGATATTACAGAAATAATTTCCTTGATCCCCTGCAGCTTAAACCATTTAGAATTTCACACCTATTTTACATTCTTCATCTCTGTCCATTGAGTTTCAGTCCTCCTTCTCTTTGAACTGTTATGATATGTATGTTTACCCTATGTCTTTATCCTAAATATTGGCAGAGTTAAAGATCTGTTAGGATTATTTGTTACTATTTAACCTGTTACTTTAAGTGCATAACCCTTGCAACCCTTCTTTTGGCATGTTAAATGAACTCTGTTAAGGTTGCAAAGTCAAGAATTCAAAAGTTAATATGCCAGGCCTAAGGTAGTCTATGTAGTCTCAATTTGTCTTCTTTTCAGTACACAAAATTATGAAACCTTTAAATACATGGGAACAATTTTTGCCATAGAACCCCAGCTTCATACATTGCACAAAATAGGCCTGTTCCAGGTATGAATTCTGACTGTATGGCAGATTCATCTGTTTGATTGTGCAGGGGTCCTTCACAGGCTGCACAAGTAAAAATGTGGCAGAGTATTAAGGGGAGACTCTGGTGCTGCCTTGGAGGACTGGATTCTGTTGCTGCCCCTGCTACAGCATTCTTGTTCAATGCTAGTCCAGATGCTTAAAGCAAACTTTCAATGTGTGCTTGTTCCTTATTTTCCACCCTTACCCCCAGTCCATATTTATCAAATGGGAAAAACGTAAACTCTCTCAATCAAAGACGTGCTGTTAAAACAGACTGATTAGCAGTTGTGGAGGTTTTAGATGCTATAGTGATGAGAACCAGCATAGAAAAATCCATGGGGAAATGCATAATTCTGTCTGTCTTCACAGAAAAATTCAAATAGCATGTAATAATCAAGATCTATGATCACATATGCTAGAAATATAAAACTCTTGAGTTGCTGCTCTTTAACTGACCATTCTTCACCTGGCATTCTGCACGAGGCTGCTATCCTACAGTGATCATGTAACTAAAGGACTGAATCACCGTGTATCCATTGAAGGGGACTGAATTTAGGTTTCAAAAAAAGTCTTGATTCCAGCATTTCCTAATCTTTAAGCAGTTGACTTTACAACTTTAGTAGTGTTCTTTTGTGATTTGGCCTGGGTATATCAAGATTTTATCTGTGGATAAAAGGGTAGAATTGTAGACATGTACTTAATTTATTTGCTTTCCTAATGATACGCTCTTAAATCTTGGGCAGAAGGAAACCCTTGTAATCCAAGGTTTCCCAAATTTAATTTGCATCCGTATTACCAGTACCTATAACTAGTTTTTAGACATCACTAGTAGTAGCAATAGTGTGTTTGGTTTTGGCAGCAGCTTTTTTCAACTCTGTGACAGGTCACAGGCAAGTAGACACAGTCCTCCTGGGTTAGCCTCTTGTTACATACAGCCTCTCAGCCTCCCAACTTGTGTGCCCATCACTCTCTTGCAGAGCCCGTGCTAGACCCTTAACTCTATCCCTTCAGCTAGCTGCCGCCTTCCCCTCACTGCAAATTGACCTGAGCCAAAGTGTCACTGGCAGCCCAGAAAACGTTGACTCTTGACTCAAGAGTTTCCCTGAACTGTCTACAAAAAGCTGGTTTCCAGAAACTGCTGTGCAGTGATGCTTACTCTGAAAGTGAGATAAATGCCTCCACACAAGCAGGCTGGAAATGCTTTGTGTATCAGCTGCAAGGGCTTTTAATACCATGGTTGGTGACATTCTGACTTAGTCTCCTCTAGCCTGATTTTCTTCTCTGCGTGACAGAAATAAGAGCATTTTTCTGACCTGATGGGACTATTTTGAAGGTAAATCTGTAAAAGTAGTGATGTATTCAGCTATTGTCATGATAGGAACAAATACTATGGTAGGTCTGTGTTCAGAAAAGAGATGGAACAAAGTTTATGGGAAAAGAGAACCTATCAAAGATGGGAACCACCTGCCCTAGGCAGTACATCCCAGGGGCCTGGCAGAGTGGAGCAAAGAGTACTGCTGTGAGTGTGCCTGTGCTCCTTTCCTCCTGGCTCTTGGAACAGCTCTGAATTGATTTCTTTAGCTAGAATTTTTTAAAGAATGATTTTTCCAACATCTGTGTCTCAATGTTTCAGGATGCAAATGTAAAACTGATCAGAGAACTGCGAGAAGAAATCGATAGGTTGAAAACTATGCTGATGAGCTTTGAACTGGTACGTAGGAACTCTTCCCAGCTGGAGCTCTAATGGTGCTTTGGGTAGCTACAGTAGCTTACTTTCATTTTAGCTGTTTATCGTTCCATGTTTATTGTAACTGGAGGGAAATGGAACTGTTCTCTGAGTGATTTCACAATGATTGTAAGGCTAATTGCATTTCTGTCATTTCTCCTTTTTCTGGCATTAAATTGATAATCCTGAAGTATAAGCAGTTGTGTAATGATTAGAAAGGATTTCCTTGCCTGTCTTTCATGGAGTTGGATAGTTTTGCTGTCCAAAAATATCGTGAAATAGAAAATTTTATTTGTAGGGATATGGCAGCACCCAGACAGTACAAAATAATATTCACTGATGTAATTTCCCTGCCAGACTTGTTACAATCCTCTATCCCCAAAAAGTAAACTGGTATACCTCAACAGTATTTTGGAGGTTTCACCCTGCCTGTACATTCTGTCCCCCAAAAGAAGTCGTGAACATCTGTGAGCCCTCACAATACAGCTGACACTCTTTGTGGTTTTTGTCCTTTGGAATAATAATAGCATCTTGGTTTTCCATGCTGTGGAGAGCATGTTTTGCTGGGAGAGACTGGAACTACAGGATTTATTTACACAGAAGTATCTCTCTGTTAATGCTGTTTCACCAGTTCAAAATAACTTGCATGCACTAGCTAGAGAGGTGTAGGCTAGGTGCTAGAAGGCAGCATCAAATGTCTGTGTATTTTGCCTTTCCTTCTCCTGAGTTCATCTCCTTGAAATTCTGGAGATTGTAAGAACATGCCTGCTGGTTGTGAATAAGGAAACTAACATGTAGATCTTGGTGGCTGCTCTTTGTACAGAGGAATTCCAGTCCTTCTTGGAGTGATGACAGGGATGGAAATCTGACCGAGCTGGTTCTTCAGAATGAAATGAAGGTTTGTCTGATCTATTTGATGCTGTAAGTCTCTCCTGTTTCATTGGGCTGGGGGGATAGCATTGCCATAGTTCTGAAACGATAGTGAAAATGTTTTTGTCCTAATTCTTTCCTGTTTGCTCTGAATATGCAGGAAACTGCCATCCTTAATGCATGTGTCGTGGTTTAACCCTGTCCAGCAACTAAGCACCACGCAGACACTCGCTCACTCCCTGCCCCAGTGGGATGGGGGAGAGAATCGAGAGGGGGAAAAAAAAAAGTAAAAATTGTGGGTTGAGATAAAGACAGTTTAATAGGACAGAAAAAGGAAGGGATAATAATAATAGATAGATTATACAAAACAAATGATGCACAATACAGTTGCTCACTACCTGCTGACCGATGCCCAGCCAAGCCCCGAGCCGTGGTGTCCCCTGGCCAACTTCCCCAGTTTATATACTGGACATGACATCATATGGTATGGAATACCCCTTTGGAACATTTGGGTCAGCTGTCTCAGCTGTGTCCCTTCTCAGTTTCTTGTGCACTCCCAGCCTCCGCTGGCAGGGCAGTATGAGAAGCTGAGAAGTCCTTGACTTAGTATAAACACTGTTTAGAAACAACTAAAACATCAGTGTGTTATCAACATTATTCTCATACTACATTCAAAACACAGTGCTATACCAACTACTGGGAAGAAAATTAACTTTCTTCCAGCCAAAACCAGGTCAGTGTGTTGGGTGCTCTCTACCAATTTGTGATTAAAGTCTTATGTCCTTAATGGGATACTGTCCATTGCCTATCACTAAGTCTGCACTATCTACTCCTTGTTTGAAAGCTGTCTCAATATATCACAGTAGTTCATTATACAGAGCTTCTGTCTTCTAAGATTAAACTCCTCCAATTTATTTGAAGGAAATTATTGTGCAGTCACCAAATTACTAAGAAGATTTGATCACTGGTGACCTGGAGAGGTTTTGGAGATCTAATTTTAAGTTTTCCTTAAAGACAGGCAAAATAACTAGTTAGCATGGTCACATATCTTTCTGACATTTGGGGAATGAGTCTTCAATAGATTAAATCTACTCCACTAGGTGGTAGTACAGTTTTTACTCGATTTTTTTTGTTGCCACAGAAATGTACTGCAATTAGAAATACACCTGCATTGCAAATGGTGAAAGAATTTTGCATCCAGTAACTGGAAAAAAAATGATGTTCATTCTAAAGAAATTTATGTATGAGAAAAATTAACCTGCTTAGTAAGTGAAACAGTTTCCTCTCATATTCTTTAAGATTGAGCAGTTGACCAAAGACTGGACAAGTAAGTGGACAGACAGGAAAGCCATTATGGAAGAATACAGTGTGGACATCAACAAAGAAAAAGCTGGAGTAACAATAGATTCTAGTTTACCTCATCTAATGGCCATGGATGATGATATCCTCAGCACAGGAGTGGTGCTGTATCATCTCAGGGTGAGATATGGTCACTTGTCTTATTTTTCCCTTGAATTTGAAAACATTTGTTTTCTTTGGAAACAGAGTGGTTAAGATGGCATTACAACAACAGCTATCAAAAAGTAAAGGCCACAGCCCACAAGACACAGATAACAGGGAAAAAAGAAAAAGAGGATACCTGAAAATGGAGGAGGATAAGAATTCATATATGGAATAATAAGTTGACCTCTTATGAATGCGTGTGCAAACTATTTGATAATGTATCATAAGCAAAGCAAAATACTCAAATTAGACATTAGTAGTTTGTCCACAAAGCATGAGGACAGGTCTGTGTGCGTGCATGTGTAAACGTAAAGGATGGTGCTTAAAGTATACCAGACATACTTGTCCAGATTTTACTAGGTACTTGTATGCTTGAGACTGGAATACTTGTATATGTGTAGATCAAAGATAAAAGTAAGCTTTAACAAGCACAAGCTCACTTTGACAATGACTTCTATATATTGCTCTTTTAACCCTATGAGGCCTACCAAGTGGATTCCAGGTGTGTAACTTGAATGCTAATTACTTGTGATCCCACTTGATTGGCTGTTTTCCAGGATCAGGTAGAAATCCTGGCCTCATAGATACTGTTTTGCTGTGTAGCTGTTCATTTAAGGCACCAAGAAGCTTTCATAACATTGTATGTATATTACTCCACATTGAGGCTTATGATATGCATGGCTAGGTCAAATAGTTTTAGGGGATTTTTTTTTTTTTTTTTTAATAAGTCAGTGCTAAGCTGGACTTTAAGTTTTTAATGTTGTTTAAATTAATGGAAATTACTGAAATATTGATGCTGTTTAACGTAAAAGGAATGATGAATGGGTACTTCTACAGAAATGCACTCATTAGTAAAAAATGTGTTAAATGTGTTAAATATGGTTGAAAATCATCTATCTGTCTACTAATAAAATATCTTAATCCAAATCTAGGTTTTGTGCTACTTGATATAGTTTAGGGACATGGGATTTTTTTTTTTCCTTTAAAAAGCTGCAACAAATATTTGAAACAGAAATCATGCTGCTGTTCATCATGTTGAAAGAGAAACCTTACTAATTTTCTTCATGCCAGCACAAAGAAATTGTACCAGGTAATAATCAGGGACCAAGTAATAATGTCCAGTGCTGATGAACATGCAACTTGACTACTCAATCCTACATTAACATTAAATATTTATTAAAAGTAATTGCTACTACTTAAATGTCTTTCCATTATGTGCCATTTTGGAAACAGCAAATATTTTCACATACTAATTTTGACAACACCTGAAGTAATTTAAAGATATTCATTTTAATGGAGAACCCTGGTTTGAAGGGTCACCTTCTGTAGTCATTAGTATCTCTGTCACACTAACATCTTTGTCCCCTGTTTCTTTGCTCCTAGATGCTGCCTTTTCTTTTCTTTGTGCTTTGCACCTTTTAGACTCTGGTGTCTATTACCTTCATCTGAACAGCAAGAAGGTAAAACATTAGCGGTTCCTTACATATTAGGGCTTCGACATAAAACAGCACTTTACTTTGTCCTTGTACAGAGAGGTCGTGGCAGCAGTTTTCAGATCATGTAGAATAAACAATCTGTTACTCTTTTAGTCTCTTGATATTCCATAGTATTAATTGTACTAATCAATGCTGTGCCTGTGCTTAAAGAACCTTTCTTTCTTAGGTTCTGTTCTTTTTTTTCTGGCTTTCATTAACAAAAATGTATGTTTTCCCTATAATTTAACTGACCTTTTTGCATAGCTTAAAAGTATGGGATTTGTTTATATTGTTTAAGAAAAAGATGCAATTCAAAAACTTTTTTGAAAGTTGGAGTACTCCTAAGTCTGAAGGGGGAAAGCAATCTCACTCTTTATGGTTCTGTAATGCACCTTGGGGATGCTACCCTTAGTCAGGAAACACTGCCAGAAGAGGGTAACAATGTAGAACCACTTCAACAGATATGAAGATGTACCTCGATATATTAAGGTGAAGTTGTGCAATCATTTCATCTGAATCATCTGTCTTTCACTTTTTCAGGTGGAATAGTAAATATTAAATTAGGAAAAAGTATAAATATTTAAAATATTAGCTCAGTAATAGCATTTGAAAAAATGAAATCAACATGGGCCTGGGTTATGGCTATTTTTGTTTTATTTTCTTCTTTAGGTTGAGATAGTTTGTTTGTATTGGATCTGTACCCTTGCTCTCAGCTGCATTTTTTAGTTGTACTTAAACTCACCCAGAATCACTCCACTAACTGGGATACTATTGTGAATTTCATGAGCCAATACTGCTGTAATACACTTTTCTGAATTAAATTGTATTACCAGAGAGTTATTTCAGCACATTGGAAAAAAGTTTCTTTTGGAATTACAATAGCTATTTCTTTGTTTAGTCAAAAAAAGGTAATTGATAAAGAGGTCTTTTAGGAGTTGGTTTACTTTTATTTGTATAAAACACATGTTACTAACTCACTTGATTGTATGAGGTGAGTCAAAGGCTGTATGGATTATAAGTTTTCTACAAGTTGTGGCCAAGCCAGGAGGATATTTTGTGGTTGAGGCCACTGACCATTAAGCTGACACGTAACTTGATAATTGCTCCAAAGGAGTGTCACTGGGCACATCCAGCTTTCAGCCTTTCCAGCAAGGGAGTCTCAGCAGGGCTTGTAGCAGAAGGCTCTGTTAGTTGGTTCAGACAGCTGAGCTCTGTGAGGAACTGAATGATAATCATTCCCTTTCCCTCCAATTCACAAAACCACTGTGATTTACCCATAATTACCCATGATTGCATCATCTTACAGTAATGAACACCTTCCCTTTTCCTAGTCTTCAGGCTTCCGATTACTACTTCTTGCTTCATCTTTAAATCTAGGTGATAATGTGCTTGGAGCAGAAAGCGTATTCAATTTATTCTAATTAGAATACAAAAATCAAGTAGTTTAATGACCATAATTAATTTTAATATGACTGAAAGAGTTGCCACTAAAGTCGTTATAGAGCACATTCACTAATCAGTTTACAATAATTAGGTATAGTGTCTCTTCAGAGCTGGGAAATGATTTTGCTTTGTTTTCCTAAGGAAAAAGATAGAACCAGTAATGTAACATACTAGACAGGTGGTAAATTCATTGCTTTTTTGGTAGTTTTTTCCTCATAGTATTGATTAAATGATGCTGTTTTATTGATATTTGCACTGTACCATAAGAATACTGTCTGCCTTGCATCACTGGCCTATAATATGGTTTGAGTCTACTTGTTCTGGAGACTTTTGTTCCTAGGCAGTTCTTTTCTTTGAAGTTATTGACTCTTCGAGTTTGGGAACTTGCCCATATACCATAATCACCAAGAAGACTTTCTATAAATGTCATTTAAGTTTTGGAAAAAAGTTCTCCTTTAGTAGTTAGTTTGAAGAATTCATAATCTATGATGAAGTTCCCTTAAAAAATAGAAATTCTGTTACTTTTATATCTGAAAAGCCTAGTTAACTGAATAATCATTTTGCAGCTTCTTTCTTCCTGCATGGATATTTATAAAAAGAATTATCTCATTTCTGCAAACAAGTCTCACTGTAAAAGTTCAAAGCATCAGAACGTGTCTTCATATTAAAAATATTCATCTCAAGCACAGTCCAAAAATCATCCACTGAGGGTTACTTCATCTACTGGAGTCATAAGAGAAGCTGACATAGCTGCAAGATAAGTAATTGGATCGCCATGGGAGACAGCAGGCTGAAGTATTACAAAATAGTATATAGAGTTTGTTCTAAACAATTCAGTCATTCAGAGGCGATTTATTTCAGGTATTTGCTAAGATGCTGTACCAAAGTTGTTTTAATTATTCTATATAATCCACTTCCAGTAACTGACTTTTAAATTAGTTCTTTTCTTGTTTTAGGAAGGAACAACCAAAATTGGAAGAAGTGATTCAGACCAAGATCAAGACATTGGTAAGAGAATGATATTACAAATTGTTTTATGATGTGGTCAGGTCAAACCAAGATGTTTACATTTGTCGTGTAATAGCTAGGTAATGTTTCTGTTTGTCAGCTTTCTTTATAGAAGAAGGTAAGGAGAAGAGAATAATTACGTTGGCTAAAATATTTCAGTTATTTTTGGTTTTGTTTAAGAGGTCAAAAAGTCAATGGTCTTGACCTAACTGAGATCTCGTCAGAATTTTCTTCCCACTTGTGAAATGCTACATGAGAGTTTAAAAATATCTTCATCCAACATCCATATCTTGGTATGTTCTATACTAAACTAGTGGCACAAGTGATCATGAGACATTGAAAATGCTTTTCAACTCTACCTTGGCAGAGTATTTTAGAGATAAAATCCAAATTATTCAGAATATTTATTATTTCATTTAATTTCTGCTCTTAATTTTAACCATCAATATCAAGAGCTAGAAATTATGGTAGAAAGTTGAAACTTTATACTGAAATTGGAAACTTTGTAGAATCTCTGCTTTGGTAGTTCTGCTAGGTTTGGTTAAGTTTGATTATTTTTTGCCAGTAGGTTGGTAAAATATAAACAATAAGTGACATAATAGCAATAAGAAAATTCAGCACAATAGAAGAGTTTGCACATCAGCTCACAAATCAGAAAGTAGTGTATAGTTTTCCAGAACCACAAATACTTTAAAAGAGCAATCTCACTGTTTTTAATCAAGTTTTTCTGTGATTGGGTACTTGGCTAGCCATCAAAGATGACGATTTCATCTCCTTGTTCTGCACATGACATAGTTCTCTGAGGTACGAAGTATGCGGTCATAGTGTCAGATACTGTGTGGTACTTCATTCTGAGGAAAATAGTGCAAACTGAACTCCTTCAACAGGTAAGATAAATCTGTACTTTGTAGTTTTGCAGGGACGGTGGATTGAAAGGGATCATTGTATGATAGACAACCACTGTGGGATTGTGACACTGCGACCAGTTCATGGCGCACACTGCACTGTGAATGGATGTGAAGTCACTGGATCATGTCGTCTGTCACAAGGTAAGGCTTGATTTTTCTATGAATGCTGCATTATAATCATCTTGCCTCCGGAGTTTAGAGACACAGATTTATGGAACTCATGCAGATCTAAGAAATACATCTGTCAGTCTCCTACTGCTGCCTAGCACCACAAGGTTTGATCCATGGCTAGAGCTTCCAGACTGGGACAAATAAAATAAGTACCGCACAGAAAGTAAGATGAAGACATAGGTGACAATATTAAGACCCCTTTTGGCAGCAGTAGTCTGTAGCCTTCTGAAAAGGGAAGACCTGTAGTCAGAGGCACTGTTGTGGAAGGTAGTGGAGACTGGCTCTAAGCTAGCTGACCACTGGTGGGTTTTTTTGGCAATTATGTAATATGGTTGAAATGACCTTCAACTTTTTCAGTGTGTTTAGGTGGAGGGTACTAGCCACTGACTCACAGGCTATGGTGAATGAGCTCAGATGAAATGGATCAGGCTCCCATATTTTCAGGTTGTTATAAACAAAAAAAACAGTCCAGTTTCTGGGAACTTGCAGTGATCTGGATTCATAAAAAGATGGTGTAAAAAAAAGTTTCCAGAAGTGGGTTGGTTATGTTTTTGATACGAAGTCGTGCTGGTCTTTAATATGAAGAGGGAATTTACTGTTATGTTGAACTTGCAGACATCTCCAAGATTAGTTTGCTTGGATGCTGTCGTTACAGAATGATAACTCTGCTGTTCCATAGTGGCAAATCTTAAAAATAGTTCTCTGCTCTGTGACGGTCAGAAAGCTGTTGGTCAGAATATTATTTTTTTTTAACATACTATTCTGTAGTAGTTTGTGTATGCTGTAGTCTGTATACTGGAGTTAAGAAACTGCTAACATTCTAGGGACCAACTGTTTGATGAATTATGGCTCTGTAGATTTCTAATTAGTTTTTTTTCACAGGGGCCCTTGTTGTCCTTGGCAAGTCTCATAAGTTTAGATTCAATCACCCAGCAGAAGCTGCTATCTTAAGACAAAGAAGATCAGTAAGTTCTAAAACTATTTTTCCCTCCTAATTCTTCATTGATTTTCCTAATTATTTCCCTCTTAAAAGCAAGCTTGATATAGATAATATTTCTTCTCATCATTGTATTCACTTGCTTAATTTCCTCTATCTAATGGTCTGTAATGACACTAAACCTTTTGAGGGAGGACACTAGTGCTTCTTTCAGATGTGCTTAGCAAAAGATGATGCAGATCCCTTGAATTATTTAGTGTTTCCTATTTCTAGTCATGACTACAGTAGGATTGAAACAGGCAGAATGCTGCAGTGAAAAGACCAGTTAAGAATCTTTCCACATCTGATAATTTTCTGAATTATCTTCTTTCTCTGTCATTTCACCATCCCGAATGAGGTATACTAGAAGAAATGGAAAATTTATGGGATTAAATGCTTGAGTATTGTTGACTCTGAAAGCACTTGCTTGTTACATACATCAGAAATAGATAAAATAGTTCTTGGTATGTTAATCTCAGGAACTAACTACTGTAAGATATTATTTGGTCAGCTATTTCAATAATGTTTAAAAAAAATTAGATAATTCTTAAAATGACTGGCATATATAACTAAAAAACCTAACTTAATGTAAATTTTCTGGTTTAGGATATAACTGTATTACCAACTGATATTGGCAAGAATCTACCTTTTAAAATGGGCTTTCATATAGTAACATTTAATACTTTCCACTCAACTGTCTTTTTGTACGCAATTCTGTAGTTGAGATAAGGGGCTTAACTTCCATTTGTTTTCATTCTTAATTTCTTGATTAATGAAACATGCAGTACATTGAAACAGAGCTACAAGAAGAGGAGTACTCAGTAACAAATACTTAGCAATTTTGCAAATTATCAAAGACTAAGCAGAAGGGTAAGTGAGATTGTAAACTCACATGGGAGGTATTATGCAGCATTGCACACAGTAGTGAGCAACGGCGGTTTTAATGATAACTTGGAAGTTCCTGGGTTGCTGTGATTTTTTTCTTTTTTTTTTTTTTTCCCCTGTTCTCATGTTGTGTGTTTTGTAGATTAATGAAACCCCACCCATTCTGAGTTGTGGAGCTTTGGACTGGCTCAACTTGGATGGAAGTTGCACCCATTCTCCTCGCTATATCCTTTCTTCTCTTGACAAGTAAGTTTAAAACAAACAAACAATTTCTCATGTGGGATGATGTCTGAAACCAGGACTTGGTTCAGACAAAACTTAAGTTGTATATAGAATAGGTCCCATCATGTTTTCAAGTGATCAAATAAAAGCGTCTGAGAAAATGCATTGGCCACTAATATACAGTGTTACGACATCCAAGCAACAAAGCTGAAAAATTATTTATTGATGCACAATCAAGAAAATGCCTCAGATGAGACTGTCAGGCAGCCTTAATTCAGTTCACTTGCACATCTGCATTATAGCCGTTTTGATTTACAAGCTAATCTGTAATTTTTACAATATTCTTACTTCAGTGCACAGAATGGACTTTTCTAGATATGATTTAGCCAAGGTAATTACTACCAATTCAGTTTCCCTGCTAATTTGTTGTGGAAATCAGAAGGTTAGTTTGTTCATAAATTCCCTTGAGTTCAAGTCCTCATTGAGCCCTTCATCTCAGAAACCCATTGTGATTCTCTTTTTTTAAAACTGAGCAGTAAATAAGGCATAGACTCCTTCCAAAATGTTGAAGAGCTGCTCATACTCACAGTGTCTAGTGTATGCTTTTCATGGCAGAGCCTTTCTGAAAGGGGAAGGGTTGGTGTGATGAAGACAGTAATTAATATGTATCAGGAAAATGAATTAAGATATCTCCTGTGTTTCAGTTCATAACATTGCAAATAGAATATGATGGAATTAAATGTAATTGGGTTCTTTCTCTTTTTTAATTCCTCTCAGCCTGGCACATTCAATTGACCTGTTAAAGGCAAGAAACAGCCATCTTCTCATTCATATCTGCTGATAGTTCTGCTTCTTGCTAGAGTGTTTTTGGTGTGGTAACATACTGGGAATCTTTTTTCTCTTTCTAGAGGAAATATCTCATCTTGCTTTTATGAGCGTAAAATGTTATCTCTGTTTTGAACATCTCTTCATACTTCTAGTCAAGTGGCTTGCTTTCCACCTTGGCTAGTGTGTTTCCATGTGTTCTCTTTAATGTATCTAATCTCTGCATTTGCTTTTCATTTACTGCAGTGATACCTTTCTATACAAAGTGGTATTTAATTTTGTTTCTTTACTGAGTTACATTTTACACATCACTGCTGTTATTTTCTTTGTAAAAATTACAAAGAATTTAAAAATAAGGGTTTGTCTACTGACCTTCAAAAGTAGATACCAAGTTGTTCTTTACATAGGTATAAACATCAGAGGTGGAGCTTTTGTCAGAAATTTGTTGGTGGTCCTAGAAAAACCTGCAGAAATCCTGAAGCATTGTGAACAGTTTAGCACAGAATTGCACTTGGTTTTCCCCTTTTTAACCTGACAAAACTGAAGAACATTTCTGATTGATTTTTTTCAGACCATATTCAGATAGCAGATTTGTTTGTGTTGATCAATTTTTTTAATCACTTGGACAGCACTATGCATATTACGTTACTTAACGTTACCCTCACATACTTACCTAGAGTGTCTCAAATGGTTACTTCAGTGAAAATGAAAAGCATTATGGTATTGCATTCACTTGATTTTTATGAATGTCCATCTCTTACAGGAATAAGCTATAAATTATGTCTAATATTAGTTGTCTTTCACCCTACATAATCCAGTGGTCTTTTTTTCCTCTTGAATAGTTTTTTGGCAAAGGTAAACTGAATTGATCTACTCAGCCTTCCTTTACAGTAACCACTAAGCCTGTGTTTCTGTCCAGACAAGTAGTTTTGCTCATGGAGGGGGTTACAATTGAGACATCTAGCCTAAGATCTATAATATGAGAATAAAACAAGATATATGTGGTCTCTCAGATGTCCAGCTTTCGTGAAGAAAAGTCAATGTCAAGTACTAAAAGGTGTGTCTGAGGTACTTTGAAAACAGTAATACAGGACTAAGTGGACTACAAGAAGTACTTATTTGTTCATCGGTAAAAAGTCCACCTCATACAGAGTCTTATCTCTGACAGAAAGAGAAGCTTAGAGGAAAATGTAAGAACAGGGCAAGTTCTGTGTGTGTGTGTGTGTCTCCCCCCTCTGACTTGATAGTTCTTGATGCTCTCCCAGCTGCTAGCGATCTGCATCTTAGAGTCTTCCTCTACTGAAAATTACAGTAACGTCTCTGTGTATAATAGACTTCAGTGAAGTTTTCTTGTCTTCTTTTTGAACACCTTTATGATGTCCTATTTTTATTTTTGCAGTCAAAAATGTAAAAACTGTAAAGAAAACAAATGTTCTCCTGAACTAAGGTAAGAATATTAATGTGTCTAAAATCATGCTGAATTTTTTGGCCCTTCTAGCTTTGTCTTTCTCTTGTGCTACACTGATTTCCTGCAGAAGAGATGCAAACTAGGATTCAAGCTTTAATTTGATTTTATCATATTGAAACAAGAATCTGTACATGCAGCTGAGTTATAGGCAAGTCTCTGCAACCATGTTCTTTCTTCATACTCAATCTTGTGCAAATGGTTTGTATCTTTGTTGCATGTGCAACCTGGATTTTAGAGCCATGACTAGAGTGGGGTTTACGCTGAAGCTGCCACCAATTTACAATATATAAAAACCCTAAAATATATTAAATTTTATGTCAGTAGTAGGTACTGTGAATATGCATTAGTATATTGAAAATTCCTTGGACAAATTGCGTTCTTTTCTGGTGAGAAGAAAACGGCTTTATGGAAGAATCCAAAAAAGAAGTCATAGCGTAGAACATGATTTATTCATGCAGAGAAGCACAGCACCTGCACACAAAAATAATTCAGAAATTGTTTGGCTTCCATGGGTTTAAGTACTCTTTAATCAGGAACTGATGGTTCTTTGCTTTCTTCTGGATTTTTTATTTCGGAACGTATGAGCATATATATTATGGTACTGATTAGTTACAGTCTTATCTCCCATGCTGTCAGTGTGATGACATTTTTCTCATCTGCTTTTCATGGGTTGAATTACCAACTCAACCTCTAATTGTATGTTAAAATGTTTTGAGAAATGAGAGAGAAAACAAATTTCTACCATTGCACCCAAATATGAAAACTTTAAGCATGAAACTGTCCTTGAAAAGGAGTGTGATTTATTGTACTCTTACTTGGCCGCTTGTTCATCCAGCCTACTCAGAAGAGCCCCAGCGCTTCAAACTTCTATGTTTCTTGTCAGCCAGCAAACACACAGAATTCTGGCTTGTGACTGGCATCAGTCATCATATGATACCGTCACCACAAATAACTAGACAATGAAGTTCTTGCTCCTGTCATTGCCTTAATACCACACTGTATATAAATATAAACCCTGATTTTGTTCTCTTGCTGGTTTGAGAAAAAACAGTTGTTCCATTAGAGTCCAGTGGTATAAGAGTACACTGAATTAATTTTAGCTCCTTGGAACATGTTTAAGCTCTCTTTCTTTTAAAATACCAACATTGTTAAACCGGTGGAAAAAAATCTTATAAGAACGTGTGAAATTCTACTGAACTGGAAAGGAAACAGTGCCCACAGATGTGGCATCTGATGCTGGAGAACACAACACATTATTCTAATGTGATATAGTTAACATGTCCAACTAATATTTGTAAAAATAGTACTCTGAGTTCTTACAGCTTTCATTTGAGAATTTCAAAGTGCTCTACAAACACAAGTTAAAGGAATCTTTTGCATCTCCTAAAAGATCCCTTAAATATTTCACAGAGAAATGCACTGTATCAATCACAGCAACTCTACAGCTTACAGCAGAATCATGTATAGTGGGTTAGCAGGGGAACTAACTGATTCTATATATAACTGAAATCATAAGGGCAAAACCTGTGATAGATTGTAGTTCCAGCTGAACTGGAATTTAGCAAGGCGGTGTTGACCTTTACTGGAGTGTGTGGCTGTGTCTTGTGCCTGTGACTTGTTGCCAAAAAGAGTTCTGTTTTAGAAGTGTATTTAAAGGGTTGCCTTAAGTAAGTCACCTTACTGTTGTTTTGGGGGCTTAGGCAAACAAAAAAATGAGGCTTTGCATGGAAAGGCTAAAAAAACCCAACCAAACAACAACAAAAAATGCACAGGTGGGCTTTTTCTGTAAGCAAACCAGCTAATCTGAAATCCAAATGATACTTCATCTCATGGTAACTTCCATGAAGAGGATTACTCTGTGTGTACATTGCTAAAGGTCCCTTATTTCTAAAGGTTTCTGGCTCTGCTGGCTGCTTTGACTGGTTTCTGGTTCCCACCTCCTGCCCACCATCCCCAACTTTTGCTTTGAATTGTGTGAGTGGCATTGCTTCAGGAGGCTGGAGGAGGTGATAATACCATGTCTTCATATTTCCTTCATTGCTCTTCCCTTTGCTTTAGGGAGAAAGAAGAGGTTTGAGCCTCCGTGCTAGGCAGAAGCAGATGTATGATCCCAGGCAGCTGCGTGGTGCCTGCTGCTCTGTGATGCTCTGAGGCCCTGCGGGAAAGGGCATGGATTGGACATGGGTGGAGAGGGAGGATGGAGTGGGAGTGGATGTGTATCAGTGGATAGGCTTGAAACCCTGACTTGTTATTGCTCTCAGTGCTGGGATTTGCAAGGGTGCAAAATGCCTTGCCAACATTTTTTTTTCTGCTTTATTATTAACTCTTCTTCCCCTGGAAAAAATAATTTGTAAAAGAAAAATGGGACTTGAACACTAGACAGACAGAAGGATGGGGATGCTAACTTAACTGACGTTTTCTTCGGGAAAATCAGCAAATTTCAGCTTTTAGCAACAGTGGTTATTTTCACTTGAGTTTCTTTATTTGAGCCTTAAGATTTTGTTGCAGAAGGCATTCAGCCTCACCACAGAGCTATTGCTGCCATAGTTACTGAAAACTGCATTATGCTGTAGCAGCCGCCAGCCTCTGCATCAGCAGTAGAAGTGTTTGGGGAAGAGGGGAGGAGAATTGCACAATAGGATCCCGGAGAGCTGATGACAAAACAGGCTGGAAAAAATGTGGATTTACAGATGGTTCATTTAGCACGCGTCATGCAAACTTTGTGGAGAGAAAAATGAGATGGAAAACAATCCGGCAGCATTGGTATAATATGAAAATTTTCTCAGTAATTTGTGATTATCTTTAAGGTTGGTGTCTTTCTGTTGTTGTAATTTTACTTGCTGTTTTTAAAGGTTTACTTGGAGGAGGGGTAACTTGACACTTTTCGCTGCATTTGGTACACCTAGAAATCTGCATGCTTTTATGAAATTCTATGCAGGGTTGCTTTTTTTATATGCTGTATGCCAGAGTATGCCAGTCCCATGAAACCAAGATTTTATGTATGTCTTGATACCTACAGAAATGAAGCTGTTTGTCTTATGTTTGTCCTGAGGTTATATTATTTCCTGCTAGAACTATACCAAATGTAGATTCCTTATGTGGGAAGGCAGGAATACAAGCAATAGCAGAAATTGGTCTGTGCTTTATTCCTGTATCTCATAGCATTCCTGTATTTCAAGTCTAAATTTAACAGTACATCTGATTTAAGATGTTTTAGATGAAAGAAATGAGTGATCTTATCTACCCGTTACAGAGTATGGCTAAATTCTTATGTTAACTGGATTGATATTTGGTTTTAGTTTAATCATCCAAACATGTATTACACAAACTGATTGCTCTTTGAATTGTCTATTAGGTGATTTAGCTACAAAGTATGTGTGAATTTGTTATTTTCTTTCTGGGCCATCATCATCTTATTTTTTAGTTTAGTTTGTCATGTTATTTCCACAAACCAGCAAGAGTGTGTTGACATGACATAGCATGTTCAAAGGTAGAAGGGGAGCATTCTTACTTCATGTTCTTGGTTTCAGCAGTTTCTGTGAGAGACAGATCTGTATCCCAAACCAGCCAGTCATTTTGCTCTCACAGTCAGTAGTCTCATGGCCAGAGGAAAAACATCTTCCGGCATACCTGTATTATGTAAGTGGCTCTGCATGAATTTTCATTATCTTTTTGTTCCGCTTGAGAAAACCATCTTTAAGAAGCAACTTCATAAAAAGGTGTTTAATGTTCGATCTCTGTATTCAGACCTGTCTTTGCTGCCCTGCCTGGTTTTTGTTTTGTACTATTAAAAATTAGGAGATGAAGCAAAGAGGAGCTGAAATAGCAGCAGAACTGCAATTCGTATATATACCTTCAGCAACAGTAATTTATTACAGAAACTTTAACCTTAGGGAGAGAGGATTGTACCAACTAGCTACATCACCAGAACAAAAGCAGTAATAATACTGTAATGGTTGCTGTGCCGTGTTTTTTTTTCCAAGGTTTAAAGTGAAGTATCGGTGTGCATCTGTACTCTGCCTTTTTGGGGTGTAGTCATAGTATAGAGCTGTGATTAATAACATCAGTTTGGCCTGCATCGTGTTCTGCTCTGTGTGCAAACACACACGCCTATTGGAAAGGATCTTACAGTTTCATGTTAGTTCAGCAAAAAGCCATTAGCACACACATGAGGGAATACGTTAGTGCTGCTGAGAACAGCAAACAACACACTTCCATCTGCTTTGTTTGCATTGCTTATTCTCTGATACTTCATAATATATGGGTGGGGGTGAGGGTGGGATTGTTTCAGCATTGTTGGAAAGTATGGGAAGAGCTTCTGACCCTCTCCCAGCTGTAAACAGATGTTACCTAAGCACCTCTGTGAGCATTGTGAGGTCTTTGGATTGAAATGCAACACTGAGTTGTTTCATATACTTAAATGTTCTGGGTTTCAATTTGTAAACAGATTGAACTCTGATAGGTCAATTTTATGGAAAGGATGGCTGAGTGCTAAAAGCCATGGTTAGGAAGAATATGAGACATTTTGTAAGAGGAATTTCATTTTATCTAGTTTTAGTAAACAGTTGCAGAACAAGAATTCTTTGTCTACTGTTTTACTATCATGCTCAGCTTTTCAGCCTTATTGGCAATGATTTACTCAGTTTCCTCCATCTCGTACAGAATGGTGCTAATGATAAATCAAAAAATGATAAATGATAGAAATCAGCTCTTCTGATACTTGACTTTCTGATATTTGATAATGTTAATGGTTCCTCATCACTCCTCTTGGATGAATGTACTTTGCTTCTTTCACACGTACCTCAGACTAAGTGACTTGCCCAAGGTCATGCAATTGTCCAGTAACAAATTTAGAGTCACATTTTTCAACTTTCGTATCACGATAGGAATCAGAGCTTTTATATGTCTTTTAGCAAAACAGGTTAAAGACTACCCCATCATCAGAGTATGCAGAGACTTAACATTTACAATTGCTATTAAGGTTTATTAGTTTTAACGTATCAGCAAGAAGAGGCTTCAGCTGACATCAGGGCTCTGTTAGGTTTAGTGCATAAGCATCCAGAGGCAGTCCTCACCCTGAAGACCTTGCAGCCTAAGTACATGAAAGCACAGAGGTGATATAACTGCTCCAAAATCAGAGAGGTCTTGTCTCAGATCAGTCCTTTAATCTCCAGATTATTTGGCTGCTCCATTACATTTCCCTTGGAAAATATGGAAGATAACCTGGAAGCCACATTCAGGGAGAGCCTCCCTCAGAGTTATCATTAAAACCATGGGAGTTTTTCCTAAAGGAGATCCTTCAGATTTAATACTATGTTGATAAAGTGATTCTTCTTTAGTTAACCAGTCTAGCTTTAACCTCTGAGTTTGTCCCCCGTAGTTGGTGGCATTACAAATACCTGAACAGCTGGCAATTTGTAATGGCCATACGAGCGTTTCAGTGCTGCAATGAAGTGTCAATTCAAACCTACTTCAGCTGAATGAGAAATGAGGCACCCCTCTCCTATTTCCTGGGGATCAATTAAAGTTTATCTGAGAGGAAAAAATTACAAATCACAGACTGTTGGCATCTTTGTAGTCAAACCAAGGATAAATAGAACTTGGAGCTGCCTATTCTTATAATTCGTTCCTGTGGGTCCCAAACAGACACAAACCATTTAGCAGATGACAGTAGCAAGGTTTGTACTCTGACTGTTCACACCATGCCAGACAATCGAACAGAAGATGTTCCTTTTCAGTTATTCTCACCAGCATTACATTTACATAAACATCAAAACCAAACTGAATTCTGTTTTCCTCAGGTCAGTGAGAGTCACAGTAATATTGTAAATTACTGAAAATCTTAAGGCTTCTATGTAGTAAGGCTTTCCCACTGCTTTTTAAGAAAGTGAAATATATGTTCCATGTAAAGGTACTCCAGAAGATTTGTAGACTTTGGCTGCTCAATTGCTTCATCTGTTTTGTCTGCTGATCTAGCACACAGAATCAAAGTTGTTGCTGTAGAAATGGTTGCTTTGAACACATGCTTACAGTTCTAAATAGAGATGTCAAATTAATTCCTATGTAGCAAAGGTCAAATGCTCTTTTCATACAGGTGACCTTGTATTGGTAATGATTTTACAAACAACATCATGTTTCCAAAGCATTCCTTTTGAAATTATATTTTTGTTTTCTTTTGACCTTTAGGGATTCTTTAGAGTTTTGATACCTTTTCTCTCTTTAAAAGTATAATAAATACATCATTTACTTCATTAGTAAAATGTATTTTAAATTTTTTTTCTAGACTTAAAGATTTAATTTTCTGAGGTTACATATAATAATGTGTTGTTTAGAACAAAACAGCAGGCAAAGATCATATATCACCTTTATATATAATATAACTTTAATGTTAAGGATTTCTGATGATAATGTGTGGACAAGTAGAATATATATTCCTTTGAGAGGGTTAAGGTATTTTGAATATTATCATGGATCATGCTAAGAATAGGTACTATTTTGATTGTTACTCTGTGTGTGTGCGCATGTAAAATTTTGGCGCACAGTCAGGAACTAAACATCTTGGAGGGGACTATAAGGCAGTTCTTCACAGGTTAGTCACTTTTCTGATTACAACTCTGCTTCAAATATAGAAGCAGTCACCTAATATAGCTGTCGCATCCAACAGAGAATTGGGTGATCAAGTTCCTTCTTGGTACTGCCAGAGACTGTCAGTGTAATCTCAACAATGTCCATAACCCTTTCCAGGTTGGAGATTTTTGATCTGAAAACAGAGAAGAATGTTTGTTACTTCTGTAAAGCACTTTGAAGTACTTAGATGACAAATATCCTATATAGTGATTATAAAATTTTATAACATACAACCAATCCCCCTCCCCAATTTAATTTTTGGAAGATCTACAGCAAAATGAAAAGTGACAATATTTTAAAATTCTTTTTGCTGTTATTTTTCTGGTGATGGAATTTTCTGCTTCACCACGAGAGCTTTCATGTTTGCTGACATTCATGATATCTACAGGATCGTAGCCTGCTATGATATGCATATACACAGCCACTTTACCATCACCAGTTTTTGTCATAATGCACCCTTACTGAACAAAACAATATCTTAAATGTTGTCTGTCTTTCTTTAGTAAGATGACTTGTTTTATTACAAATGTTTGGTATTTGTTTCTGGTTTAAATTCACTGTCGACATTTCTAACAGCAGAGAAATAAATGCTGTGCATGAAGAGTACAAGCAGAAACTGAGAGACCAGGAAGCTTTCCACAGAAAACAAATTCAACGGCAGCAGCTCTATGTTGAGGATTTACAGCAGCAGATCCTGAGAGGACAGATCAAAGCAGAGCGGGAACTAGAAAATGACCAAGCACTAATTAACCAGCAGATCCAAGAAAGTGGGTACCTGCCTCTTCCTCTCTCTCACTTCCACTACTGCATTCTTTCATCCTCTTGCTGGTTTTGTCCTAGTTATGCTTTATACTATGGGTGGAACTTTTATTATAGCTTATTACTAGTTTTCTCTTATAATTGCCTTTCCCTTGAGAACAGTTAACAAAGCTTTGATTAACAGGACTAAAGGGCTTCCTTTGCAGTGCACCAGCAGCACTGTTTAATTAGCTCTGCAGGTCACTGCTGGGAGAGACAGCACCAGCATGCAACTCCGCAGTGGCACTGAGCCTCTTGTCTCCCAAGCTGCTCCCCGTCCTGCCTCTCTGTAGCTTTGCTCTGCTCATATCTGTAGTGCAACTCTGCCATGGTGCAGTGTAGACCAAGTCTACTATTGTGTTTTAAGTTTTTCTTGTGCTTCATCCAATGAGTTGTTCTGGGAGATTGAAGTGGAGATGAATGTGGTATTTCCTACCATAAGCTTTCAGGGGAAACTGCTATAACAACAGGATGCGATAGGAACCAAGCACCACAGCGATGTGTGTTGGTTGAGGTACTGTCTTTATGCATTTCATTGATGATGTTATCTGTAACAATATAGACCATTTTCACATGCTTTTAATGAATTTCACTCATTAGGAAAAATAGAGCCATGGCATAAGACCATGGCTCAAACCTGAATTTTCTGTGGTTGCTATGTGAGTTTTAAACAATGAAAACAAAGAAAATACATCTGAGAAGTAGGTGGGACACTTCAGAGCTAAAATCCCAGCCCCAGTTAAGGGAAGGAGAGTTTCAACTGGGTTTTACATAGACAATTTCCACCCCCACCCCCCGCCCCTTTTATAGTATGAAGATATTCTGTGGTAGAAACTGAAGTGCAACAAATTAAGATTATAAATAAGATGTGGGTCTTATTTACCCTAAAGATGATTAGTTAGTGGTATTGCATTCTTCTGCTGAATTTGTTTTAAACCAAAACTGGATTAAAAAAAGACATGCTTTGGTTCAAATATGAGTTATTTCTAGGAAGTTCTATAGCATTATGCTATAGAACTAAAGGCTAGATCAGTGATCAGATTTTGAATGGTAAATAGCTATGTCACAGCATATTTGGAGAGGTACTTTTTAGGGTCAGTGGCTCCTGGTCCCCAGAGGTGCTGCTCTGCATGGAGGCAGACATATTCAGCAAGATTTCTTGGTGGGGTTGGGCTGCCCCTTAACGAGTTTATAGACTGATTTGGGAACATTTCAAGCCTTGAGATTTTTATGACCACTGAAATTGGGTGGTTATAGTGTTCTCTAGTTTGTTGTTTAATGAATGATTTGATCCAGGTTTCCTGATAAGCAAAGTATCCCTATTACAAAGGCACCGTTCCCACTTGGCAAAACCTGCTATTGGTTCCTGGAAGAAGAAAACTTCTGTGAATTTTTGGAAGCTTCTCAGACCCAAACTTATGCAGTCTGCTATCTTTTAATTATGTCAGCCACAATGAAGAGATTAAAAGGAAATTGTGATGATGGGATGTAGCAGAAATGGACTTAAGATATGTAGATAGTACAGAGAACCAGGGGAATTCTCCCAAAATATCTTTATTTCATGGGTCTGTAGACTTGTTCTCTGCATCCATCTAGTTCTGCTGTTTTCACTGTGTTCATGCAAAGCTTAGCTAGGCAGGTAGTTTTTGCCAGCCAAATACAATTCTTCACTTGGCAACCCACCAAAGTTCTCCACCTTTTCTGCACCCTCTGTGTCTCAGCTCCTGACAGAGGCAAGTTTGTGAGCAGACATTAATTAGCATCTTAGAGTTTGCAGCTCTGTTGCAGGGAAACTTATCTGCCAAATATTCTGCTTGCTAGAAACTTGCTAAAGAGGACAGATCTGGAAATAAAGAGTTGAGAAAAAAGCTTTGTATGAGAAAGTTAAAAATGTTATTAAGAAAAATTAACTAAAATAATGACTAAAATGCATCCCTTTTATCTGTAGAGTAACCATAGATGTAGAATTCCTACTTCTGTGCGTGTGCTGTGTGCAGAGCTGCCAACATAAACGGGACAGGAGACTCATTGTAGTAGGGATCACTAATGAAGTATGTTTAACAAGATCAGTAGTCACCAAGCAAGTGATGCTGACAATCCCTATGGACTAGTGATTTCTTACATTAGGGAAATTTCCACAGCCCAAAATTCCTCTCTTGCAGCTCAGCTGTGCAGAGCTGCAGGTAGCCCTCATTCATCACATCAGACTTAAATACCTCTTAATTCCTAACCCCCTGAATAAACAACAAGAGGTTGCTTATTCAGTAAAGGACTGCAGATTGAAGGTAAGCCCAGCCAAAAAAATGTTGCTGCTAGTAAGACAGAGTGCTTTGAAAAGCTTTGGTCCTTTGAGAAATGCTCTACTTGCCAAGGAACCTTGCCTGTGATTTTACATTGCTTTTTCACTTAAGGATATTTTTTTTAGTTTGCTTTGTGCAGCTGAATATGTGTATTTTTATAGCAGCATAAAAATGAACAAACTCTGCTTTGTTAAGAGAACATGTCCAAGCAATCAGATGCAATCTGGTAGTGGTGATCTCAATAACCCCTTCTTTTGACTGTTACAGTTCATCATAGCTTAGATTGAAGCCAGTGCACTCTGAAAGACCTCTAAGCACATCCCTTGCATGGAATAAAGTAGTCTTGCATCCAGCGTTAAAACCAAATCAACCTGGTGTTCTGTGTTCTCTACTGTTTCCCCACTGACTGCAAAGATCAGGTTCTGAATATTTAGAGAAGACTAAGTGTGTAAGCAGAGGTAACGTATTTTATTACCAAATTAGGTTAATCAGTTTGTGACCATATTTAGCATTTATGAAATATGGGGGACATTAACAAAAGCAGAGAAGCTAACTGTCTTTGTGGAGTAGAGTGGTGATTTTATGAAAAATATGCATTAACTGGTGGTACAAGCTTGGGTTTTTTGCATTACGTTTGTCCTGATAGCTAAAGGTTGTGTTGGCTTCACCTGCGTCCTTGCCATGAGTGTATTTGATTTATTTCAAGTACATTACATGCTAAAGTGCTCGTGTATAAGATTTGCAGGCTCCCATCAGGCTGTTTTGGCAAGTGCTTATTGGAGCAGCTGTAGTTGCAACAGGCAGTAAATTTGTGGTTGTTGCTCTACCTCAGCCAGGTGCCGCACAGGGTTTGCGTTGCTTGGGAGGTTTCCATCTGACGGGTTTAGAGAGGGTGGCAGAACTGTCCAGCAGGTACCTCTATGGTGGCTTCCTTGAGCCTTGTCTTCAACCTACTTTGAAGGTTGCGTGCCCATCCACAGGACTGGTAGCTGGCAGCTGCAGCTGCCCCCACAAATGAGGCACATCCCGACTGGAGCGTACAGAGGTCTAGCCTTCAGGCTTACTGAACTTGCCACCGATAAGGGCAAGCACAAAAATTGCCATTTCCTGTGGTAAACAAAGTTCCTTAGCGTGACTGGGCTCCCTCATGTTCAGCATGCCTAGGCAAGTGAGAGAAAATAGTTTGCAGGTGGGTTTTGTTGGTTCAGTAAAGTTAAGGAGGAAAGGATAGGAGCAAAAGGCACAAAGAGAAATGGGGGTTTTTTGCAATAGTTGTGAAACACTCAAATGCTGTGATGAGAAGTCAGTAACATTTTAAGATTGCACAAGTGCTTATTTATTCACTTGAAATGTAGGAATTTATTAGCCAAAGGCTCATCAGTGTGTGCATGAAATTCCACTTGCTGCATTAATACAGATGTTCTGTTCCGCTCTGTACAACTTCCTCTTCTAGTTCCCTTGTTAACTCTGCTCTCAGTGTACATACATTCATTCCCTAAGTAACACATACGAAGCTTAACATGTGACTTCAGAATAATTATAGCAGAAGTAGTAGCACATTTCACAGTAAAAAACTAATGAAGTCATACTTCACTACTGTAAATATATATCCTATGTCTGAAAAGTGCACAGAATTGAACTCAGGCCTTTTAATGCTTCCACTGTATTTTAAATTGAGGTGACATTTGAGTGTAATCTTTGAGAAATTGAAACGTGTTCTACTTTTTGCTTACAAACAAGGTCTTATCCACCAGTCTCCTTAGCTATATTCGCCAAGCCCCTGCTTACATCTTGCAGTTGTTACCCAAGTCCTTATCCCAATGGAAAGGCTTCCTGTTATCAATAAAGTGCAGCAATGATGAATTTTTCTCTAAACGGTTTGTCAAGACTCTTTTCTACATGCATAGAAATTCTGTTCTCAAATGAGCACTCAAGGCTGATTAAATTAAGAAACAAGATAGTAACGAACAATGTTTTTCCTATGATTTTTACTTTCTTTCAATCATTGTTTTGTTTACAGACCAGCAGTGGCTTATAAATGAGAATAAACGACTGGCTGCCCTTCAGCAGCAGCAGAGGGAGTTTGCAGTGCAAACAGAGTCTACGCTGTATGCAGAGGCTGAGGTGCAGAGTACCATTGGGCTAGAAATCTGCCCTTCCCTGCTACAGCAGAACAAGAAGAGACTGGTGCAGCTGGAGCTCTTGCGAAGATACTCCTTAAAAAAGGCAGAAAGAAACATAAGACGGAAAAAGGTCAAATTCCAGCTAGAAAGGATAGTCAAGAAGCAGAAGTTATTGGAAGCCAAGCAAAACCTAGAGCATCTGGAAGCTAGCTGCTGGCTCAATGAAGAGTGTGTGAAACAATCCCAAGCCCTAAATGAAAATACTGCTGTACTGTCCTCTTCGGATCAACAATTGCAAAAGAGAAGGAAGTCACTGGGTTCGAGTTCCTTGCAGCGCAGGCAGCATTCGTTCTATAACCCACATCTGCCCCACGTACCCGGGTAAGTTAACATCTGCCAATTCCTCTGCGCTTACCTTGAATTTAAATTAATTTTGAATTTTCAGTGGCCACGTATAATCCAGAATGCCTTTCAATGTACTGAAATAATCCCCAAACTTGCAATATCAGTGAACTTACTATATTGTATGTCACACTGCAGCTGTTTGTCCTTTTTCCTTGGATCTGTACAGTGCATTCTCTGCTTAGCTCTTTGACGTGGTCTTTTGCACTGGTTTTTACATTCCTCTCTCAAGCCTTTCCGTACTTTTTACCTCTTTGTGAATGCTTTTCAGAACTGGCTTAACTCTTGTTCTTACCTTGTTCAAACTGTTGGTAAATACTAATTTCTGCATCATTTTATCTTGGTTAGGGTCAAACCCTTCCTTCAGAATATTTGTATCATTGAGGTGACTCTGGATTGGACTTTTAAGTTGGCCAGCCTTTCTCAAACTAAATACCTCTACGCAATGCTAAAAGGTTGGGGTGCTAGGGTGTCTATCACAGCATGGTCCTCAAGGCAGGAAATAGCTAAGTGGATTTCTGTGAGTTAGAACCATCCTTTATTTTTAACTAATGTTTGCAGCTACCTGAGCCTACAGAGACTAAATACCAAGCTATACCACATAGCATCGAGCTATTCCTTTGTGCTGCAGAACATATTTCAGGATATCTGGGGGACTGTATGGTTACTGACAGAAATTTTTTTTTTTTTTTTTTTTTTTTTTTTGTTCTCTGCTAGAATTTGCTTTTGAAAGGCATTAAGATTGTTGCTTCATGTGTCGTTATTCCTAACTACAAGACATTACTGATGTGGAAGTGTTGTTAAGTACATTATTCAAGCAATGATTGGGCTTTATTTCTTCTTTATTTCCACAGCTGTTTGTTGAAGAGGGAGACTGTCTCAAAGTTATCTACCTCACCAAATATTGATCAATGCAGTACAACAGGGAGGTTGTCATCTGTGGAATATCTTTACAGAAGAGGTAAAGACGTTTCTGGGAGTGATGACCTTAATGATGAAGAAGGAATCTCCTTTTCAGTCCAGAGGCAGCTAACTGAAAAACAAAGAACATCTTCATTTGGAAATAAAAAAGGAGCAGAAAAAGACTCTAATGATTCAGCTATCATGGCTTATATCGATAAAAATGATCAAAAGATTGAAAGGTTGGATGACAACCCAGGGCAAGCTGGATCTCAAAACCACACCTCTAAAGGCTCCTCTCCTGATCTTTTTAAGGACAAAGATGAGCCTGAAACCTTTATTACAGGGACAAGAATGACAAAAGCAAAGGTGCTAGGAGATTTAAGTCAGCCTGCAAGTAGCAATCTAGAACAAAATAGAGCTCAGGTATCCAATAAGAAGACTCGAATGGATATCAATGGAAAAGGCCACAGGTCTTCTCCAGAAAACTTTCCTAAGGAAATGAAGAAAACAGTGTATGGAAACCCACCATCAGTGCATCTAAACCAAGCAGCCAAGAACTCAGCCTTGCCAAGTCATGAGAAATCATCAGTGGAACAGCAAGAATTTCTGATGGTGGCAACATCAGTAGGAAATCTCACTAAGATGAACACACAGGCACCACTCTCTTACGTTGAAAAAAAGTGGCACAGTGCTGAGATGCTAAGTGCTGGAGTGTCCAAAACAGCCACAGATGTGCTGGGGAACTGGCAAGAGGATGATGAAAATGAGATTTCTGATACTGACAGTTCCTATTCTGTAGATTCTCTCTGCTGTGCTTATGCAAAAGCTTTCACAGAGAAACTGAAACAAGAAGATTTTGAGAGAAATAAATGTCCTGCCAATCCAGAAGATTCTGAGAGTGATGACAGTCAAATGTCACAAGACTCTCTGGTAGAAAAGGAAAATAAAGCCAAAAAGCAAAATAAAAGCCGATTTCACAAGTCAAAGGCCCACCATGAGCCAGCTAAGCTTTACAAAAGCAGAACTGACCACCATATTTCATCTTTGGTGACATCATACGCATCTCGTAGGAGACTGGGAAAGCCTGAAAGAAGTTTTTCTCTGGACAGCTTAGCTGATGGAGAAGAGATGCCAGCAGAAGATCCGGTAGAAGAATCCAAATCTGATTCATCTGATGAAGTGCCAGCAGAGATTTTTTGGAAGTTACAAACTCCTAGATCACCAACTATACAGACTGAGGAAGACCATGAGTCCAAGACCTGCGACAGAGATACAGAAGGGACAAATTATAATCTGAAGCTGAGCAGTTCCTTTTATTTGGACACTAAACCACAGCCTGCTTCCAGTAATGCTTGCAAGCGGTTGCTGAAGGAGACAAAAGTCTCCTCTGTAGAACAGGAAAGGTCTCTTGATGGAAGACTGTATTACCCAAGTGGAAATCCTTTGCTTACTACTGATGCTTGGTCTTCCTGTGACTCAAAGGTTGACATCAGCAGCCCCAGAATAACAGGACCTTCTTCCCATGAAAATTTGGAATTTCAAGAAGCTCAACCGTGCTCTTTGAGCAAACCAGAGCTTTGGCTGAAGAAAGATGATCTAAAGCAGTCAGCTGCTGAAGTTTCTTTTGTTTCTGGCTCTAAGCAGATACACAGTATTACTCATTTATCACATCGTATAAATGAAATAAACACAGTTTTCTCCTCTGACACATCAGAAGTACCTCTACCTGAAACAACAACAACTGCAAGCAGAGTTTCTGAGAGTGGATCGTTAAATAAGATTCTTAAGGGATGGACAAACTCTAATGAAAATTCCTCCTTGGAATCTCAAGATGTAACGTCCTCATTTGTTAGCTCAGTAGGACCAAGCTCCTCTTTTGTTCCTGTTTCAGCAAAGCATGATTATTATGAACATTCAAGGTCAAATCATCCTGAACAAGAACGACTGAATGAATTATCTACTTATAGGTCTACCACTGAATGCACACAAACATTCAGCTGTTTGGAAAGCACATCCACCACAGACTGCTTGTCACTGGTGTCTAGGAAAGAGGAGGATTCTCTCCCCACAACTCATCCAGAGCTGCCAAAAGGTCACAATTTGAAAAAAACACCTTTTATTTCTGTGTTGCCTACGCACATTTTGGAGCAGAGAAATGGCTGTGTAGATACAGCTTTAGAAGATGATTTCTTCAGAACTTTTGAAAAAGATGACCTCGATGATGACTACAGTGACTTGATGACAAAATCAAGAATGACAGATTCAGGCAGCGGAAGTGCATCTGCTGCTGAATCTGCTACAGGACTTGCTCATAATATGACCTCAAGACAGACATCTGCAGTAAAACAAGTCCAATTTGGAAACCACAGGCAGCTTTTTCCAAGAAGGGAAATACCAACGTGTTGTGATAAAGGTTTCTTTCTCAGTGACTTAACAAATAAGAACTGCTGTCTAGTAAGCAGTTACGAGCTTCAGACATTGGCTGGACAAAGAGCAGAGTCAGCTGTTACAGTAGGTCTCCTCAGATCTGGGGAGAGTAATTTGGAAACAATGCAAGAAACAGATTATGAACAAATACCTGCAGAAGAAGTAACAACAGAGGCAGATTTTTGCTCACAGAAGACAACATATCGATGTAACCCTTTAGTTGTTGCTCACAGTGCAAGTTATGACCAATCTGCGACACCAATAGAGATGTCTCAAAAAGAGATTATCTGTATGGAAACTAGCACAGATAGCTTGGCAGAGATTGCGCCAGAGGTGCCTTCATTCAAAGACAGTGAAGAATACAAACCAAAGGATGAAGACTTGTCTTCACTGAATCATTATGAATTCAAAAGCAAACCTGTTTCAAAAAATTATTCCCATGAATGCGCTCTAGCAGACAGTCGGGCAAGTTGCTTATCCCAACAAATTTCAGAAAATTCTACATTATGCATTGATAATATAAGAGAAGAAAGCAGTGAAAGCAAAGAGCACAATGTCTTGAATTCTCAGGCTGTAGTTCAGAAAGAATTTTCATCCAAATATGAAAGCTTAGTGGTAAATGAAGTAAGTTATCTAATAGTGAATGTAAATGGGAAAGACACTGAGTCCTTCCCTGCTGCTATTTGTGAGAGTACAAATGATTTTCTCCCAGAATCCAGTTCAAGCATATTTTACAAAGCTTCAACAAAAGCTAATCTTTTTCAAAGTGCATCTGAGACTGAAAATTATGATAAACTATTGGAGCATGCCACAATAGTGAAAGGAGATTGCGATGCTACATCTAATCTCGCTGTGGAAGTCAGTGCCACAGGAAGCTGTTCTGATGTACGTTCTGGCTGCCTTTGCACAACATGCTCTTCAAAAGCAATAGGGCAGAAAAACAGTACGCATAAGACGACTGACGTTTCTGTGGAATTTGATGCAACCATTCTCTTGGAAACAGAAACACAGAAAAAATCTTTACTTGAATCAAGAGAAGAGAAAGAAGCCTTTTTTGAAAGTGATTGCCTGGAGGATATCTTGCTTGTTGAAGATGATGTAGACTCAGAGTCGGGAAGAGTATTTGAATACAGCACAAATACATCAGCTACTGTTTCTCAAGAGGAGAGTCTGTATATAAATAAAGAATCCAAGTTTTTAAGAAACCCAGAATCCAATCTAGAAGAACCTATGGTTCCTTGTCAGAATACAAAAGGAAACACTGATGAAGAAATAACAAAATTAATCAATAGTGCAATCAACTTAGAAAAAAGTGCATTGGAAATTAAATCCAGACAGATTGAAAGTTTACCTGACTACCCAGTAGCCAAAGTCCAAAGCGTAACTGAAGACAGGAGTGGAGAGGATTTTAAAGGCATTAGTCTCTCTCAGAATCCAAAGAAACCTATTGATATTGTAGCTTGTGAAGTTCAGTGTGAGTTTTATACAAATCTGTGCCTGACACGTGAAAAGGTGGAGAAAGATGAACTGCAGGTAGCCAGCCCTGGGGTAGAACATACTCAGGAATCAAAAGCACTCATGCATTCTGGCAGCCGACTTGAAACAAGCAGCTTTTGCCAAAAAGAAAAAAGTGAGAAAATAGAAATAGGTGTTTATTCACCAGAGTTTTCTGCTGCTCCCAATAACACTCCTTCAGCTGTGTGTTCCCACACAACAGATACTACTCAGAATACTTCAGGCTTCCTTGATACTTGTGAGGGGCTTTTACAGATGAACAGGACAATAGAAAATGTGTTTAATACAGAGGACATAGCTGCAACGGTACTAATCACAAGTAAGCAAGGAAATATTTTAGCAAAACCTGAAAATGAAGGACAAGTAAATTCTAGCAATTTAATTGAACTTTGTGTACAAAACTATTTGCCCCAGGAAGACAAGGTTAATGAATGTGAAGTGACTGGGACTGAAGAACAAATTATCATGACAAACACTGAGGGGCTGATTATTACGAGGCAAGAAGTCATATGCACAGATGAAAATGTTTTATTTACTGAAGAGTCTCCAGCTCTGCATCAGATGTATTGTGACAGAGATGACAAAGAGGAAATTTTAAATCAGTTTAAGATCCCTGAAAGATACCTGACAGCTTCAGGACTAGAACAGAATATACTGTTAGATGATTCAAGATATCACGATCCTACTGAAATGAGTGAAGATGGTGGCTCAGTGGACTCTGTTACAGATACAAGAAAAGCAGTCATGAAGGATATCGATGCATGTGAATATTCAGTTGATGATAGTACAGGTATTGACCAATATAGACTTGAACAAGAATTTAAAAGCCTCCATATTAAAGAGGACAGCCATACATATATGAGTTGCTCTATGCGATATCCTGAGAATGGCACTTCAGAAAACTTGAATGTAGGTGGTGTTAGAAAAAGACCTGATATTTGTGAATTGGATCCAGCAGGCTCCAGAGTTGAGGAGGAGAAAGTGCATTTGATTAATCTAGTACAAATGGCCAAAACAGCCAAAGAAAAGGAGATGTTTGTAGAAAACACAGAGGAGGTAGAACTGATCATTTTACAAAACCTGAATGATCTATTCCCTGAAAACAAAGACAGCTGCCAAGTGACACATGATGACAGCAGATTAAATGAATTCTTAAGAGAAAGCCAGTGGGTGTCTACCAGCTTTTCTAGAAATAATGAAGATAGCAGCAAGCAACAAAATCCACCAGCAACACTGAAGTCTACTGAAAAAAACCAAAAAGTTTCACTTAAAGACTCCCCATGCCAGTCTGGAAATCACCTTTTATATCTTGGAGCAAGTGATGATTCCCATCTTGTTCAAGATGTTCCCACTGCATTGAAAGGACATACAAAATCATCTAACAATAGTGTTGGAACTGGAGCTGTTCTGCCTTACTATGAAACATTAATGGAGAGTGAGGTCTGTGTCGGTACGCCTGTTACAGTCAACAAAATGGGAGAAGAAAAATATCTTTCTGATAAAATGCAAAGTAAGAATGTAACTTTTCTGCAAACCAGGACCACACAGGACAGACAGGAGGAAGAATCCTTTGTGTTTAACAATGCACCTGATTACGCCGTGTCTGGGCAACCTGTCAATGAGAAGAGCTCTTCCGCTCCCTACAGCGCAGGCGGTCCTGAGTCTGAAACGGTTGTACTTCAGCAAGGGGCCAAAGGAAACTCATTTTCCTTGGAAAAATTAGATTCTTCTGAAGATATAATTCAGGATGTTAGCAACGCTCATGAAGAACACAGTTTATTAACCATTAAATCCACACTATCAGAAGACTGCCTTAATTCCATAGAAGATACAGCTCAAGAGGAAAAGGGTGCCATTGTGCCTGATTCATTGCTCTTGGATAATTCAGACCTGCTTTCTTCTTCAGAGAGAGAAGTGACGGAAGATATAGGGGACAGAAAAAGGCATTCTTTACTAGAAATCTCTTCGCAAAAAATGTTTCATGATATTAATACAACTCAGAAAGTACTTCACTCAGGGAGTTTATCACAGCATGATGAGAAGGAGAAATTTTTAAGCAGAAGCTATACTACAACAAACAGTAAAAATGAAAATGCAAAGTTTCCTGGTGTAGCTGGATATCAGCATGAGCCCAGAGAAAATCAGGGACATGGGACTTCTGAAGAGTGCTGCATAGACCAACTGGGCAGCACTGTTTCTGAGAATACTTCAACCCTTTCAGAAGGCCTGAACAAGTCTCCATGGGAAAATCCACATTATAGTACAGAGTTTCTAAATTATAATAGGAACTCAGGCACTTCTGAAAGTTCTCCTGGTCTCCTGAATCGTCCAGCATCACCTGCAGATGTTTTGATTGCCAGCAATGGAGACAAAGGTAAAAATGATGCTGTTCTCTCTGAAGAAACAAAATACTTTGAAAGTGAATCAACTGATTTAACTGTATCTGTAACTTTTCCTGATGCTTCTCAAAAAGGAGATGAAAG